>NC_068355.1:26911860-27225795 GCF_020536995.1 Dreissena polymorpha
TTTTTTATTTAGTGGAACACTGTTCTAACTCAAGTTAGAACAGTATTCCACCTAACAATTATTGTTGTTTGCTTATATTAAATATGTGCAACACTGCTCCAAGTGATTTTATGATTCTATCTTATTTAATTATGGTTGTTTTAAACAATAATCATTTAAGACATAAACTATTAGGTTATTTATGAACACTTTATTAAATTTCTGGTACACAAAACTTTACATCATATATTAACATTTTGTTTGTTAATAATGCAAAATGCTCGTCATATTCTTTAGTATTAATATATTAATATTTAAATATCATAATGCATATTCAAAGTATTAAACACATGCAGTTGCTAATTTCAAAGAACACTGTCAAAATCTATACTAAAGGCAGCTGTTGACAAAAATACTATGAATAACATACCTGTACATACGAAATGAAAGGCAATTAATGCAATAAACTACATTGATATAACTTGATACATGATTAAACAATTTAAACACAGAATGTACAGTTATGGTGGCTTTATCTCAATAAGTATACTTCATAGGAGAGAAAAGTATGGAACGCCATATCTGACTTTACATGAGCACTGTCGCTGTTTGCAGTACATTCATCATTAGTTTCGGTGGGATAAGCTTTATGTCGTGTGCAATCTTCTTTACGTTCTCTACATTCGTTATTATGTGCAGTACTAACAGCATTACATGCAGTAGTTACATCATAATGTTCTGTCAAAACTTAATTACATTCGGTACATTCGTCAATATGTGCAGTAGCAGGGCCCTCAATGCATTTTAGGGGAAGCGGGTCGCTACCCATAGCAGGGGGAATTTTTGCGGCGGTTCCCTTTTTGGGGGATTTTTAACTTACTCTTTAATTATTATATTTGTACATGTTTGCACTATATTCATTGCTTATTTCATAATTTAGTATGTTTGACAAGATTAAATTGAAATAGAATTGAGATATAGTAATCATGAGACATCTATATATAAAAAAAAATTATTATTATTTTTTTTTTAGGGGGAATTTTTTCCCAAAAAAGGGGAAAAAAGTATACTTTTCAGGGGGGGGAATGCGGCCGAATTTCGGCCGTGGATTTGACAGATTGAGGGCCCTGAGTAGTTACAGCATTACTTGCAGTAGTTACAGTATTACGTTCCGTGGACAAAGTTTATTTTTCTGTGCAAACTTCATTCTTTTCTGTGCAAAGTTCTTGGCGTTCTGTACATTCATTAAGAGCGGTAGTTACAATATAACATGCAGTAATGTAAATTTCATTATGTTCAGTTCATTCGTCATCGTGTGAAGTAGCTACAGTATTATGTTCTCTCCAAATGTCTTTATGTTGGGTACATTCAACATTTTGTGCAGTAATTACATCATTTCGTGCTGTGCAAACGTCTTTACGTTGAGTACGTTCGTCATTATGTGCAGTTGTTACAGCATTACGTGCGGTAGATATAGCATTAAATTATGTCAAAATATCTTTACGTTCGGTACATTTATCATTATGCGCAGTAGTAACAGCATTACGTGTACTAGTAACAGCATTATGGTGTGAACAAATGCCTTTACGTTCGGTACATTTAACATTATGTGCAGTTAATACAGCATTACGTACAGTAGTAACAACATTATGTTCTGTCCACATAGATTAACGTTCGGCACATTTACCGTTGTGTGCTGTAGTTATATGATTACGTATTTAGGTTTTAAAATTTCGTGCTATGCAAATTCCATTGTATTCAGTACTTTCGCTGCTACCCGTACTGGTAACATCGTTACGTTTGATAGAAACGACTTTATGCTTGGTAGTTAGCCTTTTCGTTTTATGGATAGGTCTTTCTAGGAACATTTATACGTGTCACCGGATGACGTAATTTTCCCGCAAGTGTGAAACAGAATTTTTGACTATTCACCCCAAGACAATTTATCCCCTGGACAATTCACCCCCAGATTTAATTTCCTTCGTCATATTTGAAAATAAGTTGTGAGCAGATGTTTTGGGGTTATAATTTTGACTTTGCAGCACAATTTTTACGTGAAAATAATAAAATGTACTATGTCAATGAAATATGACATTGTAAATTTTTGTCAAATGCAATTCAACCATTGTTTTTTTCTATAAACTGTGTAACAACATATAAAATTGAAATAAATGAAGTATTTTTATATAATATTTGTGCATTTGTTTTAAATAATATTATTAGGTTACTATTTTATTATTAGTACTTTGTCAATTATTGAAGTCGATTTATTAATTTCATTGAATTTTTAGAATTTTACATTATCACCATAACTTATTTATTCATGTTAGATGGGATAATTAATTTAATAAAATGCAATGGTTTAATTGAGAAGAAAACATTAATTAAAGAAAGGAAATTTAATCTGGTTGGGAGCGTGCCATAAATGGGTATTACAATCAAGCATTCACTGGGCAATTCTAAAGGTCTAACATCTATAAGATAAAACAAACAACTTCATAAACATTAATTATGACTTTTATTGCAAATGTCTATAATGTCTACGTAATGCTTTAACTAAGTGCACTTAATGATGTGTAATAAACGAAAAGACACAGCACGTAATGTTTTTATAACAGCACGCTGTAACTATTGCGCATAATGACGCATGTACCGAACGGAAAGAAGTTTGCACAGCACGTAATGTTGTTACTACTGCACATACTGATGTAACTGCTGCACGTAATGACGAATGTACCGAATGTAAAGATGTTTGCACAGCGCATAATGATAAAACTACTACACATAGTGACGAATGTACCGAACAGAAAGAAGTTTGCACAGCACGTAATGTTGTTACTACTGCACATAATGATGTAACTGCTGCACGTAATGACGAATGTACCGAACGTAAGACGTTTGCACAGCGCATACTGATAAAACTACTACACATAATGTTGAATATACCGAACGTTAAGAAGTTCGCACGGTATGGAATTATGTTAATACAGTGCATATTGATGAAACTATTGCACGTAATGACGAATGTACCGAATATAAATAAAGTTTGCGCAACACGAAATGATGTTATTACTGAACGTAATGCACATAATGACAAATGTACTGAATGTGTAGACGTTTGCACAGCAAGTAATGATGAAATTACTGCACATAATGTTGAATGTACGTAACATAAAGAGGTTTGCACAAAACAAAATGATGTGACTACTTCATGTGATGATGTAACTACAGCACGTAATGACGAATGTACCGAACGTAAAGAAGCTAGCATAGAACTGAATACTGAAACTACTGCGCGTAATGCTGTAACTACAGCCCATAATGACAAATGAACCGAACGTAAAGAAGATATCACAGCACGTAATGATATTGCTACAGTGCGTAATAATGTAACTATATCACAAAATGTCGAATGTACAGAATGTCAAGAAGTTTTGACAGAACAAAATGTTGTTACTACTTCGCGTAATGCTTTAACTACTGCATATAATGATGAATGTACCGAACGTAAAGAAAATTGCACAAAGCATAATGCATATTCCACTGAAAATAATGATTCATGTACTGCAAACAACGACAACAGTCATATGAAGTCAGTAATGGCGTTCCATAGAAAAGGGTATTGCTTTAATACATTTACCTTTTTCAGACCTTTATTAATGATTATATTGATATACATAACCGTCTAACGATTTTATAATGTGCATTGTATAACAAGACTAACTTTTGCCTTTTAACTTTTAATATACAGGTAATATCTGTTACAAATTGTAACAGTATGCAAAAGTTACTATAATAGCTGCAACATTTTATAAATCTACACACAACCTACAAACTTTGTATGAAAAATTTCTTAACATTATCCTTATAATCTCACAATAAATTGTGACAATCATGGCCTTTATTCTGAAATATCTCAACAAGTCTGGACACAACATAGTTAATTCCCAGCAGATTACCCACAATAACAAGACCAAATATTAGTATGTCATGACATCATACAATAATGACATTATAGCTTTACTATGATGTCATTCTTTATTCTAGTGAGGTTATAGATTTCAACAAAATTAGGACAGTGTTGCACTAAAAATAAAAGTGATCATGATCATTTTAATTTGCGCAACACTGCTCCAACTCAAGTTGGAACAGTTTTGCACTGAATTAAACATATCAAGTGAGATAGAACTAAATGCCAACTGGCCCTTTTTGACCCTTATTTTTTAGAAATATGTTGATTTTTTTTAAATATTATGTGTATCTATTTAAACCAGTGACAAAAATGCAAAAATGTCATTTTTGTAAAAAAAGTGAGTTAGAACAGTTTTGCGCTGAACAGGCGATATAGTCAATGACATGAATGTAGTAATGAGCTTTCTTTGAATGATTGTTCTTATTAATAAGATTGGAATACCGGTAACCGACAGTTTTCATGCCGCGAAAAAGTGGCGACATCTTCTTTGGGCCAGTGAAACCCCTGTGATCTATTTGTGGAAAAGTAAAGACGCCATTGTTAAATGTTTGAATGATCAGGTTAGTGTGTGCAACTCCATATGTGTGTTCAAAATGTTCCTAATTATACTCTAGTTATCATCAGGAAACCATTTTACTGTTTCGAGTCACTGTGACCTTGACCTTTGACCTAGTTACCTGAAAATCAATAGGGGTCATCTGCCAGTGATGATAAATGTACCCATGAAGTTTCATGATCCTAGGCGTAAGCGTTCTTGAGTTATCATCCGAAAACCATTTTTCTAAGTTGAGTCACCGTGACATTTTAATTGTCAGGTAAACTCGTGCAACTCTATATGTTTCTTCATAATTTTTTTACATAAATGCAGTTGTCTTAAATGGATTAAAATTCAATGATTAAATGCATTTAATAATGGCAGTACTGTAATATAACTTTTATCATAATTGAAAATCTGCTTATAATATTATTATGGGTATAACAGGAACTAAAACAGACTACTAAATCTTTATAATTTCATGTTATAATCTTCTGTGACCTTTGACCTATTGACCTTAAAATGGATTGACCTCTTAATTTTCCTCGATGTTAACATAAAACATGTTGCCTGGCTGTAGGTCAAAGCTTTCCCTAGATATATTGTGGAACACAATTGGTCTACGGACCAACGGACTAAAGAACAGATGCAAAGCAAAATAACCCTGCTTCTTACAAAAGGGTCCTCTATTTCTAAATATAGTCTAAGTATTAACACTCTAGCCTGTGATAAGCGGCTTATGACATGCAACCCAGCGATTTTTTTTTCTTCTTTATAAAGTACCTGTAAAAGGTATACTTTCCCAATTGACGAAAAAGTACGAAATACCAAATTGCTGTCTGAAAATTTCCAAAAAGAAAGGCAAATTCATTCATTTTTTTTTCAAAAAGTGCATTTTCTGCAAGTTAACAAACAAGTACAAGAGGGCCATGATGGCCCTGTATCGCTCCACTGCTGAAAAAGGCTGAAAATATTCTTGGTGTGTGCAAATACTTAAATATAGGCCCTATTTAAGCAAATGTACACTTTTGTGACCCCTGGGCTAGGTCAAATTTAACCCCAGGGTCATAATTTGAGCAAACTTTGTAGAGGACTACTATATCTCACTACATACGAAATGTGGTAGCCCTAGGTCCAACAGTTAAGGACAAGAATATTTTGAAAGTTTTCACAAAATAAGCAAGATATAAGCGTACACTACGCGCCCCGCGATTTTTGCCTAAATCACCCACCACCGCCTATGGGCCAGTGTGGCAAATCACTGTGTGGTTGATTCACGGTGATTTCACTGCGACCATCTGGCGATAAAGATCAGCTGTAGAATCATTGCGAAAACACCGCAAATCGCCTTGATTCGCAGTGACTACTAGATTTAAATTTCAACTTATTAACTAATGTCATCACTATTGACGATCACATTAGATCGCGAAAATGTATTCCAATATGAAAGTAAACAGCGTGCTTGCTGAATGTCAAATCCTGATTTACAAACAATATCTTTATTTGTTGAAATAACAATTGTACAGTACGGCTCACGCAAAACCAACAAAGTTCGCGGCTACAGATTCTTTTGTTCTCAAGTTTCTCTGCAGCCACAACGAGTATTCACTCCGAAAGAAACAGGTACAGATAATAACCTGATATTTTTACTTCTACACGATTGTTTTAACATTTCGTCAGTTTCTCTGCATACTTCATACAATTACCATCGGATGTCATCTGTCAATGATTGTGTAGGTCAGTAACCATACCGAAGAAATTTTTATAGTTTAATATCGGAAACGAGACCATATCTATTTGCTTAAGAGTTGCTCAAATACACAGACGACACGAATTTAAATAATGTCGACCATTTGAATAAAATCAAATGTTGGTTTATTTGTAAAATTAATACTTTCACTTCGTCCTGATTTTCATAAAATGACTTACATGTGCATCTAAATTTAAATTTACACATTGCTTCAGGTGATGTACGCTTCTCCAATCACCATTGGGCTGCTAGATCTATTTAATAAAATATAAGCCTGTAAAATTCATTTAATGGAACATTACTAAGCGTTTGTCTTTATAATTTTTCGAGCAATGTTGAACAGCCTATACTTTTGAAAATGGAAGCTGTGATCATTCGGAATTATCGTTATTTTAATGTTTCAAACATAGTTTGTTACACTTAAAATTAGGCGGTGAATCATTTGATTTGGTGGCATTCTGTTTCATTTCAGACCCCATGCAATTTTTCAGATCATAATCTCTTTGCTTTATTACTCGAACTTGTTAGTTTCTGACCACGTGTGCTACTAAATGTAACCATAGGACTGTGTATTATGGTCCATGCAAGTTGCTTGGACCCGTGTTGATGATCCTTAAATGTTAGATAAGCATGTGCACTGTTGATTAAAATGGTTTGTACAAAAGTTCTACTGAAAACTGCCGACTGCGTCTTTGTTTTATTATCCAATCAAGCCCCAAACATCCAATATCCGGTGTATTACCAGAAACAAACTTAAGATAAGCACGCGTTGTCTGTCAAAACAATGATTGTATAGCTGTTAACATTTTGAAGTAGCTCACACAGTTAATTCCCATATATGCTCTCAGAAAAAGACTTAATATGCTTAAAACATTTAAAATAACAATATTTATTTTCATAAGAATTGCTAATATATATATATATAAAAGTTTGACAAATTCATTAAACAGATATTGGTTTATTTTCTCAAAATAAACTCGCTTTCTTGATTCCCAGAAAATGATGTGTACATGTTGCATTTAATCTAAATATAAATTAAGTTGTTTATTGGTCGTTGAAGAAGATCATGAACTGAATATGACACTTAAGTGTGTAGTCAGTATACAATACAATAATTGTTTCAATAATGAAGGAACTGAAACAGCGCAACGGTTACAATACAGCGTGTATGACATTCTTTAGGACTCTTATCATCAATATTAACCAGAATTCGCTTTTAAAATGGAAATAGGGCATATGCGGGATTATCGAGCAATGGATAAAGACGGAAGAAGTTGCATGAATGTGATTGAGACAGTTGAAACGTATGTATCGGGGAATCGAGAGACTCGGAGAAAATACGACGATTACATTACAATCAGTTATGAGTTCTCCATGGCTTCAAACTGTTAATTGCATAACCAATAACGCAATTATCACTCCTCCAGTTGCGGCATCATAAGGCTAGGTATGAACACTGTTTTGTTTTATACGCAGCATTTAAAAAGTAAAAAATAACCTGTCGGGGACATGGGTGTGAAATACATGTTGAAATTTTTAAAAGGCTACTCTCTTATATCTGCCAACAATGCTAATAATCCCATATTGCTATAATCTTTGTGAAGATTAGACATGTACATGTAACGTAGGAAAATCGTTCTTCACTGCGTTGACCGCGAACGGGGTGAAACGCGGTGAATCACCGCGGAGATATTTATGCATACACGGTGATCATGCTCGACCTAGCGTGATGAAACGTGCGAGATCGCGATAATTTTTAACCCAAAATAAATAATGACCACCAAGTGTTGGTGATTTAGGCAAAAATCGCGGGACGCGTAATGTAATATGTTTGTAAAAGCATTCAAACATAATACACAATAACACTTGTCATCAGCAAAATTTCAATCGCAACTTATATACCAATTATGGCCATACAACTTTTACAGTTAGCACTTTGAAGGCTTTTTTTACCTGACCCGAAAAAATATTATCCTTAAACAATTGACATGTGTTGAAAACCATATAGCATATCCCTTTATGCTGTGTACTTTGTGAAACAATTGTTTTAATGTATGAAACCAATTTGTGTATAGTAATACTATTAGTATTATCTGTCTACTCCAAATTAACATTGACCAACTCTAAAAAAAACTATTTTGGTAATAAATAATATTTATTTCATACAATATTTGTCTGTAGAAGTGTAGTGTTAAGCACCCGCTTACAGTTTACAGTTTTTAAATTATACTATGTTAATATGACAGAAGTGGTTTCATTTTTTTTAGATGCTTGATCTACATTACAGCCAACGCGGAACATAATCTGCGGCTACATGTACGCCACAGCCCGAAATTTAGTTTGCAGCGGGCGTGTCAAGTGTTCACGGGCGTATTGCTGAGGCACTTGGCATCGATCTGCGCAACGACGCAGTCTGTTTTAACCTTGCCTACTTTCACAGAGTAAATTCGCCGCATACATACGCGGCAGATTGAGTGAAAAGATATACACCTACATGTACATTTGTGTAGCATAGAAACCTAGATTTATGCTACTTTCATATTAATTATTTTCACGTTTTAATAAGCGATATGGCACTAAGTGCGCTTTAACAAATTATCGTTGAATAAATTACGCACAATGTTAATGTTTCGTTTGATTCTGAAATGAGCTTTCTTTAATATG
Organism: Dreissena polymorpha; assembly: GCF_020536995.1. NCBI lineage: Eukaryota > Metazoa > Mollusca > Bivalvia > Myida > Dreissenidae > Dreissena > Dreissena polymorpha. The sequence continues at coordinate 26,920,762 of NC_068355.1, forward strand.
TAATCCGCAACACACTTCCGAATTTAAATGCTAATGCTACATTAACAAATTCTAGCGTCAAATAAACAGTGCTAAAATATCCTTTGTCTCCATAAAAAGCGAGCGAAAATTATGCAGACATGTACAACGTTGCATGGAAAGTTTGGGTGTATTTTGTGTTGTATAAAAACATTCATCATGTCAGATGATTTATGCGTGTTCAATGGGGAAACAAGATGTGTTTGTGAAACACAATGTCCCCCTATATGATGTTTGACCTTGAAAGATGACCTTGACCTTGTGAAGGATGACCTTGACCTTTCACCACTAAAAATTTGCAGCTCCATGAGATACACATGCATGCCAAATATCGAGTTGCTATCTTCAATATTGCAAAAGTATTCATAAAATAAGCGATTTGGGCCACATATATTTGACCTCTGACCTTGAAGGATGACCTTGACCTTGAAGTTGCACCACTCAAAATGTGCAGCTCCATGAGATGCACATGCATGCCAAATATCAAGTTGCTATCTTCAATATTGCAAAAGTATTTATAAAATAAGCGATTTGGGCCACACATATTTGACCTCTGACCTTGAAGGATGACCTTGACCTTTCACCACTCAAAATGTGCAGCTCCATGAGATACACATGCATGCCAAATATCAAGTTGCTATCTTCAATATTGCAAAATAATTCATAAAATGAGCGATTTTTGCCACATATATTTGACCTCTGACCTTGAAGGATGACCTTGACCTTTCACCACTCAAAATGTGCAGCTTCATGAGATACACATGCATGCCAAATATGAAGTTGCTATCTTCAATATAGCAAAAGTTATTGCAAAATGTTAAAGTTGGCGCAAACAGACCAACGTACAGACCAACGTACAGACCAACAGACGGCAAAAACAATATGTCCCCCACTACTATAGTGGGGGACATAAAAACCGCCCCGATTGGGCGTTATTTCATCACATCTTTAAATGGTAACAAACGCCAAAATGTACTTGATACTTGAGAATACAAAATGTAATTGCGAATGTGTGTGTGTCTTGAGCACTTTTATCGTAAATATTTACCGGAATTTCCTTTAAAACTGGAATATACGGGATTATCGGGTAATGATTAGCGATATCAACTGCATAATGTAAACAAAATGAAACTAATTTATATACACATAGTCAAACAATAGTTATAATAAGCTGATAATTAACAAAACAACAATTAAGTGTTGGTTATTGATGTGGCTTCAACTGCTAATTGTCTCAGCTCAAATATTGTAGCAAAAACAACAAGCAATTATAAATCAACCAACTGCTGGATTCTTGACAACTCGTATGAGCCAACACATAATTACGTGACATTTATGTGTGAAATACATACACTACCGGCAGGAAACCAACTAACTTGGGGCCAGCCACGTTAAATATGCTTATATGCTAATACATGTTGTCGTAAAAATTAAACCCAAAACAAATATGTCTGTTGATCGTTTTAATATAAAGACAATAATCATACAGTGCAATAAACGCACACAAAGTAACTTAAAGTAATTAAGCCGATTCTATAAATGACAATGGTAAAAGATTATTGCAATTTTATTAATACATGCCTGTGATAATCGTATTTTGTTTTAATTAATTCGATTTTTTTTATTTGCATTCTTTTAAAATAATAATTATTTATATCCGGATGACAGCAATTTCTTTAGAAATGGGAATGCAATCACTAAAAACAAAACAACAGCATATTTTTTTATTAACTAATTTATCTATTTTGAATCTGTGCGCATTAAATTAATCATGATTTTAAATTTAATTATAATTGTTCTTTTAAATTTCTTTGACTAACTAATCATTTAAAAAAGATTTTGATTTGAAGATGCGCATGGACTCGGCGTCATGTCGCAGATCGCGGCTTGCCTCGGCATGTCTCGGCGGAAAGATGCGAAGCTTCGCTTCGAAATGCTTCAACGGCCGACTCAAAATCGACTCGTTTCGCATTGCAGCCGCGGTCGCAAAATATGTTTGTTCCACGTTGGCTGTACTGAAATCAATCTATTCTATTTTTTTTTTAAACTTTGATCATTTTTGCCTCTGTTCTTTTTTTTTGGTACTAATGTCTTAAAATTTTACCATGTTGTATTAGTCAAAGATTGTTGATGAATGTCCCAGAAGTGGTTTCAATGCAATGCCAACAGCTTGAATAATGACAATAACGATAAATCCAGAAATAAGCATTAGTAAAAAATATAATTGCCAACTAAGGCAAATGTCAAGTAAAGTACAAATGGACGGTTTGGTCAATCAATATATACCTCACACATCAATCAAGGCTGGGCATACACACTATTGACTGATAAAATCCTAACAAGGGCTGTTTGTAAAACACACATTCCCCAAAATTGGCTGTCAGTTGCAGTGGTAGCCATTGTGTGATTATGTTAGAAACCATTTTACTGCTTCAGGTCACTGTGACTTGACCTTTGACCTAGTGACCTGAAAATCAAAAAGGGTCATCTGCCATCTGTCATAATCAATGTACCTATGATCCTAGGCATAAGCGTTCTTGAGTTCTCATCCAGAAACCATTTTACTATTTCGGGTCACCGTGACCTTGACCTTTGACCTGAAAGTTGCTAATCCACCGATAATTACTAGTAACGCCCATATTATATAAACTGGAATCACAGTTCATTTTTTATACTTACAAGTCATAATACTACACATAAACATTAAGAAAACACATTTCCTCGATGAGATACATAAATTATCCGAGTAGAATTAATTGCTACGTCATGACCTTCAATATTGTATATGGCGGACGTATTGTAAATTAACATTGAACCCGCGTTCAATTAAAAAATGGCGATTCAAATTACAAGTAATGGTGATTCAATAATGGAGAAAGCATTAACTGGATGTATCAAACATTTGATAAGGTTTGTTAAACCAGATAACAAGGAAAATTTGGATAATTAAAGTTAAACTACTACTGGTAAGGCATTCTTAAGTGTATATATTTCGGACATGTATTGTAATCGGATAAACAGTAATAGATATACTAGATGTTCCATGCATTTAGATTGTGTTTTTGTACAAAAGCTATCATAGGGATGATGATAATATAATGAGGATAAATATGTGATGGAACGGTGCTACTGGTACATATCTTAAATTACTTAAATGTGTTAAAGACTTAAATGTGTTATGATGAAGTAGATTTAATGAGCATTTATTGTTTTTACAAATAAACATAGTATAGTGATAGAAATAATAAAAAGTTGTAAAATGAACATGTTTTGTTTTAGAAAAACTTAGTCGATAGTGTTCGCACAAATTATTGATAAGTGTGTCCTTATCTTTGTGTACCAATTCATTAAAATATGTTGTGTTATTTATCATGGTATTTTTTATTTAATAAAGCAGTATAACTTTTAAAGATATTGTGTTACTCTTAGAGCATATTTGTATTAAAAAAATTGAATAATACAGACAAAAACACAATTAGCACGCTTCAAAATTGACCCCAGCATTTTTAAATTTGACTCCTCAAAATTTCAGTCCAGGGGTCATTGACTCCTGGTTTTTAAAATCTATTGAAATCCCTGATGATCGGTCCTCGCAGTGATTTTTTACAATTGTTCTCATCTGAGTCCTGGGACTCCATAACCTGCAAATCTACGAGTCTCCGAATCAAAAAAACGAGTCAGGGGTTTTCCTCGCTTCATTGGAAAGAGGACCTAACCTATGGATTTTGGGAAGATTACCCGGGTGTACATTGTCCAGGGTAATCATGGAACTTAGGCTGGCAATCCATGGTATAACATGGAATTCCATGGAAATCCCTGGAATTTGAAACAGTTTCCAGGGTTTTCCAGGGTTTTGTTCTAGAAATGTCCATGAAACGTGGACTTTTTTCCCAAGCATTTTCCAGCCTTGGATGGAAAAGCATGGAAAAGGAATGGAAAACGCTGGATATAGGCTGGATAACCATGGAAAATATTTCCAGATAGCATGGAAAGTGGAACATAGAATTTTTTAAGCATGGAAAAGACACTAACATTTTCAGCTGACCCTGGAAAAAACTTAGACTTTATAAGAGGAGAAAATAACTTATAAAAATGCAACACATTTATTCAAAGTAAATCAGAGTTCAACAATTTACACAACATATGAATAAAACATAAAACAATGTTCATAGTTTGGGCAGAAATAGTAGTTGTTATAGTAGTAGTAGTAGTGGTAGAAGTAGTAATGCTGAGGCTGGCAGTAGAATATGTTGTAGGAGTAGAAGTAAAAGTGGTTGTTGTATAAGTTGTACAAGCAGTTAAACTACTGATAATTATACTATTGGTGCAAATTAAAGTGACAGTAGCAGTAGTAGCAGTTATTATTGTGTTGTTGTTTTAGCATTTACAGGAATAGTAGCAGTAATGGTAGCAATAGTAGAATAAATAATAATAACAATACTAGTAGCAGCAGTAGAAGTAGTAGTTAAGGAAGTAGCATAAGCAGCAGCAGCAGTAGTAGTAGTAGAAGTAGTAGTAGTAGAAGTAGTAGTAGTAGAAGTAGCAGCAGCAGCAGTAGTAGCAGTAGCAGCAGCATCAGTAGGTAGTAGTAGCAGTAGTAGTAGCAATAGTAGTTGAAGTACTACTAGTAGTAGTAGTAGTAGTAGTGTAGTAGTAGTAGTAGAAGTAGTAGTAGTAGTAGTAGTGGTAGTAGTAGTGGTAGTAGTAGTAGTAGTAGTAGTAGTAACAGCAGCAGCAGCAGCAGCAGCAGTAGTAGTAGTAGTAGTTGCTGCAGCAGGAGTTGTAGTAGTAGCAGCAGCAGCAGCAGTAGCAGTAGTAGTAGTAGCAGCAGCAGCAGCAGGAGTAGTAGCAGCAGCAGCAGTAGCAGTAGTAGTAGTAGTAGTTGAAGCAGTAGTAGTAGTTGAAGCAGTAGTAGTAGTAGTAGCAGTAGAAGCAGCAGTTTTAGTAGAAGTAATAGTAGTAGTAGAAGTAGTAGTAGTAGTAGTATAAGTAGAAGTAGCAGTAGTAGTAGAAGTAGTAGTAGTAGTAGTAGTAGTAGTAGTAGTAGTAGTAGTAGTAGTAGTAGTAGTTGTTGTTGTTGTTGTGGCTGTTATAATAGTAGTAGTAGTTTTGCAGAAGTAGTAGTAGTAGTAGTAGTAGTACTAGTAGTAGAAGTAATAGTAGTCACTTTCAAAGCAATGTCTACAAGTTTAAATTCCTTAACCCTGTTCAAGGTGTATACACACTCAATATTTAACTACAGTCCAGGTTTGCAATTAACAAACTATCTGATAAACCTGTGTGTGAGTCAGATATGTCTGCTGCTAATCTATTGGTTATAAAATATCACAGCCTTTTCTGATTGGCTGAGTTCAAATACAGAAAGTTTACCTGTTAGATTGAAATTCTGGAGCAGGCGTATTGTAAAATATGCAGGTTAAACTTGTTGTTAAAATGAAGTTAATGTAATGTTCACAAACAGTAGAGTTAATGAGTTTTTCCATTAACAAGAATTTCTTAAAATAATAATGTATGGATATCATTTGGAAAGTGACATGAAATGTTGTTAAAAAGTGATGCATACAAGTGTTTCAGAAGTCTGTCTAGGAATAGAACAACAACTGAAGGTTTGTGCTTTTCATTATTTCTAAATATTCTTTTAAATTTATTCTTCTTATGTCATCATTGTAGACCTTTTTTATGTGACATTTTAGGTAAAAGTATGGCAAATATAGAAGTTTAAAAGCAGCTGTCACACACATTTTCACTAAGTGCAGTTTGCAGCTTGATAAAGGAAGTCCTATGTGGAGATTTTAATAAGCTTGAATGTAGTATCGGAAGTTTATAATGCATGGCTAGGGAACTGAGGCTAAGGGAGTTATGTGCTGTGCATGATGAGAAATCAATGCTCATTAATGCTGTTAATGTTTATAAATAAATTAATTAAACCAATAGCATTGTTTTTTAGGTTTCACTGTGCATTTTGATACCAACAGAATTACACATCATTCTAATTATAGCAATAATAAATTTGTACTAATCATACCTACAAATTTTGTTATGCTATGCTTTGTGATGTATTAACTTCATTGTAAGTTATTATTTAAAGACCATTTTACTAAATATTTAAAACAATACTTGAATTATTTTCTATATACATTTTCATTATGTGCTTTAACTGTAGCTGACCAGTTGATGAAAGATACTGCAGAGTTTGGCAGGGAAATAACCCAAGACAGCAAAGCGGCTCTTTTGGCGCATTTACTAAGAGGACTAACATGGCCACAAATTCATGGTAAATATTGTTATGCCCCGAGCTCATATAAGTAATTTAGTGTTAACCACCTGAAAGTATTTTGTCTTTTTGGTATCCAATATTTTGGTCTAGTTTCAATTACAAGTTATTTTTATATGAATTAGCAAATTAGCATAACTTTCATATAGCAATATCTGAATATAAAATTCCTATATACATGTATGTTTGAGTTTCCAGATACATGCTAGTGTACCCCGTTTTGGGGCATTTAACAATATAAATTTCAAAATAAAAGAGAGTCATATAAAAATATAAGTTAAATCACCAATTTATTCACTTGAAAGTCTCAGTTTTCCTGTGTGGTTGCCTGTTTGCAAGTAGATTAAAGCCCGCTTGCAAACTTTAAGAGAATAAATTTCAGTAAATGGAAAAGAAAGAATTGCTAACTACTTAGGATCGTAAATGTTCGCTCAAATACAAAAAAGCCACATGTACCGAATTGAGCAGTGATATGAAATATCTAAAATAGATTAAAATATGAATGAGCATTGAAGTATAGATATTCAATCATATGATTGCTGCACATTTACTTTTACAGATGAATGTAAAAAACTTATGACTTTCTTGTAATATTGTTTGCTTTGTTTTTCTTGCAGACCATGCAGGGGCCGTACAGTATAACAGCAGTACAAGTTCTATAAAAGATCCACGACCTACTGAAGCCCAGCTAATTAACAAAAAAGTTTTTAAAAACTGTAATTTTATCCCACCTGGGTACTTATAATTTACTAAGCTGCCTACACAAGTTTTAGACTTGCAATTATATTTTAAACTGTCACTTGGAAAGTAATACATGTACATGCATTATGTTCTGAATTTCTTTGAACAATAAAATTATATAAAAGTATTTTAATGAAATTGAGCACCTAAATTGCATTAAAGTGAAAGTAGCTGAGAAAAATAGTATCCTTGTGCTCATGGGCAGCTACATATATTGTAACTAACATGAATTAGCTAAAATAACTTAAATTTTTCATTTTGTTTCTTGTATATCGTTTGTACAGGGTTCGTGAATTGTTACTGTATATTACTTGACTTGCTTAATTGTATTTTGTTACTTTGAATACATGTTGTGAAGGTTGCATTATACTTTTTAAACTTTAAAGTAGCGCCTGTTCTGTTATGTAAGGGCCTGATTTATGATAATGGACATAGAGGCTTTGTAAGCATGTATTAAACAACACTTGTTTGATCTGAATAATTTGTTAAATAAATGTAACACAATTTGTAATCTGATGTTATATTTTGATGAATTGTGAACAAAATAATACATCGAAGAAACTAAGGCATTATGTTGATTTTTTGTTTTGTTTTAATCTAACCTTAAATTATGATTTATTTAAGCTGTGAGTATTGTATTCATTTAATACATGAATATTGTTTTTAGACCAGAAATTTCTTTTTCTATTCAGTGACCATGGTAAACGCTGGACAATTTTCCATGTTATACCAGGCATCCATGGAATATTAAACAAGGAAAAACCCTGGAACATTTTCCAGGGTTTTCCAGCCAGCATGGAAAAAATACCGTCCGAATACTCCATGTAATCTGGAAAACCCTGGAAAAAAATCCATGGTTTTCCAGATTACATGGAGTATTCGGACGGTATTTATTCCATGCTGGCTGGAAAACCCTGGAAATTGTTCCATGGTAATTATTCCAGGGAGCCTGGAAAACCATGGAAACTATTCCAGGCTATTTCCACATACCATGGACAATTTTCCACCCTTTTTTTTTAAATATTGACGCTGGAAAAGGCTGGAAACTTAGTCCGAATACTCCAGCCTCATATTTTCCATGGATTTCCATGGAAAACCCTGGACAAAGTACACCCGGGAATTCTCGCTAAAATTACTGCTTTGGGAAATGAAAAAGCTGGTGTAAGTAAGGATCTTTGGAAAACTGCATGATTTTAATGAATTTTTTAATTGGGAAAGGGGCCTTTAATAGGCTCCTGATATATAAGGTTGAAAACCCCTGCGACTGCGAGTCCAAGTCGAGGGGTGAAAGCGAAACAGTTCTAAGTGACATTTTTTTCACAAAATGACTTTTTTGTATATTTTGCATTGCAACATCCATGCCCATCATGTATTAAAATATCTTAGTTCCAGGCAATCAATTAAAAAGTAAAATTGAAATTTGTCCTAAAGCTCGAAGTGAAATTTAATTATGTTTTTAGAGCGAAAAGGCTCTATTTGCAGTGAAGTGCTACTTAGAGCTCTTTCGCATTCAGGTTGTTGATGTTAAGATAATTTTAAATGACACTTTTATCAATTATTGAGGAATATATTTACAAGAAATAATATATTTGTATTTGAAAAACCTCCTGAATAGATACTATTATGTAACTGATGACAAAGTAAGAAAAAATATTGATAAAATTATGCACTTAGACCTTTTTCCCAGTAAATTTTGGGTATTTTTTTATTTTCTTTCATTATTTTGTGTTGTATAACATATTTGTTAAAATTTTTGACAACATTAATATAAGGATTTTATGGCTATTTCAAATTATGTTTTATACATACCCAGTGATTTTTTTGCCCAAAATTACCGCCGATATTCGGCTGCTTCCCAATTCCAATTTTTTTTTTTTTCCAAAAATCTGATCAAAATTTCCCAAAAAATGACCAAATTTTCCCAATTGAGCCAATAAGATTACAATTTCATTTAGCGTTAATTTCGTAGAACGAGTGCCAATCGAGCTTGTCGAGTCTTCGCCGAATGACAACTGATTTACGAATGTTCGCGAATGTAGCCGAATACGATTTTACGTTGCTATCCACACATCTCTCTCTATATTGCGGAGGATACCGACGATAGTCGATGTATCCCGATTGTTAACGCCTGTTTTTACACACGTCCAAGATGGCGGCAAGCAGACGAGAAGTTTGCGATGAGCAGCAAAAATGATAAATAACACTAAAATTAACAGCGGATGTCACATGGTTATTAGGAGATAATTTAATGTGTGTGTCAATTAACGCAAATACTATGTTTGAGATGAACAACAACAAATATTTATTAGAAATGTTCACAGTGAATGTGCGTCACGGAAATCTGTGTAGGGAAATTGGAGTTCACAAAGTTAAAGCATTTAAGACGAGAACCTTTCGAAAATGGAAAGAGACAAACATGATTTGATTTATATGTTAATGGATCTGTGTATATTAAGATTCATATGCATATTCTGCTTTATTATGTTTGTCACGCTGTATAGTTTGGTGAAATAGCATTGAACTGAGGATGTCAATTGTGCAAGATATTAAAAGGTAAACAAATAAAATGTATTTTTTAAGCTCCATTTAATACAACATTAACACAGCAAGAACACAAAAGCGTGTTTGTTAATATTTGTTAATGTTTTCACCATATCATATTTTACTTTAAAAAACATCCTGAATTAAATTCATACTCTTAAAGAGATTATGATTAAATCATAATGGTACATGTATATTGAAGAATCTATAGATTATTGCAAGTTTAATATGCATGTGGAAGGATATTAACTAAACGTTGTAAGAAGACATGAAAGCAACACTTTATAATATAAAAATGCTGTCAAACATGAACTTAGCAATTTTTATTCTGTTCTTATAATCATATTTATAATTTTTCCCAATTTCATGGTTTATCACGCTATTTTTTCCCAATTTCATGGTTTATCGCGCTAATTTTCCCAATCCAAATGCCACAGGCTGTAACAAAAAAAATCACTGATACCTGTCTGTACTTAAAACTATAAAGCTAATTGAAAAATTGAAACCTTAATTGCATAAAAGCTAGTTGACTTTGGAATTAATTTCAAGGAGATGTGATCCTTGTTTCACCCTCTTCCTAGTTCTGAATGTAAAACAAATTATTTTGTTACAAAACCACAAAGAATAAACTCATTAAAGTGCATTGTGTTTAGAATGTTAAGTTGTGTAAATGTCAGATACCTTTATATATTTCTATTTTGCCTCTCGTGAAAAACGCGTTCAAAATTACCGAGAACCTAGTTAGTTCTATGCATAGACAGTGAAACATATTTATTAACATTTCTCAATAAATAAATATTAACAAACATGAATGTAAATTAGTTGTTATTGTGGTATTTACAAACACTAATTTGTAACTGAGGTGAGATGTGAATAAGTTGGTCAATACATTAATAACTTTTCTGGAAAGATACGAATTTGTAGGAAACTGTGCTCATAACTCTGCTGCTATGATGTAACTTAGAAGATTACCATGCTGGTGAATTGTGATATGGTTTGTTACCATTCTAGTGATATGTTATTTTATTATCCCCACGCTTTTTGAAAAAAAGGTGGGGATATTGTGGTGATCTCCGCCGTCCGTCCGTCCGTCTGTCTGTCCGTCCGTCTGTCCGTCCGTCTGTCCGTCCGTCCTGGCCACTATCTCCTCCTACACTAAAAGCACTAGAACCTTGAAATTTACACACATGGTAGCTATGAGCATATGTGCGACCCTGCACTATTTGGAATTTTGATCTGACCCCTGGGTCAAAAGTTATAGGGGTTGGGGTGGGGCCGCGTCAGAAATTATCACTCATTTTTTTAGGTTATTTTACATTTACTTCTTTATTTCTACACCGATTCACTTCAAATTGATACTGGACCTCACCTATGACAATACGGTCAATCTCAACCATGCATGGCCCCATTCCCAACCCTGGGGCGCCCCGCCCACATAGGCCACACCCACCAAAAATTTCCATTTACTATAATTTTTTCATTTCTACATGGATTCACTTCAAATTGATACTGAACTTTTGTTATGACATTAGGGTCAATCTCAACTATGCATGGCCCCAATCCCAACCCTGGGGCGCCCGCCCACATAGGCCACACCCACCAAAAAATTCCATTTACTATAATTTTTTCATTTCTACACGGATTCACTTCAAATTGATACTGAACTTCTCTTATGACATTAGGGTCAATCTCAACTATGCATGGCCCCATAACCAACCCTGGGGCCCCGCCCACATAGACCACACCCACCCAAAATTGCCTTTACTATAATTTCTTCATTTCTACACCGATTCACTTCAAATTGATATTGAACTTCTCTTATGACAATACAGTCAATCTCAACTATGCATGGCCCCATTACCAACCCTGGGGCGCCCCGCCCACATAGACCACACCCACCCAAAATTGCCTTTTACTATAATTTCTTCATTTCTACACCGATTCACTTCAAATTGATACTGAACCTCTCTTATGACAATACGGTCAATCTCAACTATGCATGGCACAATTACCAACCCTGGGGCGCCCTGCCCACATATGTCACACCCACCCAAAATTGCCTTTTACTATAACTTCTTCATTTCTACACCAATTCACTTCTAATTGATGATGAACTTCTCTTATGACAATACGGTCAATCTCAGCTATGCATGGCCCCATTACCAACCCTGGGGCACACCTAGGTCAAACATTCGGCGTGGGGATACGCGTCGGCCTCTGCCGCGCCATTTCTAGTTGGTAACTGAGATGGTGAATTGTTGATCACTAGTATATAACCATTCTGGTGTGATGTGATTTGGTTGCTTTCTGTATTTGTGAAATGAGAATCAGTAGGTTACAATACACTAAATGATCGCTTCATGTAGGGCTGTACTCTCTAAAAAAATATCATAGTTGACAGGAAGGCATGTTTTACACTTTTTACCATTATTCGGGTGTTATCTTGCGGAGATAATGGTAGGGCATGAATAGGTGTTCACAACTGAATCCCTGAAATATGATACACTTGAAGACTTAAGTAAACCATTGCAGTAGAAAAGGTTACATTTCACTAAGAAACGGCCGGAAAAAAAAGCTGCAAAAACAGTCGATTTTGATTTGTGTCAAGTTCTTTCTTGCTTTGTACATGACATATCTTTTTTATTGCATAAATCGATTCCGCTTAGAATGGCCTTTAAGAAAAGGTATGGTTATGGGGGTCTCTATGTGCAAAATGTTGCATTTATTTTCGCTCAAAGTTGTCGCTTTTACATTGAATTATATAGGGAAACTATTTGGTGTATTATGACCTAAACGCAAAACCAGGCCTAGTCACAAAGGAGCTGTATTTACAGAAAATCATCATTTTTTTAGTGGGATATGACGCGTTTTGGCAAATTTCACGGAATAAATGCGTTTGTTTCGCGAATTTAAGGAGCATCGTGAGTTTTTAAGAAAAAAATACGTTTTCAGAGGAAAATAAGAAAAAAAACGTACAAAAACCCGTCTTGAGCATCTCAAATTGCAACAATTTGTGCTGAAAGAGCTCATGAACACGTTTGAATAGTTGTTTACTTCTTTTTCTACATAGCTTGTAACAATATTCCAGTATTTTGACCGATTGTAATTATTTAGGGTAATCGTTTTGCGCCTGAACGCCCGTTATAAATCAAAGCTCCGAACGCGAAAGCCACATGGCTTATCAGGCGTTATAATAAAATGCATTTTCAAGCATTTCTACGTGAAAGATCGGTCTGTAAATTGGCATGCACATAGAAAATAGGATTATAAGTATCGAGAAGTGCTTATTTTTCGCGATGTTAACAGTAAGCGTTGTCTTATACGCAAAACCAGGCCTTGTCACAAAGGAGCTGTATTTACAGAAAATCATCATTTTTTAGTGGGATATGACGCGTTTTGGCAAATTTCACGGAATAAATGCGTTTGTTTCGCGAATTTAAGGAGCATCGTGAGTTTTTAAGAAAAAAATACGTTTTCAGAGGAAAATAAGAAAAAAAACGTACAAAAACTCGTCTTGAGCATCTCAAATCGCAACAATTTGTGCTGAAAGAGCTCATGAACACGTTTTAATAGTTGTTTACTTCTTTTTCTACATAGCTTGTAACAATATTCCAGTATTTTGACCGATTGTAATTATTTAGGGTAATCGTTTTGCGCCTGAACGCCCGTTATAAATCAAAGCTCCGAACGCGAAAGCCACATGGCTTATCAGGCGTTATAATAAAATGCATTTTCAAGCATTTCTACGTGAAAGATCGGTCTGAAAATTGGCATGCACATAGAAAATAGGATTATAAGTATCGAGAAGTGCTTATTTTTCGCGATGTTAACAGTAAACGTTGTCTTATAGGTTACAATACACTAAATGATCGCTTCATGTAGGGCTGTACTCTCTAAAAAAATACCATAGTTGACAGGAAGGCATGTTTTACACTTTTTACCATTATTCGGGTGTTATCTTGCGGAGATAATGGTAGGGCATGAATAGGTGTTCACAACTGAATCCCTGATAAATGATACACTTGAAGACTAAAGTAAACCATTGCAGTAGAAAAGGTTACATTTCACTAAGAAACGGCCGAAAATAAAATTTGCAAAAACAGTCGATTTTGATTTGTGTCAAGTTCTTTCTTGCTTTGTACATGACATATATTTTTTATTGCATAAATCGATTCCGCTAAGAATGGCCTTTAAGAAAAGGTATGGTTATGGGGGTCTCTATGTGCAAAATGTTGCATTTATTTTGCTCAAAGTTGTCGCTTTTACATTGATTTATATAGGGAAACTATTTGGTGTATTATAACCAGTAGGTAACCATTCTAATGTGATGTGATTCGGTTGGTACATGAGATGGCGAAATGTGAATCCTTAAGTAACCATTCTAGTGTGATGTGATAAGGTTGGTAACTAAGATGGTGAAACGTGAATCAGTAGGTTACCATTCTGGTGTGATGTGATTAGGTTGCTTACTGTGTTGGTGAATTGAGAATCCATAGGTAACCATTCTGGAGTGATGTGATTTGGTTGGTAACTGAGATGGTGAAATGTGAATCAGTAGGTTACCATTCTGGTGTGATGTGATTCGGTTGGTAAATGAGATGGTGAAATGTGAATCAGTACGTAACCATTTTTGTGTGATGTAATTTGGTTGCTTACTGTGTTGGTGAAATGAGAATCCGTAGGTAACCATTCTGGTGTGATGTGATTCGGTTAGTAACTGAGATTGTGAAATGGGAATCCTTAGGTAACCATTCTGGTGTGATGTGATTTGGTTGCTTACTGTGTTGGTAAAATGAGAATCCATAGGTAACCATTCTGGTGTGATGTTATTCGGTTGGTAACTGAGATGATGAAATGTGAATCAATAGGTAACCATTTTGGTGTGATGTCATTTGGTTGCTTACTGTGTTGGTGAAATGTGAATCAGTAGGTTACCTGCATTCTGTTGTGATGTTATTCCGTTGGTAACTGAGATGGTGAAATGTGAATCAATAGGTAACCATTGTGATGTGATGTGATTTGGTTGCTTACTGTGTTGGTAAAATGAGAATCCGTAGGTAACCATTCTGGTGTGATGTGATTCGGTTGGTAACTGAGATGGTGAAATGTGAATCAGAAGGAAACCATTCTGGTGTGATGTAATTGGGTTGCTTAATGTGCTTGTGAAAGGAGAATCCATAGGTAACAATTCTGGTGTGATGTGATTTGGTTGGTAACTGAAATGTTAAGCAATAGGTTACCATTCTGGTGTGATGTGATTCAGTTGGTAACTGATCTGGCTAATTGTGAATCAGTAGGCAACTATTTTGGTGTGATGTGTTTCGGCTGGTAATGGATGCTCATCAGTTAGTTTCTATTCTGGTGTGATGTGATTTGCTTTGTATCGGTTCCAGTGGATGTAAATCAGAAGGTTACAATTCTGATGAGATGTAATCAAACAACTGAATGATGTCAATTTGTGCAAATTATGATATTTTGTAAATTTGCTAATTATTTCCTTATAACAGTTCAGTATTACCTATCTAAGTTGCAATGCTCCTTCTAAAAATACTAGGTGTGTTATTTATAATGCAACGTTCAACACAAGCTAATACTTATTATTGTAAATCATTAAAAATATAAAGTTGTAAATTACTTTCCCATAACGTTCGTTGTTTAATGGACATGACTGCCTACAAAATAAGTCCAAAATCTGCCAAAGTATTAATCAATATAACAAATATGATAGAATATAGCAACATGATGGAAAAATCAGCATAAAATTCCAATATGTACGTGTTTCAAGAAGGAATGAAAAAAGTAAGGTTCAATCAAGTTCGTTGATACAATTCACCTTTTCTTACATGTTACTGTATTGTTGGAAACACACACAACATCTACTATACTTTCGTCAAAGTGTATGTCGTTATTGTTTTTGTAAAACAGTACAATATTTAAAAACAAGAGTTCCGCGGTCGGAGATGACCGCATTGAAGCCGGATTTTTGATTTAAATGACAGGAAAGTACCTTTCGTGTTTTTGTCAATGCAATACTTAAATTACTGAAATATTGTTCAAAGGTCAAAATGAAATGTAAGTACTTTTCAAGGCATGAGCAAACCTTGTGTTATGTTTTGAATGCATGCATATACATAACAATTTTAACATTTTAACATTGAAGGTCACAGTGACCTTGACCTTCAAATGAATGACATTGAAATGAGCAGTGGTGATCTTCTAGTACTGGCCAACCTTTATGTCAAGTTTGAAGACTCTAGGTACAAGCATACCAAAGTTATAACATGGAATAAGAACTTTAACATTTTTACCTACCAAAGTTATAAGAACTTTAACATTTTTACATTCAAGGTCACAGTGACCTTGACCTTAGAATGAATGACCTTGAAATGACCAGTGGTCATCTAAGTGTGCTTGCAAACCTTCATGTCAAGTTTGAAGACTCTATGTCCAAGCATACCAAAGTTATAACAATTTTAACATTTTAACATTTAAGGTCACAGTGACCTTGAACTTCAAATGAATGACATTGAAATGACCAGTGGTCATCTTCTAGTACTGGCCAATCTTTATTTCAAGTTTGAAGACTCTAGGTACAAGCATACCAAAGTTATAACATGAAATAAGAACTTTAACATTTTTACATTCAAGGTCACAGTGACCTTGACCTTCAAATGAATGACCTTGAAATGTCCAGTGGTTACTTACTAGTTCTGGCCAACCTTCATGTCAAGTTTCAAGACTCTAGGTCCAAGCATACTAAAGTTATAACAACTTTAACATTTTTACATTCAAGGTCACAGTGACCTTGACCTTCAAATGAATGACCTTGAAATGTCCAGTGGTTACTTACTAGTTCTGGCCAACCTTCATGTCAAGTTTCAAGACTCTAGGTCCAAGCATACCAAAGTTATAACAACTTTAACATTTTTATATTGAAGGTCACAGTGACCTTCACCTTCAAATGAATGACCTTGAAATGACCAGTGGTCATCTGTTAATCCTGGCCAACCTTCATGTCAAGTTTGAAGACTCTAGGTCCAAGCATACCAAAGTTATACCATGAAATAAGAACTTTAACATTTTTACATTCAAGGTCACAGTGACCTTGACCTTCAAATGAATGACCTTGAAATGACCAGTGGTTACTAACTAGTTATGGCCAACCTTCATGTCAAGTTTCAAGACTCTAGGTCCAAGCATACCAAAGTTATAAGAACTTTAACATTTTTTATATTGAAGGTCACAGTGACCTTGACCTTCAAATGAATGACCTTGAAATGACCAGTGGTCATCTGTTAATCCTGGCCAACCTTCATGTCAAGTTTGAAGACTCTAGGTCCAAGCATACCAAAGTTATACCATGAAATAAGAACTTTAACATTTTCGAGCACGCCGCCACCCCGCCCGCCCGCCCGCCCGCCCCCCCGCCCGCCCGACAACATCAATCTATAAGCCGAGATTTTTTCGAAAAAAATCCGGCTAAAAATCCATTCAGTGTTTTGGGACATTTGATTACAAACAATTGAAAAAAAAAGTATTTAGAATAAAATAATATAAATTGTCAATTTGAACTTTTCAGCACTATTAAATAATATCAATACAGTATTTTTATGCTATCTGTTTAAAGCAAAATGGTTCTATGTACAATATTTCCAAATATATTACTCATATTAAGAATGTTAAGAGTATTTAATTGAAAAAATATGCAATAAAGTGAGAATTTCCAATACTTTTCAATTCACTTTAGGTCACTTAGAACATTTTGCTCTGAAAAATAACTCGAAAAAATATGTTTTTCAGTGCGAAAAGGTTCTAAGTGCCATTTTTTGCATTTTATGTATAATATTCTTAGTTTCAAAATGTAGAAAGTATTGCATATGAAATAAATACTGTAAATTGATCATTAAACGTTGTTTTAAAATCACTTAGAACTTTTTCGCTCTTTACTTTAAGTAAAAAAAAGTGAAATTTTAGTGCGAAAAAGGTCTTAGTGACATTTTTTCAAATAACTTCTTTATTTGTGAAAATACAAACATGTTTAAAAAAAAAAATGATTATAGCAGACAATTCTCAATATAAATTTAAATTTTAAAGCCTTCATTGTTTTAATTGTTCTTCTGATACAGTTTAAACCTTCTCCTGAACATTTTTTTAAAATGCACTTAGAGCTGTTTCGCTTTCACCCCTCGAAATGTTTTGACCATGATGATTGGGCAAAAATTGTGACTTCTATAGTGTTTACAAGGTTTCTCTATAGCCAAATAAGGAAAACTGACCGCCCACTGGCGGCCATATTTTTCAACGGACCAGAACCACTTTTGAACTAAACCAACATATCATTAAGACAAACATTTTGACAAAGTTACATGTAGAATTGGGCATGAATGAGACTTCTACAGTGTTTACAAGTTTTTTCTTTTTTTGACCTAGTGACCAAGTTTTTGACCCTGCACAACACAGTTTCGAACTCGACCGAGATTTCATTGGGACAAAGCTTCTGACCAAGTTTCATGAAGATCGGACAATAAATGTGGCCTCTAGAGTGTTTACGAACAAATGTGGACGGACGGACAGATGACGGACAAAGACTGGTCACAAAAGCTCACCTGAGCAATCAGGTGAGGTAAAGTTTAAATTTAACAAAAATAATTATCTTTACTTAATCCAATATCAATTTGGGGTGGAAAAGTCCGCATGCATATTATTTTGGGATGGAAACGTCTTGGGAGGAAAAGGTTTGGGATGGAAACGTCCACAGTGAGGAAATGGTTTGGGATGGAAACGTCCAGAGTGAGGAATAGGTTTGGGATGGAAGCATCCACAGTGAGGAAATGGTTTGGGATAGAAATGTCCACAGTGAGGAAATGGTTTGGGGTGGAAACGTCTGGTCACCACCTGAAGTACATGTACAAGGTTCAGGGGAGCTTAAAGTTATGACATTTTTGAAACAATTAATGCATGAATCATGTTGTTTGAAATAGTGAAAAATAAATGCATAGATATGTTAATTATGTATAACTTAAGATATATACGTGCCCCATACCTGTGAATTGTTACAACACAATCAGAGCAGCACAGCTGACTGTGATCATTGCAAAACTGTGTCAGTGTTTTATCCTCATGCTCTTCACACTTCTTGACAAAGTCCTCCATCTCCTTTGAAACAGGCCATTTCTTCATATCCCCCCTTCCAAAAGTAGTGTGTTCTTTACAAAGCCGATTATGAAGGTGACTACATCTTTTGCAATAAAACGTCTGACACGCCTCACAATAGTTGTCTGCTGATTCCTGTAGATTCTGTTCTTCACAATTTGTGCAACGAAAGTCTTCAACCATACGCAAACGTTTTGCAACAGTAAACAAAGAACCTGTCGCCATTTTGATTTTATGTTTATAAAGTAATAACTGTTTTTGTTCCAAAAGTTTAAGTGTATGATATGCAACAAAGCACAGGAATAAAGCCAGTTCCAAACATTAATCAGCTCTATAAGTTAAAATTACATGAAACACTGAAACATAGATACATTCAAACATAATATGTGCAATAAATGTGTTCAACCATAGACCAACGTTTCACAACATTAGAACATGAACCTTTAGCCAATTGTCATACTATGTGTATTTTTGTTTTAAGTAGTTAAAATATATTTCTGTTAAAATAGTCCATAAAACAAAAACATATAAGCTAGTTTGTAGAGTTAATCAGCCCACGACATTAACATTAAAGAACACAATAAATTCAAACACAAATCAAGTTCAAGCCCAATCGAGCTTAACTGTCTCTAAACAACGTAACTATGTAAAATACCACGTGAACTTTTTTTCATGGTTTAAGTAAACCATATTGTCACACACTACATAAGCAGGTAGTTTTTTTAACGCTAAGAAGAAATCAATAGAATTATCTAAGCTCTTTAAGTTTAACAGTTTATTTACTTGTTTATACATTAAGTGTTAAGGTCATTACTACATTTTAGGAAAACGTTATTAATGGCTTAGTATATAATTGTGAAATTAATTATTTCCTATTTATAAACTAAACTATAATTATAATTACATGCAATACATTAGAGCTGTCAGAGGGCAGCGCTTGACTATTTGAGTGCTTGACAGTATAACGTAAGCCGTCATGGAGAGGGGGTATAATGTGGGTGTGTGGTCATTTAATAGATGATATTAAAAAAAAAAAGAAAAACAAGAGATGTGTTTGTCAGAAGCCATAAATTTAACCTTTGACTTTGAAGGATGACCTTGACCTTTCACAACTCAAAATGTGCAGCTCCATGAGATACACATGCATGCCAAATATCTTCAATATTAAAAAAGTCATCAAACTTTAACTAAGGTTAAAGTTTTGGGACACACACAATGAATGAATGAATGACAGACAGACAGGCCAAAAACAATATACCCCCAATCTTTCTATCCAGGGGCATAAAAAGAAAAAAAAAATTGGGGGGGGGGGATTCTGGGGTGGGGCGTGGGAGATGGTTTGGGTGGAGTCAATTGTGGTATGTCAGGTAAGTGTTGTTTTGTCAAAGTATGAATCAAATGAGATCACGAATAAAGAAGTTATGGCAATTTAAGCGAAATTTATTACATGTACATGTAATTTTACCTTGAGAGTCAATGTAATTCAAAGGTCAAGGTCA
This sequence comes from Dreissena polymorpha, assembly GCF_020536995.1. NCBI lineage: Eukaryota > Metazoa > Mollusca > Bivalvia > Myida > Dreissenidae > Dreissena > Dreissena polymorpha. The sequence goes on from NC_068355.1 coordinate 26,940,988, forward strand.
AATTCAACTTGCCAGGTACAGTAACATCATGATAGTAAGAAAGTATTTGAAGTTTGAAAGCAATAGCATTGGTTCTTTAGAAGTAGTGGATCTAAACACAAAATTTAACAAAATATTCAAAGTTACAAAGACAAAAAAGGGCCATAATTCCGTTAAAAAAACAACTAGAGTTATGCAACTTGCCCTGTACAGTCCCCTTACGATAGTTAAAGTTTTCCAAGTCTAAAAAGCAATAGCTATAATACCTTAGGAGTAAAATGGACCAAAACACAAAACTTAACCAAATGTTCAATTATCTAAGTATAAAAGGGGCCATAATTCTGTCAAAATGCTTGATACAGTTGTCTGCTCTTGATTATAGATTGGGGTCATGTTGGTAAAAAAGTATGCAAAATATGAAAGCAAAATGTCAAAGGACATAGGAAATATTTGGGGTGGTACGCAAACTTTAACATAGAGTTATCAATACTATTTATATTCTTAGTGGAAAAAGGGCCATAATTCTTACAAAATGCTTGATAGAGTTGTCTGCTCTTGTTTATAGGTTGGGGTCATGTTGGTAAAGAAGTGTGCAAAATATAAAAGCAATTTGTCAAGGGAAATATTTGGGGTGGTACGCAAACTTTAACATTTGCACGCACACGCTAACGCTAACGCTAATGCCGACGCCAGGGTGAGTAGGATAACTACACTATATATATTTCATATATAATAGTTGAGCTAAAAATGTTCTCATAAATTTATTTTGCATGTTTATATTAAAGAATATTTGGACATTTATAAGAATGGTATGCTGACATACTGACATACTGATTAAGTGTTTAAACTTGCATTTATTAATAAATTATCTGGTAAAGCCATCATCTTACACTAACATTGTATTATGTGAAGTTAGAATAAGACATCAATTTTGAAATGGCTTTGTTCAGTGAAATAATCTGGTTAACAACACACACTAATTTAAATGCATGCATGGACTGTTTTCAATCTGGTAAACAGCACACACTAATTTAAATGCATGCATCGACAGAGTTTTCAATTAAAATCTGAAAGTCATTTAGTAAAAACTTAAACTAATCATGAATACTCTTCAAATGCAATTATACCTCACATGCACTGGGCCTTATATGTTCATAAAATGTATTTAAGTGACACCAATTTTGTATTTCATTTTAAGATGGGTAAACAGTATATTAAAATGCAAAAAAACATTAAACGAAAAAGAGCTCCGAAGTTGCAAACATGCCCCCCAACAGGACCTTGACACAGGATTGTTTGCACCAAAACTGACCATAAGAGTTAATCTTTCATATTAGTCAGACCTAGCCAGTTAAATAAATTTCTAGTTGATACAAATGAATGCACTTCTGTTAAATCATTGTTATAGTAAATAAGTTGATAATATTATAGTATTATTGTTATCAATGTCATGATGATCGAATAAAATCTGTTAATTGTTGGATGAGAAGTTCAGTAATAATCAATTCTCTTTCTGGAAAATCAATATCACTGATTTTGGTTGGCAGTCAGTGGTTAGCGTCTGTGCATGCTTATTATTTAGTTTAAAACACTTCCCTTTGTTTACATTGTTTAACATATCAACCATTTATTGTGATTTGAATCTCATTTGTCAACATTAACAGTCATATAAAATACTGTTGTTGCAATAAATTTTACATCTAATTTATTGTGACAGTGACCTTGACCTTTGACCTTGTGACCCAAATGTCAATAAAGGTCCTCTCCTTTCCAAGGGCAATGCGTATGGGAAGTATGAAGCAATCGGCGAATGGGTTGACTAGTTACTGACCGAAAAGTATTTCACATTTGCAGTGTGACAATGACCTTGATCTTTGAGCTAGTGAACCCAATTTCAATAGGGGTCATCTATGTCCAACGCCAATTTACAAGGGAAGTATCAATCCTTCTTGTAATATACAACTTGTTAGTTTCAATATATTGGGAATTGCACTGAACTATAGGCATATTTGTATTGCTGTATTGCATGAAAACCTTGGCTGTGAATGCTACACTTAAGATTAAGATCAACCTCAAAGTGACTTCTAATTATATAAACTGTACACTGTAACTCCAATATAACTCGCTCCGTTATAACGCTGAATCCAATATAACGCGGAGGGTGCTTGGATCCCATTTTTTCTCCAACCTTCCATTTGATTTCTGATTCAAATCCGTATAATGCAACTTCATGTATTTTCAGACAATTCAAAGATGGCGGCAATCACATGTTGATTGCTTTATTCAACCGTCCGTTGAACCGATTATGATCGCCTCGAGGTTAAACAACACTGACAGTTAATTGGTGTTACTCTGTTGTGTAATGTCAATAAAGGTGTGAAAAACTCGCGTGTCAGTGTTTATTACATGTATTCCTCATCAGAGCGGTTCAGTGCGATAATTTCCATAAGTTAAGTGCAAGCGGGATAGTTATACAATTAAAGTAATTCAAAACGATTGAAACATTCTTACTTTGATATGGTTGCAGTTTGACTATATTAAATGAGCGTCTGTGAAATATACTGCCTACTTTATAAAACAACTTTTTCTGTCATTTCATTATCATTCTAGTATTATGCCATTTAATCTTTCAGTTCGTGTATACGAAATAAAATAATGCAAACGATTTATTTACATGCAAATGCAGTGTACCGGTAATTGCTAACAGAGTTTCACTTTCATTTTCGCGAGGTATCAGAAAGTCCCCGGGAAACATGTTTTTTGCATGCGTATGACGCAATAAAACAATTGTTTGTACATGAGTCGTATTGCATTCAATCTAAATTTAAAGTCGCTCGTCCAATGAAAGCTCTGCCCCATAATGCACTGTACTCTTAACACTTCTAAAAATGGCATATATACGTACGGTTGTGTTTACTAATTTCTTAAACATATATCGTCATTAATGTTCAAGATTATTATTTTTTAAGTGATGTTGCAATTTTATTGGATTATCGGATAAATGTGCACATAAGAAAAGCGGTATGTATACTGTTATCGATACGATTTGGTTTATATGCATGTATTTGCGTCAACACAGCATGGCAATATACATGACCTATATTATAGGCTTTTCTATACCTGTTTTTTTTTATAGCGCCCTGCAGTAAATGAGCTCAAAACCTATAATGCGGATCCGTTATAACGCTGTTTCGCGGCTTGGACCCCATTGACCGCGCTATATTGGAGTTACAGTGTATTTAACTCAATAGCTTGAGTGAGAATATGGTTTCATGGCATTGTAATGTTCATTGTTTGTTTAAACTGTACAAATGTGAACCAGTACTGCTATTGGGTTTTCTTCGTTGCAATGTCTCTGAGTTTTCTGTATAATATAATAGAATGCATCTATTATATCTTCATCTCAGCGATGAATATATTCAACAAGAGCTGTCACCATAGGATGACTTATGCCCCCTATAAACGCTTGAAAGAAGTTATGAGCTTTTTTTTGAAACCTAAACGCAGATTTCAAAACTTTAACGCGGACCCTAAGTTCAAGGTCAAGGCCACAGGGGTCAAAATTGCTGTGCCTTGTCCAAAAAGGCCTTGTCCATATACACATGCATGCCAAACATGAAATTGCTATCTGAAGCGACATAGAAGTTATGAGCATTTTTCGAAACCTAAGTGCAAAGTGTGACAGACAGACGTTTGACGGAGGGACAGTCCGATCACTATATGCCCTCCTTCGGGGGCATACAAATTTGATACTTGTTAAACATGACATAACGAGGTATTGATACACTGACCTCATAAATATGTTACATTATATTTTATTATGTATTAACGATAATTAAAATTACTATTTATCCCCTATATTTAATGTTAAACACAGTCAGACACTAGTTTATAGCAGAAAATAAAATTATTTACTACTTAAATATTTTTCGTCTAACATGAACACCTTGGTCCAAACACAGCAGAGGCAAATCACAACATGTAAGTTGTCTGACGGTGTCGCAAACTGCTCTATGATAAAATGGTAAAGCTACACTTGCAATGTGGTGACAATCAACTTTGTACATAAGTTACGAAGCATGTTAGTATACTATATATACTGAGCATATATTAATAGCCCATGAGTGCATACTACAGCGTGCATACTTTATACATGGAACAACTATTTGATATATGAACACCAGCATACACAGACTAAAAACATTAATTGAACAAGAGCACCGCCTAGCGGGTGCAGACCTCTCATCTATTTTCTTTTTAAAGGTGAAGGGACCTATCTCAAGACTTCAATCAAAAAGGGGGAGAACATGGTGGGGAGAGGGATGTATAGTGTGGGGGTGTGGCCATTTATTACATTATCTTTCAAAGGTGAAAAAATGGGGGGGATTATTGGGTGAGATTGCTGGACAGTTTTTGAAAAATAAAATAATAAAAATAAATTATTTTATTTTTTTAACCAAATGTGTTGTTTTTTTTGGAGGGGGTGGTCGGGGGTTTGAGAGGGGGGTAAAGTGTGGGTGTGTCACCGGTGATTTATTAGATGATCCTTCAAAAAAAAGACAATTCTCAGTGTCGCTGAAAAAAAATCAACGTCTTCTGCACTATACATGTACAAGCGTAAGTTGCACAAATATGTATTTATTTATGTTCAATACAGTCGCATATTAAAGCTATGGCTTTTCGTATATTTCATTTAAATACGATGCAGTGTGAAATAAACATTAAACATTCTGTTCAATGGCCTTTGGGGTCAAATTAATCCTAATTTCATGTTCGTATATCTATCAGTAATCGTTTAACTTAAATGCAAATATTTTATAAAAATGTCAAACATTAAAAAAGCCCCTCGCGAGTTATTTTCCGAAAGTTTATATTGTTCATGGTATTGATCATTGGCATAATATGATTTGTTGGCTTTTTTCACAACTTTGGGAACATGACATATACCATTGACAATCTGAAATGAAGTGTCGATTTACCACAATTCGATAAAATAGATAAATATCAGTTAAAATAAATGAATTTTCTTGGTAATGCTATTGAATATGAAAATGTGAAGGAACAAGAGATGTGTTCGTCAGAAACACAATGCCCCCTGTTGCGCCAATTTGAAAAAAAATAAAAAAAATTGACCTTTGACCTTGAAGGATGACCTTGACCTTGAGCTTCCACCACTTAAAATGTGCAGCTTTATGAGAATGCCGCTTTGACATTTTAATTTTCTTTTCGACCTTTAACCTTGAAGGATGACCTTGACCTTGAACTTCCACCACTCAAAATGTGCAGCTTCATGAGATACACATGCATGCCAAATATCAAGTTGCTATCTTCAATATTGAAAAAGTTATGGCCAATGTTAGTTTTTGGACGGACAGACACCATATATTTGACCTTTGACCTTGAAAGTTGACTCTGACGTTCACCTTTCATCACTCAAAATGTTCAGCTCCATGAGATACACATGCATGCCAAATATCAAGTTGCTATCTTCAATAGTGAAAAAGTTATGGCCAATGTTAAAGTTTTTGGACGGACAGACAGACACCAGACTACGTTGGACCTACGGACATGTCCGGCACAAAAAGTCAAGGGCCGATCGAAATTCTTAACTCGTCGGCCCAAAATGTCGTACACAAAAGTTTCGGGTTTTCCCAAGAAAGTTTTTATAGAACATTGGCGAAATACGGCGGAATACGCACTTTGCCAATTTTGTGAACTAAGAGATTTTGTGAAATTCGAGTGTATTCGTCGGTCAGTTAACCTGCTGTTGATTGGTCCAAAGTCTTCTTGTCAAAAATCGGAAAAAAATCTGTGTTCAGTGAAGAATGTTCTAGAAATACATTTGGTTCCCAGCATATTGGTGACGAGTAAATAATTCCCTTCTCAAAATAAAATACGCTTTTTAACAAAATACACTTTAATAAGTGCATTTATTCTGCGCTTTCTCCAAAAAAGTGTATTTTTTCTGCGTCTTTCGTTTTAAAAGTACACTTAAGTGCATTAAAGTGTACTTTACAAAATTAGAGCGCGTTTTTTCATAATCTTTTGAATTGAAGTGTATTTTTTCTGTACTTTTTCATGATTGAGTGCGTCTTTTCAATGGAAGTGCATTTTTAACTATATCTTTTCCAAGACAGTGTGTCTTTTCAATTTAAGTGTATTTAAGTGTATTAATAAGTGTATCTTTTCTGGGTCTGAACATATTTTATACTTTTTATACATTATATATTAGTAGTAAAAATTTTGTTGTATTTACAAAAACAACACAAATACAAGTGTTATGTATGACATTATCAAATGTTTATTGATTATTTGAAAACATCAAGAAAATAATACTTTTCATAATACATTTTTTAAGAGCAATGTTTAACAGCTTTAAAAAGCACAAGTTCAATTAAATCAGGCTGTGGGTCACTTATTAAAAATATTGAACATGTCAAAAATATTATGTGGGCTTCTGGCAAGCCCACATAATATTTTTGACACTTTCAATATATTTAATATTAAAATTATATTTTCTCAACTTTTTTATACTGATATTTAACCCAAATAAAATTAATATCTACCATTTTGACTACTAAACACATTTTTTTTTCAAGGCAATTAAAATAATATTTATAATAGAATTATAATTTTCTAACACCTTTCAGTATGTTAAATTGAAATATTCACAATTAAATATAATATGCTAAGGGTTTTGTGCATGTATTGTAATTTGTGATTTCATAAACAATGAACAGATTGTCGTTTCTCAGTAATGATATTCAATTTAAGGTCACAAAGAGAAGAATTGTTATCAGTGATGTGTATTATTCCATAAATATTTTGGTGTTGAAATTTGCCTTTATCAGTAGATATATCTCAAGCTGACACAGCAGATAAAAGATCAGCTCTCCCCCAATTAAATAAAAACATGCATCATAAACACTAATCTCTTATCAGTGATGCAGCAATGCCTAACAAAGGGGTGCATATCATCTGCATACTTTTGATTGGTTGATAGTTTTTGTTTTGAAAACAAGCCACTTTTGATTGGTTTAGGGCACAGGAAGCAAATTTGTTTAAACAAGCAGTAGTGCGTTCAGTTACAGCGAACGTTCTCTATAGTTCGAGAACGGTCGCGAACGTTCGCTATTGAACGCTCGGTTCGCCGCGAACGTTCGCGAACCGAAGCGAACCCTCTCGGGAGGTAGTTCGATAGCGAAACAAAGATGGTGGACAAATAAATATGTTGTATTTGTTCAGTGTAACTTCGATATCTTTTCCTTTTTTGTAGTACATAAAGTGAATTGAACAATAAACAAAGTGTATAGAAGGTTTTGGGGATTCCGATAATGATGTCACGTTTGCGTTTGATGATCCGCATCGTGATAAGATTTCAATCATATTCGCGACCCATTTTAAGAACAACAAAATACTCAGAAATTGAAATTCTTCCATATTAAATAGAATCCAATGAATGAACACAAATAAGGACAAAAACAAACAACAAATTGATTGATTGTATGTAATCAACACAAAGAAACTATTTCAACCTATATGTCCGTAAAGACTTACCTTGTTACATATTAACTAAATCCTCTTGATACATGTAAATGTTTGTACTTAATTGTTCACACCAATTTTTACACTCCTTATTTCAGCATTTTTAACCATCCATTGTTTAATTGCCCCTTTGCTCATCACAAACCGATTATCTCGATATGATCGGATACTGTCCAGACAATTACTAAGAAAACAGGGTGTCATAAACCCAGGGACCCATATTTGTATGACTCAGTATGGGGTCATTAACCACATGTGTCTGGTCATTAAACACAATTTATGATACCTCCGTGTCATCTCTGGGCATATTAAGCCAAAAACTTAACAGTTGCTTTAATAAAACATTTGAACATATTTAAAAAATAGACGTACATTTGTTCGAAATGGATTAACAGGAACTATTAAGTATATATATAAGCCAGTTTAAAGGGGCCTTTTCACAGATTTTGGCATTTTTTTAACTTATTCATTAAATGCTTTATATTGATAAATGTAAACATTGGATCGTAAAAGCTCCAGTAAAAAATCAAAAACAAAATTTAAAAAAGGAAAAGAACATTGCCCGGAGCAGGTTTCGAACCAGTGACCCCTGGAGTCCTGCCAGAGTCCTGAAGTAAAAACACTTTAGCCTACTGAGCTATTCCGCCGAGTACACATACCTGTCGTATTTTACACATTATATAAGTAATCTTCGTAGTTATACAAAATTTAACGACAAAAACAGAACTCTCCAAATTATTCAATCGTTTCGCGTTGCAACGCTTTATAATTTTTAGGTTTTATAATCGTCAAAAGATGCATTAATGGCTATATTAGAGCATGGTAAATGTTCAGTATTACTGTTTCCTCACAAATATCATAACTAAAACGAAAATTTGCGAATCTGAAACAACTTTTTTCAATTTTGTCAATTTACCAAAGCGTGAAAAGATCCCTTTAAACATAACACTTAAGTGTTTTATAATGACAATACATTTAAAATTGTGTAGAAATTTACTGCTACACAATTATCGTATTTAACGGGTACCTGCAAATGTAAACCGATATAATAACGTGTAAAGATCGTGCGTTTTTGCAGTGTTCGAAACATCATCGTGAAAACAAGCAATCGCGTTTGATCATAATATCGATATAAAATACTTGGGTAAAATAAATGTATAGATTTATGGTATAATAAAATGCCAGATTTGTATCGCTCATAATCACTACAAAAGAGTTTTCAATATACATGTGCATTCAAAGACAGTTCAATTCGCAAAATATGCAGGTGTTGGTTTTTTCCATATGAATGCTAAAATTTATTAATTCTTTTATTAAATGTAAACGAAACGAAAATTCATTCAATGTAAAAGAAAATTACAACTACGTTTGAAGATTATAATGTATTGCGCTATTTTAGGGCTTTGTTTTATAACTGATTCAATGCACCTCTTACACTAAATTTCGACCCCTTATGAAAAATAACACTATTGCATCCACACCACTAATAATTATAATCAAATTATTAAAAGTTTTATTTTTTTGGAGATATCTGTTAGTTAAGTACTTTCTGTGTTATTAGCGATTTCCGCCATCAAAATGGCAAAAAATTTCTGGGAGCCGCCATCTTGAAACGTTCGCGCCGAACTTATCGTTCAATAAGACCGAATCGAAAACGAACGACCTTTGGCGAACGTTCGCTGTAACTGAACGCGCTACAGGTGTCAGCAACTGATAATGAGCTACATTTTTAAACATAATTTAGCAAATTAAGATTTTAAATTGTACTTGTAGTGTCAAATGTCTTGAAATACTGTCAGCATGAAGTATTGTGTGATGAAAACAATGTGTATTTACTACAATGTAGTAAATCAAAGGAGGTTCAAAGTGGCTGGATACTGAAGAACAGTTGTAACAGGTTTGTATTTTCATTTCTGCATCCCTTTTTTAACTTCATTGAATTAATTATGATCATTATCATGTTTATGTATTGTCTCTGGTATATGGATAAGTAAATGCATTGTAATTTTAAGGAAAAATAACACCAATTGAAACAAAAATAGATAAATATACAAATTAAAAAGTGTAAATGTTGTGTACAGTGAATTATTATGGCTGTGTTATATGGTTATTGTCATCTTAAATTTTATTTATAGCTAAGTCTGGTCATTACTGAATGGATTTCTTTCCCTGATATTTAATGAGAACTTTTATATTTTGATTTTAAAGGTAAAACTCTTGCCCCAAGGAAATAATGTGCATTATCACCCGCTAAAAAAGGAAGAAACAGGGGGATACTGACTGATGTATGGACTTTATAACACCAGGTGTTTACCCTTCAAGAGTTGGCCAACTAGAGTGGAGCAGGAGAGTGGGCTGTGCTTGACTAAGAAAAGCTGGATTTGTTGAGAGGTAAAACTATACAGGTTATTGCATTTAAAAGGCATCACACTTCCAGCCAGTGCAGACAGCCAAATGAGACCACGCATCTTAGTTCATTTTCAAACTGTAATGTCTACAAAACACTATTTCTTTGATGATAAGAGTTTAGTCACATGTGATCACAGGATTAAAATTGCAAAAATAAACAAACAAAAACAACAAGGAAACAAACTTGCATTCATTTAAATTTCTAATTATTATCGCAACAAGATTACCATTACAGCAATATTTCGCAGTTAAGTGAAACAAAAACCTTACAATTTGACAAGTATGAAGAATGCCTCGCCCTTTTGATAGTGTGTGATATCATGTTTATCTTTTGCAGATCAATACGCATTCAAGATCCTCAAGAAGAGAAGGACACAAGCAACATCAGTGGTAGATGACACTCCAGCCCCTGCTTTTCCGGTCTCGCCTGCTGCTTTCCAGGTCCCTCCATCCGCCAAGATCAGGTCTAGGCACTGGCTGCCATCCAGGTCCCCCTAGCGGTTGCGGTCGTGTTCCCAAATGGCTGCTGTACTGGACTACTGGTCCCACCACCATATTCGGTCAAGGTCTCTCCAAATGCTGAAGTCTAGGTTTCTCCGGCCACTGCGGTTCAGGTACCCCCAACAGCTGTGACCTAGTTCTCTGCAGCAGCTGCAATCTAAATATATTGACCCACTGCGGAACACTGCGGTTTATCGTTTTTTTTCCATACAATCTTCCACAAATGCCTCATTTTATAATGAAGTGTACAATTCTTATGTTCATATTTTTTTGTGTTATAAAGATGATTTTCCTGCACATTGTGTTTTTTTCCCTTAAATCTGCATGGGGCTATTACTTTTTTTACTGAATCATATCAGCACAAAATCGTAAAAGACTTTCAACATACTTTAATACAAAAAAGTGTTTAAACCCACAGGAAACCACCTTGCCAAAAACCCACAAAAACTTACTGAGCAGGTTATTGTTTGCCAAAACCTAGCGAGTGTGTGTTTCATTGTCCATATGCTTATAAATTTAATAGTTAGAATGAATTATCTTTAATGTATTTTTTTTTAGATATATAAACTCGAGAAACTTACATTATTTTTGCGCCACATTACAAGTTTATTTAAATTTGTGTCACTCCTAAGATTTTCTCACGGCCTCAGAATGTCTCTCGTACCCTCTGAAAGTGTTTGTGTTAAGAAATTATTTATTACGTTATTTTTAATAAATAAATCTATTTCAGACTATAAAATACTGTTCTAGCTGTTGATATGTCCCCTTTATAGTTAAAACTAAGATAACTTGTGAGTAAATAGTTGTAAATGGTTGTATATATTTTCAAGTTTGGAAAGTTATGTAGATCTCAAATGTGCTTCCATGTCCATAGTGCTTATATATTTAATAATAAGAACGAATTATCTTTGATGTAATTTTAGGTTTTTTCATATAAACTCGAAAAACTTACATAATTTGTGCGCCACATTACAAGTTTGGCAAGAAAATTTTTTTAACAATATTAAAAACCATGTGAGGATTGAGAAAGAATTTTTTTTTAACTTTTTTGCTACACTGCAACTCCAATATATCACGGTCCGTTATATCGCGTTGTCCAATATATCGCGAATCGGCTATGGCTCCAAAAAATCTGACGAGCATAATCCTTAAATAAAATGTTTTTATCTGAGAATTTGATGCATTAAAATCCGTTTCAAGCAAGTATTTTTCCCTTTTTTTCACCAACTTTAATCCAACAGTCATAATCCAGTTTTGACCAGATTGTTTGCTTACATTGTACATCACATTAACACCTGTGTACTGCGATAAACAAAAGACCCATTTGTCACACATGACAGGTCATTTCGGGTGTTACAATTCTCTATTGAATTTGCTTTGAACTGCCGAAACGCACCAGTGCACACATGAAGGTGTACACAATTATAATAGTAAATGTCACAAGTCAATACTGACCTATCTCAACAATCTGTGTGGGTTAGATACAGTATACAATATAGATCAGTTAGTCACAATGCTCTACTATTAAACCCCATGCTGTGCATGCTTTTCATGAGAAATGAATGACGTCATTTTGTACATGGGGGTCTAATTTGTGCATGCTTTCTTTAACAATAAAACTCGGCAATGTTTTTCGAATTACAAATTTGATTATACGCATTTGAAAATACTCACATGGAATAATGTTTTGTGTTATACCAATTAATGACATATGGATATAACACAAACTTGAATAAGGTTGGTAAATAGCGTGTTTGGAGATTGCATAATGATGCTAATGTATACATATACATGCATACATAAACTGACAATTTATATCGCGCGCCGGATATATCACAGTCGCGATCTTTGGACCCCTTCAACCGCGATATATTGGAGTTGCAGTGTATTTGACAATTTGGTAAGCCTACATGTATGTCTTTGTCTTTCAACATATTTTATTTGCCATTGTTATTTATTGTGATATTGTTTGAAAAAAAAAGTATATTGACATGTTATTTTCAATGAATTCTTTGTATGGAACAATGTAAACCAAAAAGTATAGGGACAGAGGGAAGCAGTTGCAGAGGAAAGCGGAAAAGCTTTTAAGCACCCATAGAATGGTCTTAACTATTTGTTTATTTTAAAATGATTTATATTAATAAATGTGTTTATTTCAAAGTTTATTTGCTGTTGTTCTTTCAGATCATATTTAAACCGGCCACTTTTCATATCCAAATGAATGGGTTTTTTTAATAGACATTTTCAAAGATACACTTAAGTGCACTTATACACTAAAAAATACACTTGAGCGTTTTTTTTTTCTTCAAAAATACACTAAAGCGTATTTTTTTCAAAAATACATTTGAGCATATTTTTTCCCCCAAAAATACGCTAGAGCGTATTTTTTCAAATAATACACTAGAGCGTATTTATTTCAAAAAATACACTAGAGCGTATTTAAGTGTATTTTTTCATGTTTTCCTAAGTAAATTAAAACGCTTAAAATACGCTTCAAGTGTACTTTTTGGGGAACAAAAAAAACGGTAAGCGAATTAATACGCTTAAATACACTTAAGCGTATTAATTCACTTAAAAACACTTAAATACACTTTAAAATACACACAAAAGTGCATTTATACACCCAAAAAGTGTATTATTTGAACAGAAAAATGCACTTGTTTAGTTAAATGCGCTTTAAAGCGCTTTAAAGCGCATGTTATTGGCACTGTATTTTTTTTAGCAAAAAATACGGTGCCAATAACATGCGCTTTAATGCGCATTAAAAGCGCATTTAATGCGCATTAAATGCGCATTTAGTGCACTTTTTCAAGAAGGGCAAGGTCATGTTTACTGGAGTTTTTAATAACTATAAAAAGTTTGACAGATTTCAGCTAATCACATTTTTATGGTTTTCTAGCACCAGGTCAATAGCATAGTGTTTATAGTGTATTCTTAATGTTTATGTTGGGTACTAATCAGTTCTGATATTGATGACTTCCTTAATGCATTCATGTATCTTACACTAGTCAGACTAATTTAGGTGAAAAATGGACAATGTTATACAATTTTGCAACTATATATCAATATCGGTCCTTCTTTATCCATTGCAAGAAGTCACTAAATGCTTGGTAAAAACATGACATTCATGTTTAATATCTTTGCAATTTTTTGCATATTTAAGTAATGCTATTATCACACTAAATGTATTTTGAAAATCGTTACAATAACAATAAACAGCTGTATGCAACTGGACTTGCTGTTTATACTCATAAATTTAGCTCTATATTTTGAAATGTTTCTGATAATATTGTTAATATATATGTGCTTCTAGAATGATTAAATATAATATAAATATTAACATCTCTTAAAGAAGAACAGTTTTATCGTGCTTTCTTTCTGTATTATTTAAGTTTTAATTACCATAATTTTGGGGCTGAAATGAATATAACCATAAAAGCTCAATGTCTGTCTATATTGTTCCTATGAAGCAATAAATGCAAACGGTAAATATACATGTTACTTATTCACAAATATCACAGACATATACACCGGCAATAATTTATAATTGTGTGTAAGAATAAATACAGGGCTTACATCATCAGGAAACTCATAAATGTTGAAATGATAATCACTTTGTGTGAAAAAAACTTTAATGATTAAAATTTCCAGTATTGGAGATCATACTTAGATTTCAATGTTTCAACAGTACATAAAAAATAAGTTTTTTTTACAAAGGAACACATTTTAATGGTTATCCCATAAACGTAATTAATACCTTTAAATTGTGTGAGTACCTGGGCTGGTTTTCTACAATTTCCTACGAGAAATCTAAAACTAAATTTGACTAACATGGAAGTTTTATATCAATTTTATGCTCTTAAAATGAAAAATTTACTTCACTGCATAGAATATTATTTAGAGTTGCACAAAACTATGCCAGAAACATGTACATTGTTATGAAAACAATTGGTGATTTCCTAAGACAAAACTGTTAATTACATATTCAGAATGTATTAATGTAATATCCATTCGTTTTTTAGTACCAATGCGCTTTTCTCTTACGTTATTATTTATAGTAATTGCATATTTTATCATTTTGACTGCATTTATAAATGTTTCATTTTTTAGTATGTACAAAATCAAATTTAACAATTAGTTTCGATGTAAAATCAGTTTTTATATGCAAGTGTCTATTTCACTTTTAAATTATAACAACATATTATACATTATTGAAAGATTATTTCCAGTTTGATGTCATAGTCCAACTTTGCATTGTGTAGTTACATGTAATTGAACATTGTATTGAACTGTATGGGAAGCTACATGTATGCTGATTAAGTAATGTATGTTGTTTGTATGATACAAAATGCATTATTTCTACCAAAAGTAAACCATATAAGGCCTATTGTTACTAATTAGGAACTGTATAAATTTGATACTGTTTTTGATGCACTCAACGTATCTCCATACGTTAGCATAAAACCTGAACAGACTGTGAGTTACTCGCAAGCTGTTTTGGTTTTATGTTGTTTGCACATAGCAGTGTCCACTTTGGCTCTGAGTTCATGCGGTAAATATACTTATTTCCTAGGAAAGTGTATTTGTGATGATAAAAAATACACTTAAATAGTATTAATGCTGGAAAATGCAGAAAAAAAGCATTTCTTTCTTATAAAAGTGTGTCTTGTCTGCATTTTTAAATGTATTAAATGCACACTAAATGCAGAAAAATATATTTCTTTTTAATGTGACACTTTAATGACATTTGCACCACTACTATGAGATATAATATGTGCTCATATGCTTTTTCATTACACTATATTATATCATTTGTATGAATCATGTGTACTGCCTACAAAAATTATCCACCACTTCTATTTTGTTGTATGGAAATTACCCATAAAATTCATTTGAAAGCTCAACAGACAAATAGCAGCGTGCTACACCCTGCTCCTTTTTACATGACTTGATGGTAATAAGTTCCCAATTCTATATGGCCGAGGGCAAATTTGCAGATTTGAAAAATATAAGTCTGAACTGGGATCCCAGTGAGTCTTTCCTTTTACCCGGTACTTGTTTTTAATTTAATTCACGATCTGATTTGCTCTTTGGCAAATTTTAGTTGGTCACAGTATTCAACTGAAGATTTTTCACTTTGTAGTTAATATTATATTTTTATAATTTTGATTTCAGAAAACATCTCTCTTCAAAAGTTAAAGATGATTGCTTGGATAATTCAGAAACAAGATCAATGCATCATAACATAAAATAAAAAATATGTAATAGTAAAATGGCAGTATAAATTGCACTAGATAATCTGCCTTAAATCTGAGATGATATGTTGATGTGTTGGAATTCTCTTATCGATAATGTGTCCCGTTGATATAATTTTATAATCACATCATGAGTGTTGTCATAATACAATTTAAAGCCAATAATTTACTTAAAGAATGTGAAGCCAATAATTTACTTAAATAATGTGAAATTTGATGCCTGTTTTTTAAGTTAACATGCAGCATATTTACTGTAATTAAGTGACAGTTAGTTTTACTGATTTGATTGTATGCACATGCAGAAATATTATGTTGTGTGCCGAGGACAGTAGGCTAGCAAACAAGAGTACTGCATAGCGGGTGCCAATGCTCGGCTGTGCGGTTGCAGTTTTGAACAAGGGCTGTTTGTAAAACATGCATGCCCCCATATGGGCTGTCAGTTGTAGTGGCAGCCATTGTGTGAATACGTTTTTTGTCACTGCGACCTTGACCTTTGACCTAATGTAAGTTATCATCCGGAAACCATTGTACTATTTCGAGTCACTGTGACCTTGACCTTTGACCTAGTGACCTGAAAATCAATAGGGGTCATCTGCCATTCATGATCAAGGGGGAGTGAGAGGGGGGTATAATGTGGGGTGTGGTAATTTATAAGATGTCTAAAAAAAAAAATTTTTTTTTTTTTTTTTGGGGGGGGGGGGGGGGTGGGGGGTGGGAGGGGGTATAATGTGGGGTGTGGTTATTTATTAGATGTTAAAAAAAAAATTGGGGGGTGGGGGTGGGGGGGTAGTGGGGGTAGGGGGAGTGAGAGGGGTAAAATGTGGTGTGTGGTAATTTATTAGATTTTTAAAAAAAATGGGGGGTGGGGGGGGTGGGGGTGGGAAGTAAGAGGGGGGTATAATGTGGGGTGTGGTTATTATAATATGTTTTAAAAAAAATGGGGGTGGGGGGGTAAAGGGGGTAGAGGGGGTGGAAAGGTGCGAGGGGGTAATAATGTGGGGTGTGGTAATTTATTAGATGTTTAAAAAAATGGTGGGGTGGGGGTAGGGGGTAGGAGAGTAAGGGGGTGAGAGGGGGTTATAATGTGGGGTGTGATTTTTTATAAGATGTTAAACAACAATTGGGGGGTTGGGGTGGGGGGTGGGGGGTAGGGAGGAGTGAGAGGGAGGTATAATGTGGGGTGTGGTAATTTATAACATGTTTACACAAAATTATTTTTTTTTTTGGGGGGGGGGGTTGGGGGGTTAGGGGGTGGGGGAGAAGGGGGTGGGGGGTGAGAGGGGGTATAATGTGGGGTTTGTGGTAATTTATAAGATGTTTAAAAAAATGGGGGGTGGGGGTGGGGGGTAGGGGGGAGTGAGAGGGGGGTATAATGTGGGTTGTGGTAATTATTTAGATGTTTAAAAAAATTGGGGGTGGGGGTGGGGGTAGGGGGGGTTAGGGGATAGGGGGGTGGGGGAAGGTGAGAGGGGGGTATAATGTGGAGAGTGGTAATTTATAAGATGTTTAAAAAAAATTGGGGGGGGTGGGGGTGGGGGGATGGTGGGTAGGGGGGAGTGAGAGGGGGTATAATGTGGGGTGTGGTAATTTATAAGATGTTTAAAAGAAATTGGGGGGGGTGGGGGGGAAGGGGGGTGGGGGTAGGGGGGGTGGGGGGTAAGGGGGGTGAGAGGGGGGTTTAATGAGGGGTGTGGCTATTTATTAGATGATGTTTAAAAAAAAATTGGGGGAGTGATATCCTCTATTCATTAAACATGAAATTTTAACTTATTGCATTTGTTTCCCCTGTATATAAGAAAGATATAATAGTGTATTACCTCCCCTGTCCTGCTTATATTTATATTAATCAACAAAATTACATTTACACAATACTTAATATACAAAATATACAAACAAAATCATATTCTGGTAATATTTTTACTGATCCACTGTATTTTACTCAAAGGATGATGTTTCATTGGACTGATAATTATAGATTAAGGATTACAGACCAGTTGCTTCAGTTATATTGTTCAGAGTTCGCCCTGTTGGCCGTGTATGCATTATTGAGTTATCATCCAAAAACCATTTCACTATTTGGGGTCACCGTGACCTTGACCTTTGACCTAGTGGCCTCAAAATCAATAGGGGTCATCTGCGAGTCATGATTAATGTACCTATGAAGTTTCATGATCCTAGGCCCAAGGGTTCTTGAGTTATCATCTGACAACCACCTGGTCGACGGACAGACAGACAGACAGACCGACATGAGCAAAGCAATATACCCCCTCTTCTTCAAAGGGGGCATAATAAATGAAAGCTTTTGAGAAGAATATTAGAGGTCACAGTGACCTTGACCTTTGACCTTGTGACCCCAAAAAGGGTGTGGCATGTAGAACTCATCTAGGTGCAGCTACATATGAAGTTTCAATTTTGTAGTTGGCAGCACTGAGATTTTAGAGCCAATGTTACAGTTTAAGCAAGCCGGACAACGAGCAGGCTATGACAATACCTCAGGTTTCTCTGAAAACAACCGAGCTAAAAATGAGTTTCATATTGTTTTAGTAAAAAAGTAATGTAGTTAGAAGGACAGAATAATCAATTATTATATTTATTCATTATAAAAAAAGTGCTGCTGGCATATTGGTTGTGTACATCTGGCTATAAGAATGTCCCTGTTTGATCCCCACTGACACGGAGTGAGAGTTCTCAAAATCTTTAAATAAAATGAATAAGTAAAGATAGGGCTAAGTAAGCCTTGTTGATTTGGGGGCTAAAAAACCTGAAATCTAATCGACCCAGGTTAAAGGCCGAGGCAAAATAAACCCGAGGCCGCATGAGCCTGCTATACTCTGAACAAGTATTGTGTCTACCCAGGAAATGGGCTTGAGTGTCTTAATAAGCTTCAGACTTTCAGTGCTATCTATCTAAAATAAATTGGTAAAAATTATTATTTTTAAAGAAACATTCTACACAAAGTCAATTATTTACCTGTGTACATGAATCATTTCAGTCTTGATGGTTGGTGAACTAGTCTTGATGGTTAGTGAACTATGTAAAAGCACTATAACTATGAAACACTAGCATTTATAATATTGCAATGTTCCACAGAAATGATGCCGATGATAATTCTACACAATGATGCATTATTTTATTAGATATTTCTAAATTCTATTTCCACCAACAATTCCACTACAAGTTCAATTGGTTCGAACACAGTTGAAAATAACACTATTCCACTCTAGTCTAGAAACTTGACACATACATGAACTCAATTTCTCAACTTCTAAAAATTGTATTCCACTGTGTGTTTTTTCTAGCATCCTCCTGATTTAATCAGCGTTTAATAGTATTTCACGCAGGAAAATTTATGTTCAAAACATTTCTCACAATGTAAAAATATATGTTTGCTTGATATAAAAGAAAACATATCTCTCTCTAGTTTAAAGCACAAATCACATTCGGGCATGTGTGCCGACATTTTTTCGGCCATTTTGAATTTCAAAAGTAGTCCGAAAACAAAATGGCGCCCATGTTAATCCAGAGGCTACTTGATGCAATAAAAAACCGGTTGGGTCCAGAGTGACTCAGGTTAAACATCTGTCCATTGTTTTTAACCTTTGATCTGTAACTCTCAACTTCGCTTCATATTTTCCTCAAGCCTTACTAACATACTAATTTATATGATCCTACCCTTAAGTGTTTTCTAGAAAGTGTTTTCATGCTACAAGCACCTGTGACCTCCACCTCTGATTGGTGTATCTTTAACTGAAAAGCTTATCCTTTCCTCTAAAAAACGCAGATAACTTATTTTCATGATCGTAGATGAAACCATTCTCTGCATATACCGGTATATCCTGCTGACAAAAACTGGTCTAAGGTGAGCGTTATTTTCAAGTTACAAGCAACTGTGACCTTGAACCATCTGACCAGTGTCGTCAAAATTGATAGGTGTTTGCTTCATCACGACTAACCAGCATTTCAATGAATTTTATCATAGGTAACAGGGTTTTCGAGATGTCGTGTATAAACACATTTGATGTTACAAGCCTCTGTGACATTCACATTCGACCTAAAAATAAATAGGCATATATTTGTCAAGCAACTAGCATACCAACATTAGTTATCCTAGGTCAAAAATGTCTTCTTAATAATGCACGGAAATTAAACAGTATACCGACCTACCAACGAAAAGCAAAACAAAAAAAAACATCTAAAATTGGGAGCACACTCTTTTTTGTTTGTTTATTGTATTCAATAATATTTCAGTCGTGTTCAAGGTTAAGTTAACCTACACTCGCACTTTTCCTGGATGAGCTGGTTTACCAGTGCCAAGGTCACATACCAATGCCAGTATATGACAACTGTTATGGTTTTATATCCATTAAAAACTTGTGTTATTTTTTAGAAACCGCCCACTTTCCAGCCACAAAAGCATGACAGTTACTGGCGTTTATTTCATAGTACTATTTGTTCTATATCTCGACTGCAATTTACTCGGTGGGAAATTTCTTAGTGGGATGACCTAATTACAGCTCCACTAAGAAAATTTGCAGGGAGTAAAGTTGAGATACAAAGAGAATTTAAATACGAAATAAACGCTTATCACTTTTTAACCGATATGGCTGAAAAGTGAGCGTCGTTTAAAAATTAAACAAGAGTAATATAGGGTATAAAACGGCGATAAATAACTGTCTCGGCGTGGACGTCGCCATCTTGATGATCACGTGATTACCCCCTCTGTTTAAGCAATGCATATTACCTCTTTTCAAGCAGAAATTTATCATTTAAAACAATGTTCAATTGATTAAATGGTTGTGACAAGAGGAGAATGCCCTTGATCATTCACCTGTGTGATGGGGTGTGTCAAAATTTGGCAATTTAACAACTGCAACATGGAGTAATAACTGTAACAATATCATTAGAGGATTCCTATCTGATGTAATATACCAAATGTCAAAGCATTAGAGATTGCAGTTTCAAAGAAGGTTTTGAAAATTATTATGCTAAATAAGCCTATACAAAATGAAATCATGCGATACTTGCAGTGTAACCAAGTTTGACCTCAACAACTTTTTTCAAGACTTACACAATAAGACATACCAAATATAGGGGCCAGAACATACCATTTTGTTGTAGGTCTTTATTAATCATGAGACAACCGAAGCGCGGCCAGTTTTGACTGCAAGGGCATGGTTTGAACAAATTGTGTAGAGAATAATCAGACGTATATAATAATAAATATTAAAGCCATGTTTTGTTTCAAGGATGAAGATCTTTTAATTTATTTGAATAATATAAGTCTTTATAAAGCCATTCACCTGTTGGGCTTGGTCAATTTGGACAGCAAGGGCAATACATATAAATGTTTACAACGCCATCTTGGAATTAAGTTCCAACTAACCTGACTCAAATCCAGTAAGCTCCTGTATACACATGCCCCCATGAACATTCCCAGTCAACAAATAACAGCAGAAAATGACTGACCATACTAACAAGCCTGACAGAAATATTATATTTTCAATCATAAGGGAACTCATGTGTGAATTTTGTACGCTTAAATGACAATTCTAAAGGTGAAAATTCCATCCTGTCTTTTTTTCTAAACTTGAAAACTTAATAGAGCAACTGTTTTGCTAAAGCACCCAACATATATTTATACTGGTGTGTTTAAATCTATATATTTTAGCTTGATTGATAAAAAGCCCAAGATTTAATTTAGACACTCTAGAGTCTGTGTTCTGAACCAGTCCTTGGTGTCCTCGAAGTAGATAGTGAGAAGACTTCCAACGTGAAGGTACACCCAAGACTGCCACACACCAAAATAAGGTCAATGTCTGAGAGAGTTTGAAACGGATTCAAGACAGATGGATGAACAGTGAAACTGCCATTTTCCACCCTACTGGGGGCATACAAACAACATTATTTGTAATTTGAAAGTTATTTTCATTTTAGTAACCTTTCAATAGATATTATAAATCTTCTATTGAGCTTTAAGCCTTGAGAGACCATTTAGCTGAACAGAATTCACTGGGGAGGGATACACTGCAACGCCGATATATCGCGATTGGTGGGGTCTAAAGATCGCGAGCGCGATATATCCGGCAAGCGATATAACTCGAGAAATGTCTAACTTAATTGTATTGCGGTTAATTTGGCAAATTTCCCCAATGTTTTCATTTTATATACGGCGCTGCTTCATTTTTGTATAGTAATAATTGCAAACCAATTCTACAATAAACATTTTCATAACTACATACGAAACTGTATTTATCATAAAAAATCAAAGTATAAATTATATTTTTTATTTTCATGTACGATCGCTCGCGAATCAGCTAAAAAGAAGAATTTTTGCCGTAAAATATAATTGTGCATAGATTCGAATTTACCCTTATAAATAGTCTAATAAAGGAACTGAAACAGCGTAACGGTAACGATACAGAGTGTTTGAATTATATTTTATTGAGAGGAAATGTCAATGCCACATAATTTGCGAGATACCGCGGTACTTAAGTTGAATTTTACAACGAAACTTTTTAATGGAAATTAAATTATCTCAATGTTGTACCCGCTACAAAATGTTTATTTACAAATGATTATACCCATGCCGAATTTCGCGCGCTTTTTATCAGGACAAAGAAATTCATGACAAGTACCAAAATTTAGCGATTTATATACCAGTTAACTGCCATTATTACCTTTGCAATGACACTAATTGGTTATTTCTTAAGTGTTAAAAACAAACCCAGCCGTGTGTAAACAACACTGTAACTTATCGACTGTTTTTCACGCTTCACTGCTTGCCATAGTAAGCCGCAAAATATAGGGTGTTAATACTAGCTAGAACTGGTTTTTTGCCTATAAGTTAGCGAATTCTCAGATTAAAACATGTCATTTAGTGATCATGCTCATCGGATTTTTGGGAGCCATAGCCAAAGCGCGATATATTGGACAGCGCGATATACCGGTTCGCGATATATCAGCGTTGCAGTGTATTATGTATATTGTATTTAAGGCGTTACATTACTCTCCCCAAAGTACGTTAATCTTTGTTTCTCAATGACAGGAACAAAGAAGCCCTTATTGCGTTGTATGAAAGACCTATTGAAGAACTATGTATACACTTATACACTAATGGCTGCTTTTTGTATGATACAATTTTTTTTTTAATTGGAATTTAAAGCTGCAGTCATTTGAAAGTGACATTAATTCAATTACTATGTAAAGCAACTTATTTAAACAATAGTTGCACCAATTAAAATAAAAGTTAAGGACCAATATGGGCTAAATAATTAATGTTATCAATATTATTATAAAAACAAATAATTGACAATCAAATACTTCTCATTTAAAATACTCAAACATACTGAAAGTCTCACAGAATATATCAAACAAGAACAGTCTTTACGGTTATATATTTTGACCACTAGCCAGAATTATGAAGCTTTATGTGAAACAGACAAAAAATGCAATAGCGCGACTATAAAGTATAAAGAAGTGAAACCGTATCACACTTCTATCATACACACCTTCATGGTCATTTATTTATGGCAAGGAACCAATAGCCAAAACGGTACAGCACGGCACAAAACGAAACATATATACACATAGTAGAATAAAGCTGGGGTCAATAAAATTAATATAAATTATTAATTTTTAGTAGCCTGAATAACATTTCATCAGTCCCCAGCTGGCGGGCTTATAGTTAATGTGAAGACTGCAAGAAGCCCTGAAAGGCCGAAATTCGCTAACCTGAGATACAAAGGAAGTGACACATTCTGTGCAGCCCAATATATCATTAGAACAAAATAATGTTCTGACCAAGTTTCAGAAGAGCGAACTATAAATGTAATTTTAAATAAGCTAACAAGCTTTTACTAAAGACTTATAAGGATAAATTGCCGACCCGCTGTGGTCATGTTTTTCAACAGACCGGAACCATTTTTGAAATCATATAAGATATCATAAACATAAACGGTCTGACCAAGTTTCATGAAGAATGGACCATACATGTGACTTTAAGAGTGTTTACAAGTTTTTATCAAAACAATTAAAAGGAAAAATGCTCCGCCCCCGGCGGCCATGTTTTTCAACCAACCGGAACCATTTAAAACTAGACCAAGGTATCATTTCGACAAATATTCTGATGAAGTTTTATGAAAATCTTAAAATTAATTAGGCCTCTAGTTTGTCAACATGGTTTTACTAAAGTCATATAATGGAAAACTACCCCACCGCCTGGCGGCCATGTTTGGCAGGCCAACAGAACCATTTTCAAACTTGTCCAATATATGATCATTAAGACAAACCTTCTGTTCAAGTTTAGTGATGATCGGACAATAAATGTCACGTCTAGAGTGTTAACTTTTAATAAAGCCATATAAGGTAAAATGCCCCACCCCATGGCGGCCATGTTTTTTAACCAACCAGAACCATTTTCAAACTCATCAAAGATATCATTAGGACAAATCTTCTAACCAAATTTAATGGAGATCAAGCAATAAATGTGGCCTCTAGTGTGTTAACAATGCAAATGTTTAGGCCGCACAACAAAAGACACACTACCTGACCATTAAACAATGATATCGTGTTGCTATGTTAAACAGATTTTTAAAAACATCAAATATTCCCAATGTATTGCAATTTGGGATTTCAATAAAGAAGCAAAAGATTTCTGCAGAAGGGTTTTTTACAATGCACTTTTAAAACTAACATGGATTAAATTATAAATAAGTCATTTGAAATTTTAATGAAAGCAAATGATTTATGTATTGATAACCGAGAGCGAGACTTGTTATTCTGTATATTATCCATTTACAATTGTTAATATTGGTTAAACTAAAGTATAACTGTTGTCCATTTATATGAACATTGATTTTAATGCATTTTCATGGTGCGAAGAAATGTTCAAACAGTGTATGTGTTTATGCTTTGTAAAATCTGAAAAAAATATAATAAATGGTTGACATTTCTTACACAAGTTGATTGCGCAAGTCAAGATATTGACAGGGGTCAGGCTTTTCTTTGGTTTAAGATAGATTGTTGATCTAATTATAAGTGGTTATTTGTTGAAAGAAAGTGTCAAGACAATGAAAATATGATTAATGCATTTATACTTAAAGACATTTCAATGTTAGGCAAGTATTAACCATGCTTTTTCTATACTTATTCTTAATTAACTGAATTTCACAATTTGTACAAGTTCGCAACTTGTTTTTTTACAATTTTAGAAGTTCGCGACTCAATTTTTCACAAAGTGAGGGGGCCAGGACCTCTTGACAAAATCAGGAAAAAGAGCCCTTCATATGCCCATAAATTCAATGCAGCTTGTATTAAAAACTTAAAAAGCGTTGAGAAAGTCCTAAATGTTGTTATTTTTTAGCCAGATTTTGTTCACAGCCTTTCTCTAACTAGCATCATGTAATGGAGGAATGGCCAACACTATCCTGATACTTTTTATATTTTTGGGAGCACCCTTCAACACACGACAGTTGTATGTAAGTTAAAATCTATTAGTAATTCAAATTAATTAAATATCTGCAAATGTGAAATTATAATGTTCAAAAGCTATTATATATTATCACTATGACGCCATCTTAAATGGATCGTACAGATTGCACATGTTAAAGGTATTAAGTGGAACAAATATTTCTACATCAGTAAACTTGACTTGCGCTTTGGCCAGACCCACACAATGTTCAATGCACAGTGCCATTACTACAGCATGCATATATCAATCTAAATTTATAGAAAGCAAAACATTTGTGTACTTTGAGTTATACTCTTTAAATTCACCATGAATTCAGCCACCTACCCAACATGAATTCATAAGCATGATCATAATACAAAATTTCAATGAATAAAGTTGCTCAATTTGTTGCAATCGAGTAATTGAGCATACAAGATATTTTTTAGTTGCGATGTAAATGAATGCCAGAATTTGTATCTGGATATCCTTATGTAATATCTGTATACTATCATGATAACCATATTAATCAGTAATATTATAATATTTTAGCAAAGATCTTTAATAAATAAGTCATCCTAACTGTATATGTATATCACTTTGATGAATTATTACCCATCAAATTACTAAAATCATTAGGAAAGTGACAGGCAAAGTAAAACATTACCACTATGCTACATGAAGGCTTGCCTGCACTGGGGGTTCAAAACCCAGGATAAAAAGAAGCAAATACTAAAACATAACCACTATACGCCATGTAGACTTGCCTGCCCTGAGGGTTCAATACCCAGGACAATGAGGAGCAAATACTAAACATACGGAATCCTGATAGTGCCATATATAATCTTGCACTTCTTTCATCAAGGGCGAAACTAGACACACGAAGCGATACTTGATATTTTTCTTGACAGTTGCGGCGACCCACAATATTTTTCTTGACAGTCGCGGTGACGCATGATATATTTAACACGATATATCGACCTTGTGTAGGTGATGATGATGTGGTCGATCTGGTTCTGGGTCCTTCCGTCTGGTGATGTTCATGTAAGTTTGTGGATCTCCTTGTGCGCGAACAGGGTCCCTACTATGACCAAGTCGTTCTGTTGGCAGAAGTTGATTAGTCTTTCCCCGTTGTCGGTGATCAAACCCACTCCATGGTTTCCCATGGTCCTCTCTTTGTCTTTGTTGTCGCAGCAAACCTTAGCATTGAAGTCGCCGAGCAACATCAGCACGTCGTGTTGGGGGATGTCCTCTAAAACACTTTCAAGGCTGTCGTAGAATGCATCCTTGTCCTCTTCTTCTGTGTCATCTTCTTCATATAAAGAAACTTAATAGCATTGATTTTAAAGGTTTTGTAAGTATGATTTAAATTACAGTAATTCAACAATTGCAGTATCATAACTACTAATTCACACAAATCTGACATGCAAATTGCACATAAAGTTATACACATAAAAAGTTGATGAGTTTCCAATTATTATTGGAATGGGTTAAATAAACCATTGGCTAATTTGCTTAAATATCATATGAGCATTATTCAGATTAAAAGAAACATAATAAAACAAGAAACCGTCGGAGACCGGTGATCAATGCTCCCCAAAGTGTTTTTTTGTCACAATATTGCACTATATATTCAGATAAAAGGATAGTGTAACACTATTTCTATTTGGTCATCACTATTTTAGTGACATGAGATGCATTGTCACGAGCGAAATACATTTAGGACAGGAATGACGCACATTCAACTATAACTAGCGGTCAATAAAATATTTATTATACACGAACTGCTTATGAAAACAGCTTATATAAACAGGTTAAATAAGCCTATATAGTAAGAAATAATTTAGAAATAAATTAATACGGAGTAATCCGAGTAATCTAACGGAAGCTGTTAATATGGCCCTAAAGGAGCAGAACATCTTAAAGAGGGTAAACATGAGGAAAGGTCACGGAGAGTATGAGTCCCATGATCATGGTCCACAACCGATGGAGATAGACCATGCGCGTCCGACGCGCAGGTGTTATAAATGTGGCAGGAAAAACCACATAGCTAAAAACTGTAGAACAGTTAACGTAGTCAGTCAACAAAAGGAACTCGATAAGCAAAGAAACCAATGTTACACGTGTCATTCGAAAGGTCATTTTGTCAGAGACTGTCCTCTTGAAAAACCACGTTCGGGATAAGTTGATTTCAAGAACAAATGTCATAATTGTCTTTCAACCAACCATTTTATTAAGGATTGTCCGAAACCGATGACAATTACAGGTTCTTTAGCGCACCATTTTCATACGCAAACTTTGAAAGCGAAACGTTTAAACCGGCAACGACCTTTCGACGCAGGCCAATCGAAGGGAACAAACTAGGGACCACGCAATTTAAATTACCGGAAGATCCTACCTCGTGCTTAATTAAATTAGGAAATGTTAAAGTTAGGGGATTAATCGACACAGGTAGCGATATAACTATTTTGAGTAAAAAAATATTAAAACAAATTTCTCCGCGTAAAAATATGCGTAAATACTCATTAAATATTCAAGCTGTAAGCGGCGACAGTCTCAAAGTTTTAGGTATATCAACACTTTCATTCACAATAGGGAAACAGAAACTAGTACACGATTTCGTTATTATAAAGGACATTTATCAAAATTGCATAATAGGAAGAGATTTTCTAAACAGATTTAGCGCAAGAATTTATTTTGATTTAAAACGAATTCAAATTAATAATGAAATGATTCCAATTGAGAGTGACATTCACATAGCGTCATTGGTACGCACATGTCGGTCAATCACAATTCAGCCGTATACTACGCTGGTCACACAAGGTAAAATCAAAAACAATAACTCCACGCTTGAAGGTGTACATAGTTTAACACAGATAACAGACTGTATAGACGATGAACCAGGTTTACAATTAATTGTACGATATTGACCTTGTCAAACAGCAATAAAATACCAATATGCGTTGTTAACAATACCGGAAGAACCGTACGATTACGAAAAGATTATGTTATTGGAAAATTAGATAAATCAGTCGAAATAAATACCGTTACGTCTTCTAATGATAAGCAGTTTAAGGAAAATAATGAACAGTTTAATTGCCATCCGAAATATACGCACTTAATTCAGCCGATATTGAAAAAGAATACCGATTTATTTGCACAAACGGATAAAGATTTAACTCCGACTTCTGCTATTAAAGCGACTATCGATACAGGCGATCACAAACCTATTAAGTTAAGACCGTATCCCACACCAATCAAACATAGGGAAATAATAGGAAATACAATTAAGGAAATGCTCGAAGCGAAAATAATTGAACCGTCAAATTCTCCTTGGTCTTTTCCAGTAGTTTTAGTAAAGAAATCCGATGGTAGTATTCGTTTTTGTGTAGATTTTAGACAATTAAACAAAATAATAAAAGATGATGCCTGGCCTTTACCTCGCATAGACGAAATCTTACCACTATTATATAGGAGGGTGTAGTTTTTTCACAAAATTAGACATGAAGTCTGGGTTTTGGCAAATACCTGTTGATGAGAAATCACGCGAAAAACTAGCTTTTACTTGTGCAGGGCTAGGACTTTACCAATTTCGTGTAACACCATTTGGGGCAAAGATATCTCCCTCAATATTTCAAAGACTTATGGATACCGTCTTGAGGGGCTGTGAATCTTTTGCTATTCCATATCTTGATGATATTATAGTGTTTAGCACTGACGTTAATAGTCACTTGACCCACATTCAAACCGTATTTGATAAATTAAGACAATATACTTTGAAATTAAAACTTTCGAAATGTAGCTTTCTTGAGAAAGAAACAAATTATTTAGGCTTCATATTAAACAAACATGGTAACATACCCGACCCGGAAAAGGTCAAAGCAATTAAAATTGTTCCTCCACCACAATCTGTTAAAGACATCAGGTCATTTATTGGTATGTGTGGTTTTTATAGACGAATAATACCAAACTTTTCTCAAATAGCGGCACCACTGATCGCCCTTACAAAGAAATATGCCCGTTTTAATTGGACATCCGAATGTCAAAGCGCCTTTGACATGTTAAAAGAACGACTGACAAGCATAACTTTATTAGGTTTTCCCGATCGTACTAAAGGTTACAGACTTTACACGGACGCATCAAATGATTGCATTGGGGCTGTTTTATGCCAAGAATGCGACGAACAAGAAAGCATTATTCCAGGAATACCTAATGAACGACCAATTCACTTTTTATCCCACAAATTAAGTGCTACAATGCAAAAATACTCGGTTATAGAAAAAGAAGCGTTTGCTCTAAAATACGCACTTGACAAATTACAAATATACGTACAAGACGCACCTGTTACGTGTTTCCTAGATCACCGACCTTTAATGTACCTTTTGACAGCAAATTTAACAAATAAAAAGTTACAGTCATATGCACTAGCTATTTCGGGTTACAACGTAGACATAAAATATATCTCGGGATGTAAAAATAAGGTTGCAGATATGTTATCTCGATGCAGACATGATGGGACAATACCTGAGGTAAGTGAGGAGGAATTACCTCAACATTTTGACATTGGAAAGCATGCGTACGTAGCAAAGGTACCGGACACTAAGTTAAGGGACTTCGAGGACAAGAAAATGGAGGTAAATGCAGTAAATTTAAATTTAATTAATCCAAGTAAAGATTCTTACATAACTGAAGACAGTGAAACTCAGAAAATAACGCCACCAGTGTACATTGATGACGGAATCGACGTGAAGAAAGCACAGTCTGAAGACCCGCAGGGTCAGAAAAGGATCACAGAACTAGAAAGGGGCGAGAGAGAGGGGAATTCTACAAGGTACATTCTTATTGACCAGATATTATACTATCTTAGTGACAAAGATGAGGAACCAATTTTACGACTGTTCATTCCTTCCAGTTTACAGGCAAGCCTAGTTGAGCATTATCATGATAATTTGGCACACATGGGGATTGATAAGTGTTGAGATACGTTAAGGAGAAAATACTTTTGGCCTAATATGTACAAAGATTTATACAAGTATATTCGTTCATGCGTTACTTGTCAGGAACGAGCCAAATCCAATAACAAAATTCCAATTCAAGAACCCGTCTGTAGATCTGCCATAGTAATTAGCACTTTTCTATGGAATTCCATAGAAAATATTATGGAATTCTACGGAAATCGCTGGAAATCCATGGAATTTGATGGAATTCCATCCACTTGCCAATTTTCCATCTGAAGCTGTTATGGAATTCCACGGAATCTTGACTAAAATTCCATGCATTTCCACGGAATGTATGGAAAACACCATGGAAAGTTGGACTTAGCCATTTTTTTCAACGGAAATCGTTATGGAAAATAACTTATACATTTTCTTGGATGGAAATGAATGGAAAATAACTTAGAAAATTTTCGCTGGTTTTCTGAAATGTATTTGTAGTTTAATACATGTATGAATTTATTTGCATCATGTATTTTGTATTTAAAATAAAATGCAATAAAGATAATTATAAATTTGTTCTAGAAATTGGAACAGTTCTGGAACTGTTCCATATTTGTGTTCTAAAACGTATGTTCTGGAATTGTTCCAAAACAGTTTGTTTTTTTAGAATAAATCCAGAACATTTGTGGAAAATGGCTTAGGACTGAAACTGTTCCAATAATTTCAAGAACCTTTTTAGAACATTTCAAGGACAAAATATGGTCAAAAATTTCTAAAAATGTTTTAAAATGTAGTTCTAGAACACATCTAGAACGCTTTAAGAACCAGTAAGTTCTACAAAAGTTCTAATGGGGAATATTAACACATATAGAACACCTTACACTTACAAATAGCCAAATAGACTTCATAGTAGCGACAGCAGCAGCAGCAGTAGTAGTAGTAGTTGTAGATGTAGTAGCTGTATTAGTAGTAGTAGTTGTTGTTGTTGTAGTAGGTGTTGTTGTTGTAGTAATTGATGTAGTAGCAGTAGTGTTTTTTATATCAGTAGAGGTTGTGGTGGTAGTAGTAGAAGTAGAAGTAGTAGCATTAACAGTTTCTGTAGCAAAAGTAGTAGCAATAGAAGTAGCAGTAGTAGCAGTTGTTGCTGTAGTAGCAGTTGTTGCTGCTGCTGTTGCTGCTGTTGTTGTTGCTGCTGTTGTTGTTGCTGCTGTTGCTGTTGTTATTGTTGCTGTTGTTGTTGGTGGTGGTGTTGTTGATGCTGTAGTAATTAAAGTAGTAGTTCTGCAGAAGTAGGAGTAGTTGTTACTTTCAAAGCAATTTCTACAAGTTTAAATTCCTTAACCCTGTCCAAGTGGTATACACACTGTTTTTTCTCAATATCAAACTCAGCCAGTCCAGGTTGTCAAATAACAATCTATCTGATAAGCCAAGCATGTGTTGTACATCAGATGTTGGGTATGTTTGCTGCAAATCTATTGGTTATAAGATATAACAGCCTTTTCCAATTGGCTGAATTCAAATACAGAAAGTTTACCTGTTAGATTGAAACATGAAACATGGTGGACAATGTACTGGTTTAACTTGTTAAAATAATGTTAAAGAAATTTAACAAACAGAAGAGTTCATTAGTTTTTCCATTAAAAACACTTTCTTAAAATACTTATGTATTTATATCATGTGGAAAGTGACATGAAATATTGCTAAAGAGTGATGCATACAAAGTTTGAGCAGTCTGTCTAGGAATAGAACAACAACTGAAGGTTTGTGATTTTTATTATTTCTAAATATTCCTTTAAATTTAATCTTCTTATGACATTATTGTAGACCTTTGTATGTGATATTTGAGGTTTTAGTATGGCAAATATTAGTTTAAAAGCAGCTGTCACCCAAATTTTCACTTAGTGGAGTTTGCAGGTTGAAAAAGGAAGTAATAAGATCTATGTGGAGAAATTTATAACGTTGAATGTAGTATCGGAATTTTATCATTCAAGGTTATGGAACTGCAGGCTAAGGAAGTTTTGTACTGTGCATGTTGAGCACTCAATGCTCATTAATGGTGTTAATGTTTATTATTATCCCTCGCCATAGGCAGAGGGATATTGTTTTGGCGTTGTCTGTCTGTCCTTCCATCCTTCCGTCTGTCCGTCTTTCCATCCGTCCATAGCCATATCTTGGAAGTGCTTTGGCAGATTTCACTGAAACTTGGTATGAGTATGTATATGGATAAGAGGATGATGCATGCCAAATGGCATTGTACACCATTAGTTAATAACAGAGTTATGGCCCTTTGTATCTTGAAAAAATGCTTTTTTGTGTGTCCAAGGCCATATCCTGGAAGTGCTTTGGCGGATTTCATTGAAACCTGGTTCGAGTATATAAATGGATAAGAGGATGATGAACGCCAAATGGAATTGTACACCATCTGTTAAAAACGGGGTTATGGCCCTTTGTATCTTTAAAAAATGCTTGTTTGAGTGTCGAATATTATAATACTTATGTGTCCAGAAGCATGTTGGTGGGGGATATCAATTTAACGTATTTGCTTGTAAATAAAAAATTAAACCAATGGAATCGGTTTTTAGGTATCTGAGTGTGCATTTTCATACCAATAGAATTACACATCATTCTAATTATAGCAATAATAAATTTGTACTAATCATACCAACAAATTAAGTTATGCTTAGTGCTTTGCGAAGTATTCACTTTTAGTTCTCTTTCTAAGGACCATTTAACAACTTAATATTTAAAACAATTCATGAATTACGTTCCCTATACATTTTCATTATGTGCTTTTATTACCATTGACCAGTTGATGGAAGATACTGCAGAGTTTGGCAGGGAAATAATCCAACAGCAAAGCGGCTCTTCAAGCGCATTTACCTAGAGGACTTACAGGGCCACAAATTCATGGTAAATATTGTTATGCCCTGGGCTAGATAAGTTATTTAATGTTAACCACCTGAAAGTATTTTGTCTTTTTGGAATTCAATATATTGGTCTAAGTCAGTTACACTTTTCTGGATCCTGGGATAACTTTAAAAGTTCTAAGTATTTTTTCATGAAACTTGAAACATGAACAGATGACAATAAGGACATTTTGCACCTCATTTCATGTTGTTTATAATGCAAGAATTCTGGTTGCTATGGCAACATATATATTTAACAAACTTAAAATAGTGAAGTTTAACAGGTAGGGGACCATATTGCTTTGCAATCTCTTGTTATAGTTTGAATGTAAATAACTCTTTGCTTTAGACATTTTTATGATTTTTTATTCTGTAGAGCACATGTGAGCGGTATACAATGTACCTCATACCAAAAAGGACCCGGAGGCAGTGACTGGTGTTCAATATTCTCAGAAGAAAAGGAAAATGGCAGTGGAAGTCTTGGACAAACATTTTTTTAAACTAGCCTCTGTGTTAATTAGCCTGGCAGTCTGTGGCTGGTGACATGTTTTATTTTGGTTACTTCTTGTATAAAAAAGACCAGTTATTTATTTTGTGAATTGTATTTTGTGTTTGTTTTTTGTCTTAATTTATTTGTTGTTTTTTTAATTTAGGAATTTGAAACTTGGATAATTGAATTAAGTCCGTGTTCAACAGTACTAAGCATAGTACAATAAATAACAAATTTACAACAGTACTATGCTCAGTACTTGAATACTGGCTGTCTGCATGGAAATTTGTTTTTTAGAAAGTTGGTTTCAGACTTAAATATTTGAAGTTAACCTTCGGAACTTTTCTAGAATTGTACTGGAACACATCAACTAGAACTGAACTTCTGTTATCATACTGAAAGTGTTCTAGAATTAATAAGGAACAGTTGTTGAACGTTAAGATTTATGAGAAAAAACTCTAGAACAATTGTGCGTGATGTGTGTGTGCATGTAATTGTGCGTGTTTATGAACATATGTGAGAAAAAAATACTGTCATAAGAGAAATGTTAAATTCTACTTCTATGTTTTATATTGTGCCTTTTATAAGTTTTTCTTTTTTCACCTGTATATTCGTGCATGTTTATGGATGTGTTTTTGAATGTGTGCATGCATGCCTGTGGTTAAGAGAGTTGGTACTTTATGAAAATGTAAAACCACTAATTTTTGAATATGTACTGTGACTGCATGTGTGTGGTTAATGATTGATGCCAGATCTTGTTCTTGTTTAACTTCTATGATGAAACCTTTAGTTACATTCACATTTGTTTTTCAAAATCAATAAAATGCCTTTGATCTATAATCTGTTTTTTTTTCTATGTTATTCCAGCTTTTTATTAAAATCCATAGCTTTTCACGGAATTCCACGGCATTCTATGGAATTCCACGGCATTCTATGGAATTCCACGGCATTCTATGGAATTCCACGGCGTTCTATGGAATTCCACGGCGTTCTATGGAATTCAACGGCATTCTATGGAATTCCACGGCATTATATGGAATGCCACGGAATTCTATGGAATTCCACGGCATTTTATGGAATTCCATCCCATATCAAGTCCCCCTTCTGTTTTTTTCACTTTTCCATTGATTGCATGGAATCGGATGGAAAGTTAGTGCCAATACTCCACGGAATTCCATCTAACGATTTCCATAGAATTCCATATGATTCCACGGCAGATCTACAGACGGGAAACTAGAGTATCTCATTCAAGCGGTATAACTTGGTCTGTAGATACTTCAGGGCCATATAAGGAGACTTTGGCAGGGAATAGATACCTTATCACATTTGTTGATGAAAACACTAAATGGGTAGAATCATTTCCAGTCAAGAATAAACAAGCAGAAATAGTAGCACACCTTTTCCTTGACGAAATTATCCCAAGATTTAGCTTTCCATATCAGATAAGATCGGATAATGGAACAGAATATTGCAATCAGGTGATAGATTACATTTGTAAGTACTATTCTATAGGTAAAGTTACCTTCAACGTATAACCCCCAGGCTAATGGTCAAGTTGAAAGGGTTAATAGAACACTTAATGACATGATTTCTAAGAGAATAAGTGAAGGAGAAATTAACTGGGATTTGCATATTAATGCCTGTTTGACAGCCATTACCCTTGTCAAAAAATAACCCACTTTCATACCAAAACACACTTAAACCAACATAAAACTATGTTTTTTCTGAGTTTTTCTTAGCAGAAGTTGGTTTTTGATATTAAAAGAGAGTTTTATGTGCGCTAAACTGTGCTTAACTGAGTTTAAAGTTGGTTATTTTAAGAAGATGTGTGTTTAAGCGAGTTTTTTTCTGTAAGAAGTCGGTTTTTTGTGTGTCAAAAGTGAGCCTTTTTATTTATGAGTTGGTTTATGTGTGTTTAAGTGTGTCTTTTTGTTTTATAAGCGAGTCTTTTACATCAGAAGTTGGTCTTTTTTTAAACAGAAGTGGGTTTAAGCGAGTTTAAATTGGTCTTTTTGTAAATAAGTTGAGAGCTGCAACGAGGCTTAAAGACTCACTTAAACACACTTTTCAATAAGTTGGTCTTTAAGTTGGTCTTTTGTTTATTAATATAACTCATCAATGAAACAATAATTCTTCAACTAGGTCTTTGTTTGATGTTTATAGCCATAAATAATACAAGTCAATTGTAAAGGGGCTTTTTTTACAGCTTGTTTGCGCTTGTCCCTATTGCCTATTGTACATTTGTGTGCTCCCCATAATTTTTAGGGAATATTGGATGAAAATGGCTCTTTCAGAACATCACAGGTTCACAGATGGACAACAAATATCACTGACAAAAACTATAACAATGGTCAAGCTTAGTTTTATACATAATACATGAAAGAGTTTGTGTTTCAATTTGATTTTTTTCTTTATGTTTGTTTTTATTATAAACAATATCTTATGATTGTTTTATGTCTTAAAATTATTTTATTTTTTTAAATTTTAAAATAATCTTATATGATTGTTTATATTTGTTTAAAAAAGTATTTACTTGTTAAATCTGCATATTTAAATAATTATGGTATTGGAAACATTATTTTGGAAATGATCTATTTATTTTTGTATATAAGTTATGCAAGATTTTGATATTTTCATATGATACCATCATATCCATTTTCTTAATTTGCAATAAAATAATAAAATGCCAAACATGACCTGTGTTTCATCGGTGTACGGAAGAAACCCACTCCGGAAGAAACCCCCTTCGCTAAAAACGGCAGGGCGGAAGAAACCCCCTTTCATAGTTTGCATACGCGGAAGAAACCCCCTCGCTAGTTTTGCATAGGCGGAACAAACCCCCTTCGAGTTTTCACTGGTACAAAGAAGGCCACCATTGAGGGGGTTTTCACTTGTCAGGCTATTGGTATAGGATTACTGCCTTGGTCTTAAACTTTATTATTGTCTAGTAGACAACATAATGGGTTTCAGGCATATTGTTATCACTTAACTGGTTGACATTGTTTTAAGACTACGAGGGTCAAAGTAAAACTGGTTTTTTTATGGCAATTATACAGACTGTACATAAGAACACATCTTAAAGCTGTAGTATCATTAATATAAAAATAAAAAAAAAACAAATAAAATGTGTCAATCACCAATCCCATGTGTCAGCGGATCATCCAGGTGTTGTGGAGTGAAAAGAATTAGGTAACTCACCAATAGTCAGAATCACTTTCAGGAAGGTCTCGAAAGTGAATGTTAATGTGAGGTGTGACGACCTGCCAAAAGAAATGTTTGCAAAAGGGCTTGATCTGGACCGTCAGTGGTACCATTTGAACACATTTGTGAATTCTATCGCACAGATGAAGCCAAAAACTTTACATGTCTGAAACCCGCTACTGGTAAGCGACAACAAACAGACTTTGCCACCAAAAAACAGAAGATGCATTAACCCTTTCCTTGGCAGGTACGCGTTTCTACGACCCTATCGATTCCCTGTCAAATACGCGTATCTACGCCTGTATCGATTTCCTGTTATCTACGCATTTCTACTACCCTATCTATTACCTGATATATACGCGTTTTTACGGGGCATGATTTAATTTGCTATTTAAATGCTTAAAATGACGTTTTAAGTGTAACAGAAATGCGTTCATCATTTGTCTAAACAGTCGAGTAAACATCCGGTAATGTTGCTATTTAAAGTTATGATGCAATTTGCGACCAATCAAGACGAGGGTTTACCATTTGACATGCGTAAATCACGTTCCGGGAACCGTATTTAATATGGACATTTTCCGAAAACGTATTAATAACTCGTTAAAAATGCCGCAAAAATAAACACGTTCCATAGGGATTTAATATGATTTGGGTGTAAATCGATTTCATTCTTATTGTTGTTTGATTCCATTATATCGTAAATGTTTGTTTCCGAGATCATATACGAGAATTACATCGATATGTTTAATGACATGTACACTCAAATGTTTTTACAAACGACACGTGCTTATCTAAAGTTTGTGTTTTGTATTATTCAGGATATTGGATTATCGGTGCTTGATTGGGCAATAAAACAAAGACGCAGTCGGCGGTCTTAAATATGCCTTTGAACTGACCAACATAACAATTAATAGCGCACGTGCTTATCTAACATTTAGGGATAAGAAACACGGGTTCTAGACACTTTGTGCTTGTTTGGGCAATTATTCGCAATTCTGACGGCTATTTTCAATAGCACACGTGTTCAGAAACTAACGAGTTCGAGTTATAAAGCACAGAGATTATGATCTGAAAACTACATGGAGTCTGAAATAAAACAAAATGCCGACAAATAAAAAAATATTTCAATTAAGTCCTTCATCACCTTATTGAAAGAAACGTTTTATTTATCACTCGTAATTTATTTGCAAAATGTTTTAAGTTTTATTTTTAACACACAATGGTCAACTTTGCATAACTATAACTGACCAATAAATTAAGGTAGAAGAAACTAACGAGTTCGAGTTATAAAGCACAGAGATTATGATCTGAAAACTACATGGAGTCTGAAATAAAACAAAATGCCGACAAATAAAAAAATATTTCAATTAAGTCCTTCATCACCTTATTGAAAGAAACGTTTTATTTATCACTCGTATTTTATTTGCAAAATGTTTTAAGTTTTATTTTTAACACACAATGGTCAACTTTGCATAACTATAACTGACCAATAAATTAAGGTAGAAACATACAGTTTACACCACAGAAAAGAAAGGAAATTTTATTAGCTAAAACTGTTATATTGAGTATTTTTCAATAATTTTTCAGTTTATATGATAATATCAGGTTCAAAAGCAATGAGGGTCATAAAACAGCGTTTTTCCAATAATGCCTGTAAAGATGGGGTACTGATATTGATCAGATGGCTATCAGCCACTGGTAAGCAGGCAGCTAGGTTTGTTGGTAACTGCATAGGCTTATAGGTCACATAACCCCAAACCGGAACTCCTGTTTTTAGGGTTACATGCAGTCAGTTTGATACTTAGCACACATTGTTCAGTGCATGCTGCATATGATTTGTAAAATACATTGCTATGGTTGTTTTTGGTATTAATTTGAAGGTATATTTGTGAGCAATAAGAAAAAAAGCCATTTTTGTGCTCTACTTTTTCTGTTGATGGTTCCCGGCTTTGAAAGTTTGTCATACTATTTGAGCCCAAAATGGTCGCCTGAACAGCTGTCAAAACCGGTTTGCCTATTCTAAGGTGAATATTTTCAGTTACAACGTATAGAATTTAATGACATCCTTTTTTTTCAAAAGATTATGCATTTATCTTTCTAATGATGTATATTGATAAAGTGGGTCATTGCTTGATCATGGTAAAAATTGATATCGAACTTTAACTATTTTATATGTAATATAGAAGGATATTAATTGCGCATGCGTAACCTTTAAGGTCACATAACCCCAAACTGGAACTCCTGTTTTTAGGGTTACATGCAGTCAGTTCAGAGCTCCAGATAAAAATTTGGTCAAATTCTTATTTACTCCCTATTTCGAAAATTAATTCTTATTTTACCCCCTATTTATAAAATTTATTCTAAACACTATATTACCAAATAATTTTTATGCTTTGTTTTTGACACATCAACAATCCAACATTTTGGTTTATAGTCTTGGAAAAGCCTGGCTTTCTTTTCCGTTTCTTGCTTTCCCATAATCGGACAGCTTTTTCTGGCTCAAAAGACCCCACATCTATCTTGCTCATCTTGCTTTTTTTTACCTTCCACGCTTCGATACACCGCTTCGGTCGGCCATTTTGATTTTTTATTTAGAACAGTCACTGACACTTCGGCTTAGGTCATAATGGCAATTTGGTCGCCGTTAAAGTCATATCAAAAATATATATTTAACATTTAATTTTAATGACATTTTGAAAAGGTATATATAGGTATATTGTATATTACTTGTGCATAAAAATTTCGATAAGTGTAATTAAAAAGGTACAATAAACAGAAATGACTCGCCTGTAATACCAGGAGAACAGAATCGAGACTGTTTGGCCTTTCGACCGTTCTTAAGTGTGGCCCTTCCTCACAGCAAAGTGACGTTGACTTAAAGTTGTAAGTTTTAATTGAGCGCCTCGACGAGTCAGAACCGGGATGAAATGTTTACCATATATAATTTGCTACTGGAAGTTTTACGCACGTTCCAAAATGTCGAATTCGTGTTTTATTTTTTCAATGTGTAACTTTACGCAAAGATTTTAAATCTAAATCGTTATTTAAGAAATTTTATTCGTTTTTACGCCTTTACGCATGTTATCTGGAGCACTGAGTCAGTTTGATACTTAGCACACATTGTTCAGTGCATGCTGCATAGGATTTGTAAAATACCGTAAATCCACGAATATAGTACGCCCTCGTGCATAATACGCACCCCCGAGTTTGGTCAAAATTTATCGGTAAAAATTGAAAATCCGAGTAAAATACGCACTAAAAAATTAGTGTCCGAAATCGGCCATTTCCGAAAAAATGTGTCAATATATTTTTGTGCTGTGAAAATAGCAAATCAATTTGGTGTTGTCAACTATCTGTTATATCGATCAGGATGTGTTATAGTGCTGTTGTTATGACAGTTGCATAATAAATATCTCTGTCTATTGTTTATATTACCATTGATTGTTACCGATAACACACGGGCCCCTTGCTGACATCCGGGTCAAGCAGTCATAATTACAAAAGAAAGAAGCAGAGACGCTGTTTTTTGTTTTCACATTTAATTCAATTTGACAATATTCGGGACGATAATAATTATAATAATAATAAAGTAATAAGAAGACAAAATGGTTACTTCTGTTTTTATAGTTGTCTAGATGAATTACTTTTTCTTTTTTCGAGTTACAAACTCAGTGTTCGCCAAAACCGTCGGTCCGCCGGTCCTGACCGGCAAATTTTTCTCAGGACCGACAAGTGATTTAAGATAATCGGTCCGACTGACCGACACAATCGGATGAAAAATTATTTAAAAAAGATCACTCAAATTGTATAATGTGCTATTGGATTAATAGAAGGTAAATGCTTTTTGTTCAACTTCTGTCAAAATCCTTTTTTTCTTACCTTCATTTTGATGTTTAAAGTTGGATTAGAATTGACTATCACATCCGAGTTTAAAATCAATGGTCTTTGTTAAAAAAAGCAACCGAGTGCCGTCCGCCATTTTGTTTGTTCCATTTAATTTCTCCACAACAAAAACCGCATGAAAACTTGTTTCAACAGGCATTTGTGAGCATTTCTGTTAAATAGTTTCATTATTATATTGTTCTGGGAAGGATATATTTTAATTTACATACCAACAATTTCTGAAATCAAAATTAGATTTTTCACCCGATGTACTATATTTCGGATATTTTAAAATTCGGACATAGGGATATTTATGTGTTGATTTGTTGTTGATAGTTTGTAGCAATATGTTTTGTATTATTTCAGACAACAAGAATGAATGGTGGTAATTATCATGGGCCTTTCTATCAAGAAATAGGTGTGAAATGCATTCATTTAATTGAACCTGGAAATCAACCACCTCAGCTAAGAGAAAATATTTTAACAATAGGTGTTGTTTTAGACCTTGTGAATTGGCTACTAAACAGAAATTGAAGTCATCCAAAGTAGTGTGAATGGGTGTGTGCATTTAAGTCAAACTTGATTGGATGTCACCCTAACTTTTCAAGAACACGGATTTGTAGAGCTGTGGAGGCTAAAAAACAGTTTGACAAAAAGAAGTCTAAAAAGTATGCCTTTGGTTTATATGTGGTTTATTATTAATATAATAATTGTTTAATTATATCGACATTGGACATGTTTTTATTGTATTTTAATGTGATCAAAACTAATAAACATCTAAAAGGTACTTCTTTTGTTATGATTTGCTGTTATAGTTTAGTCGGACAGTGGGACTGACAGAAACTGTTTCGGACTGACAAAAATTTCAAGTCTGTCAGTCCGAATGACTGACAGATTTTTCAAGTTTTGGCGAACCCTGCAAACTTGATACTTTAATATAACTTAAAATACAATTAAACCGCTCGTGTTTTTCATGATCTAGTTAAATAAAATACGCTGCTGCCATTAAGGCTAGTTTGGGTGTAAAAAACAAATTAATTAATTATCACCTTTCAATTTAATTCGGCAATCGGCAGACAGGTGTAATAGACTCTATTAGCATCATAAAACTAATTATTTAATTACCACTCTTTACTTCAGATATGGTCAATATGCAGTAGAAAGATAAATAGTGGTCAGCTAAGAAATATTTATTTACGGGCAATGTCAGTTGTTTTTTTTCATTTGCTAATCTCTTTATACGACTTAGCGTCCAGTCGCTATTTTGTAGGCAGACGACGATATTAACTGTGTATTCAAAGCATACAGTGTCTGCGCATGGATGACCCAATATTTTCCTATATATTATAGCTCCTCCCGTTCTCACGTTTCATTTGACAACGTCATTTCATGTGTAAGCGAGCTCAATGTTGATTGGCCAGCTACCATGCGCACTTCAATAACAATAAGGTCAAGCATTGTCTCATAATCGGGTACAGACCGGGTTTCGTTTACTGTTCGAATTGCGAACACTTTCATTAAAACAAAGAGACAAATATAGAAAACCAGTCCGATATAAATGGCAGATGTTTTCAATGAAATTTTACTAGATTTTCGCATTTTCACAAATAAGATTTTTATTGAGCCTAATTCTCAATATTTTCGCAAATGACTCAAATGGCGAACGACAGCGCGAGCCCTGTTCCACCCCTTTGATGTAATGGTGTAGTTCAAAATGGCTGCCGCGAAGCAAATAACAGCGATTAAGTTGAAAATTTGCACAGGAAAAATGTTGTTCTGCTCTAAACTGGTATATTATACGCACCCCCTACTTGAAGAAAAAATCTGCAGGTAAAAAAGTGCGTATTATATTCATGGATTTACGGTACATTGCTAATGGTTGTTTTTGGTATTAATTTGAAAGTATATTTGTGAGCAATAAGAAAAAAAGCCATTTTTGTGCTCTACTTTTTCTGTTGATGGTTCCCGGCTTTGAAAGTTTGTCATACTATTTGAGCCCAAAATGGTTGCCTGCACAGCTGTCAAAACCGGTTTGCCTATTCTACGGTGAATATTTTCAGTTACAACGTATAGAATTTAATGACATCCTTTTTGTTCAAAAGATTATGCATTTATCTTTCTAATGATGTATGATGATATAGTGGGTCATTGCTTGATCATGGTAAAAATTGATATCGAACTTTAACTATTTTATATGTAATATAGAAGGAAATTAATTGTGCATGCGTAACCTATATTGGCTAAATGGCTGTCAAGAAAAGGGTTAAGCAGACTTAGTGAGGTATGTGTAATAAATGAAGTATGTTTATAGTATGTTTACTTTGTATAACAATGGTTTTAAATATGCCTTGAAAGTATGAGAAATTAGTAGATGTTCACTAAATACATATAAAAGAAGCAAATTAGTTAAATTGATATCCCCGCCAAATACAGTTTGTATATTGACGGATGCAAATCCCTTGATATTTGGTATAATCCTGAACAAAAAGAAAACAGTGTAGGGTAGTGTGTTTATGCATTGCACTTCTCCTAATAGATATCTGTAAACACGTGCAGTGTCATATGAAAACATTGTAGCATATCTGAGATATAGCCCTGAACATTTACACAATACAAAAATACAGGGCAATATTTCATATTTTAGAAAGTGTAACTATGGTAATGGTTCGTGTACACTGCAATTTTCCTTACTGCTATTAATACACTTAGATAGTTTCCTGTTGAAGTCTTGTATGATATATGAGATATAGCCCTGACGGACGGATTGACGGAATGACCGACTGACAGAAGTAAAGACTGATGGAAAGAAAACGCCAATTCCATATCCCTCTGCCTTTGGCGGGGTATTGAGAATAGCACCTAGTATGGAGTAAATATTTTCCTAAGCATGCATTTAGTGGAGGGCATCCATATGATGATACACACCAAATATAAACCAATAACACTTGTGGTTTCAGAAAATAAGATGTTTACGTTTTTTACTATAAAGTAATAGTTGTATCAGGTGATCCCAGATGCATGATATCAACAAGCTTAAAAGAGGACACATATAAACTTTTAATATTGAACCCATGACCCGTGCGATTTCAGAGTGCAAGTTTCCAGCATACAAATTTAAATGACCCTATTTCAAAGCGTTCTCTATACATGGTCGAGAAATGCTCTACAGAAACACCAACGTACCGACAGACAATTTGATCGAAGAGGGAAAGTGGCCAAGGTATACACCAAATATATGCATAGCAATATAATTTAGTCAAAAGATTAATTTCTGCAGGCCATTCTTTCTAAATTAAATGTTGGAGGACGGAATTTTATTTTATACCGCTAATTATTTGTATGTACTATTCCCTAGAAAAGCGGTTTTATATACAAAAATAGGCGTGCAAACACATTTATAATGAGAAAATTTTTTGCTATGTGTAAAACAACCCTCTTTTATTAAACATCTTTAGCTCTGAAAAGAAGTTGACTGTATTATTGTATCATAGAAACAGGCAGTGCATATGATGATCAAACCAAATGATCATCAGCATGCAACAAGTAGAAGATATT
Organism: Dreissena polymorpha; assembly: GCF_020536995.1. NCBI lineage: Eukaryota > Metazoa > Mollusca > Bivalvia > Myida > Dreissenidae > Dreissena > Dreissena polymorpha. Next base: position 26,985,093 of record NC_068355.1, read on the forward strand.
TATGATCAAAATTGTCCATCATTCTATGTTGTAAAACTCCACTCCATATTAAACACTGACTGTCTAGAAGTTTATATAAACCAACATGACTCATAAGAAATGAAATACAAATCACTTTGCATGCCTTATCTGCTCTTGTTGACACTCAGGCTGTGCCACATGAATTATGTGCTGTTTCAATGAGCATGTAAGAAACTGTCTGCTTAAGGTTCATGTAGAGGCTTCATTTTGAAAAATGTGAGACATCTAGTATTGAACTCAAATTTGACTAAAGGAAGAGTGCCACATTGAAAATGTATACATATATGCTTTAAAGGATGTTTTTCCTTCAAACTGCTACCAATTTTGTACATCAACGTATCATAACATCCACAAAATCAATCAAAATACAAAGCGATTTTAACACTAAAATATACATTATTTTCACAAATTTGAATCATGTTTATTCCACGTATTTCGGCGAAAAATTATATAACTAGTGAATAATATCGACATTGACGAGGGCAAGTTACGCTTAAATAGTAAAAAAAGTTTACGTATCTAGAAATATTAAAACTCGAACACATGTCATTTCATCATCATGGGGGCAGCCATTTTTAAATTAATAAAATAGAAAGAAACATGCTAAAAACTCACTCATCGCCTAATTGACATTCCAAACGGTTGACAATGACAAATGCATTGGAGTGTAATCTTTCCGTTGATGTTTGTAAACTGGACGATCAGACCTCATAAACACTCAAAAGAATAACTATGTAAGAAGCATTTCACCAATGTTTACAATCGTTGTCGAATCACACGACATATATTATTGCGCATAAAATAGTACGCTTACAGACTGATAGAAAGATCGATATGTAACTCTGTTCAATTCATCACGGTATACTATTCTAATGATAATATATAATAATACATGGCTTTAACAATCTAAAAGTAAAAATAATTCTTTTTAACAGAGTTTTTAATAACGAAAGTGAAAACAACGGAAGTTGGATTGATATTCTGTGAGATGCACTTCGCCTCCAGAAAAACAATACAAATAAACTAAAAAAGACGTGTGGGGGACAATTTTCAGCTGGAAAATATTTGTAATAAGGTAAGTGATGATATCTCTACGTGGTCATTTCTATTATTTAGTGCGATCTCTTGCTGATTAATGCTAATAGTTGTTTTACTTGTTGCCACCCAACTGTCAAAATAAGTATGTGTTTACTCAGGTATGTGTATACACATGCCCAGTTTTCTCACCAGTGCACGTGGTTTCGACCGATTTGTTTTGCAAGTTTTTCTACGGATTACAGCGATGGCCACGCTTTCAAAATGGGTAGAAGGAATTGAAATATAAAATCAATCGTTTTGCCAATTTCTTTATATTCCTTTACAATTTTATATGTCGTCTGCAATCTATTTCAATTTGAGATGGTTTAAAATTTGCAATTTGGTTGAGAGGTAAATAACAAAATTGTTAAGCCTTTGAAATAGAATTGTGACCCTTATTATCCACCATACCTGGATTTTTAAAAAGTAGTTACGTTTTAGTTATTTTTAGATCTTTGTTTAGGATATTTATCCAAAGAAGGCAGTTGAATAAAAACTCATTTGTTGTTTTATGACAATAATTTTATGTGAAATGTTGCTAACTTGACCTTGTATATGTATATAGCTTTGTATTTATTCAACTTAAGGTAGTGCATATCCTTCCTAACTTTAGATTGAGATTTTGTAAATTAGTGTAACAATATATTGGTTTTAAACCAAAATATAAATAAAGCACACAAATATTGACTGTCAAAAATGTGTTTATGTTATTCTATCCGTCTTTAGCTTTAAAATGATATATAGTTTGACCATATTGTACCACATTAATTGAAGAAAAACCAAAGCGAAGTTTCAATGAATTTTATCCCCCCCATGAACCTTAATGCATATGTTTTGCCAGTTAATCATTAGATGATGTTTTGAAATTCAATTTACAAACTATTCACATAAACCTGTGAAACATGTGTTTTATACGCTAGGTTGTTTTCTGAAAGTATCTTTATCGAGTTCCAATGGAGTTCAATTCATAACAAAGGTGTACACAATATTAATCAATTATCAACACGTTTGTAAGTTTTGACAATGCTATATCATAAATACGTGCTGCACCTTCTTTCGGACACTTCCTTATCAGCCCTTGTTGATGCTATGTCATATCTTTCGGCTGAAATCTAACTTTCGAATAGATCACTTTCTTGCAAAATTTATATATGATAAGTGCCTTTGAGCTGTGTTTTAGGAGAAATATGCTTTCTTATAGGATGTGAATTGTTTCCGTTATATACAATTATTGATAATATTCGTTGCCAAACTGGAATAATTTTGCACTACACAAGGTGTGGAATTTCACACAAATTTTGGTATGCAGCGGTAAGTCCACGTACGTTCTTGCAGGAAGAACTCATTTGTTGTTTTATTAAATTGTGTTTAAGCTTTTTATTTGGAGTTGTTTACATTAGCAAACACACAGCCTTCGCAATAATGAGCCATATAAAAGGCAGTGGTAACATTAATAAACATCACCAAAGGCATCAACAACAGCAACACAGCGATTAGTACAGTCAAAATCAGCATAAGGAGCAACATCAGCAATGGTATAATAGTGTTTTCCCAGGAGTACCAAGGGGCCTGGTGCAGTACAATAACAAGGCATTTTAACGCGCGGTTAAGGCAAAAAAGAGCAAAGCTATCCGTGGTAATCTGGTTTTGAGTGGAATATTTAATGGCATCAGTGGCAGTGGTTGGAAAACATAAAACTATAAATAAGCACACTTGGGTGTAATTGATATATAAGTACATATAGTGATTGTATCTACAACGTTTTATGCATCGATAATTATCACGGGCATTTCATAAACCTCTACTTTCTGAAAGATGCCCATCGTTAATTTGATTGTAATTTGTAATTTTTGCAGAGTCATAATTTCTTTTCTATATTATCTGCCATAAAAGTGATTGAAGCAAAAGGTGCGAATAGCAACTAAAGGCTCGTCAAAGTTATGGGTCTTAGTAAGCGATTGTTTTAAAAGCAACTGAACCAATGCGTAGTTTTATTTCAATATCTGTAGTAGACAAACAGATATAACATTGATGCACGCAATTTCCAGACTCGTCTAAGAACAAAAGGGGAATAAATCTACTAAATTACGGGTCAGAGTTATTAGCCTTTGCTAGAGCCCACAAATGATTTTACAAAATATGCGTTAAGTTTCGAATTGAGGGTCAGAGTAATATAATTTGTTTTTGATCTTACATAGTGACCCCAAACACATGCAAAGTTAACTGCTTTAAAACCTTTTATTTAAACCTAAATCTCTAAATACTATTGTTCATGCAATAAGTGTTTCGCCATTGATAAAACAATGAAAGAAGACATTATAAAATCTATGCAGTGGGACTCGAAAAACTTAACACTTATTTTTTGGCCTAAAGCTGGTTATCTTTCCCCTTTACCTCAATTTATCACGCAATGGTTAAACAAGTTTAGCATTTGCACTCAAAATATTAATGACAAGATAATGCCACTAAGAAAAAATAGCACTTAATATGAAAGGATTGTAATCTGCTTGTCAAGAGAACCGACCACACACACCGTTTTATCAATTTAAATTGGAAAATTAATCTTATAGATATGTCAATTCAATGCTGTGTCATCCTCGCCTGTGATTTGGCACGTACACCTTAAAATATATATAGGTCTTGGTTTATCAATCTTGGGTGGTTTATAATTTTTAAATTATTTTTTATTTCGAAAACTAAAAGTAATGTGTAATTGTTGTTAAATTATTTTTATTTCGAAAACTTAAAGAAATATGTAATTGCCTATGACTGCTTTGTCATCGTCATAACTTTCAATGACTTTCAATTCGTATTTTATTATTGATTATTCAACTGATAATAAAAAATATGTTTCTCAAAATTGTGTTTGCAATGTAGTAATTACCTGGTGATGTTTGCATCCAAACATTTAAAATTTCAGCTACCGTGTAATTAGAAACGATCACTCAACATTGTATCTGGATGATTTGTTGAAACAAATGCTCATATATCTTGCGTTCTCTTTGAATTGGTGTCATGGAAAATATTTGAATGATGGAATTAACAAAATTTATCTCAATCCTCAAATATTTTCCTAATCCTGAAACAAAAGGGCCACGGTGGCACTGTGTCGCTCACCAGAGTAGTATTTACGTTAGGCAAGGGTTGTTAACGTTGTTTTGTGAAACGATATTGTTGTTGTTTCTAAAGATATATATAAAATATGGGATATAAGTAGTTTTTGTTTTTGTGTGTGTGTGTGAATGGGTTTAAAAAAGACATGTGTTACCCTTTGCGACACAGCTTTGATAAAAGTATTATGAGGACAATAAATTAATCAATAAAAGAAAATAACAGTACACTTTTCTAAAAAACGTTGTCCAGCATTGAGATCATGAGATAAACACCACAGCATCTTTGAATGTTATAGGGGATGAGGATGATGAGGAGGAGGATGATTATGATGATGATAATGATGATGATGATGATCATCATCATCATCATCATCATCATCATCATCATCATCATCATCATCATTATCATCAACACCTTGAACATCATCATCACCATCATCATCACCATCCTCCTCCTCCTCCTCATCATCATCATCATCATCATCATCATCATCATCATCATCAACCTCATCATCATCATCATCAATGTCATTATCATCATCATCATCATCATCATCATCATCATCATCATCATCATCATCATCATCATCAATAACATCATCCTCATCAACACCATAATTATCATCATAATGAGCAGCAGCAGCAGCAGCATCAAAATCATTATAACAGCATTGTGCACCAACATCCTCTTTACAACTAGAGTGTTACTATGGTTTTAAAATATTCAAATTAGGAAAACTGCCACTCCCATGGAGGCAATGTTTCTCAACAAACCGTAACCCTCTTGGAATAAAGCCGAGCTATCATAAGAACTAATCTTCGAACCAAGTTCCATGAAGATTAGACTAGAGTGTTAACAAGGTTTCACTATAGCCATATATTGAGAACCTCCCCATCCCCTGGCGGCCATGTTTTTCAACGGACCTGAACAATTTTCACATTCAGCCGAGATATCATAAGTACACATGTTCTGATTAAGTTCATGCAGATTGGACTATTAAGGGTAAACAAGGTTTCACTATAGTGAATATAATAGACCGCCCCAGAATCGATAAATTGACCGCCGCCATATTGTCAGTCACGTGACTGATCATTATAACACTACTGCCATCTTCTGCGAGCTTTGGATTTTAAAAGCCAGAGACGTAAAAAATACCCGCTTCGCCGATGTCGGATAAATAAATTATTTAATTAATTATCTTTAGGTGATTATCACATTTTTTGTTGTTTAAATGATTGATTGAAGTTGAGATTGATTGTAACAAATAAATTGTTTTAAATGCTTTCGTGTATTTGTTTATTTTTTGTGTGTAAACAAGTGGTAATCATCGGCTAAAATTTGCCGGTTCAGTCGCTCATTTTTTTGGTAAGACTTTTTACTTTTAACTTGTTACAAACAATTCACGCATGTATTGTTGTGTTGATTTTAATAGCCGCAACATCAAGCAGATTATATGTTAATTAATACTTATAAAAGATTCTCGCGCAATTAATTACCGCTAATTGTTTGAAATTTGTATCAATTGGTAAAACTCTAAATTCTAAAATCATAAAATATTGTATTAAGTATGATTTTTTTGATACGCCTTTCATTTTTTCTTGTTCTAACTGAAATCAGAGATAAAAAAAATGTTTGTTTGAATTTAAATTTAATTTTGTGAGCTGGAATTATGTCACGTAAAAAACGAACTTTTTATCATGAGAGAGTGATATTGATCTTGACGATCTTTAAGGTGATAAAATGGAAGATGAATAGAACGTGAATATATATAGTTGAATAAATTTTCGTCTTTGGAATAATTTAACATCTATAAAGCTAAACATAAAAAAAAATAGTGTATATGTATTTGCACTAACGCAAAACATATGGATAACAACACGTGTTTAGTCAATTAATCGAAAAGAAACTCCGAAAATAATACATCTAATTATGAAAATATAATTATCAATGGCATGAGTGCGCTAGTGTGATAAACAAATGGGTGATAGAAAGTGTAAGGGTGCATTGAAAATAAACGTACTACAAAGTCATATTAAAAGCGCAGTGCATGACGGTATGTAGTTTTAAAAGGGGTTTATACAGAGAATAAAAAACACAACTTCACATGATGCAAATTAAACTGTGTATTCATGTATATTGAAAACTCGTTACTAGTGATTATGAGTGACAAATATCTAACACTTTAACACTCATTTATCTGTATACATATATATGTTTTTGAAAACATTATTTACCCCCGTTTGTGACAAATGTAATTTCTTGTTTTTATGGTGTCGTTCGTGAATTGCCGTAACATTAAATCTACGTACAGAATGACCTAGTTTTAATTAACTGATACCCGCTAAATACGTTATATGTTTTTAAGCAAATTTAATAATTATTAAATACTTCTTTTTCATAAATTAAACCGGCTAGTATCTTTACGGTGTACAATTTCTGATATTCTATATTGGACATTACTTTTAATTTGTACAATATTTAACATATCTAATGTACGCAACTGTTAAGTATGTCGGAGGTAAATTATTCAACCAAATGACTGCTTAATACTAACAGAAAGGGACGACATGGTGGCATAATCAATTGTGTTTAATGACCAGACTGTCATCTGCCACCCAGTGTGGTTTATGACACCATGTTGTTAGTTAAGTCTAGATAATATCTGATCAAAACGAGATAATTGGTTTATGCAGAACATATGGGCAATTAAACACTGGAATGCAAAGGCTTAAACGATTTTAAGATTGATGCAAATAATCAAATGATAAATATTGCATTTAATTTAAAGGGATATTTTCACGGTTTGGTAAATTGAAAAATTAAAAAAAGTTGTTTCAGATTCGCAACTTTTCATTTTAGTTATGATATTTGTGAGGAAACAGTATTACTGAACATTTACCATGGTCTAATATAGCCAATAAATGCATCTTTTGACGATTTAAAACCCTAAAAGTTATAAAGCGCTGCAACGCGAAACGATTAATTATTTTGAGAGTTCTTTTTTGTTGCCGTTAAATTTTGTGAAACTACGAAGATTGCTGATATAATGCATAAAATACTCTAACCAAGTATGCTTGGCAGAATAGCCGAGCGGGCTAATGCGTTTTTTCTCCGGGTTACTCCAGGACTCCGGGGGTTACTGGTTCGAGTCCAGCTGCGGCTACTTTTGTTCTCCTATTTTCAATTTTATTCTTGTTTTTTTTACTGGGGCTTTTAAGATCCAATGTTTACATTATCAATATAAAGCATTTAATGACTTATTTCAAAACATGCCAAAAACTGTGAAAAGGCCCCTTTAATCAAATGTTTTTAATGTGTCAACTGTTTTTTTTCCTAGACAAATACCTACAAAAATGCATGTTTTTCAAACATGTTTCGGTTATAACACTAGCTTAACATCTCCCCTAGCAAAAAAACTTTATTTCATAGAATTTGCATGACAAACAAAACGTTTTACAAAAAGAAAGAAATGCATCCGTTGAATAATCGGTGCTCTCTTATATATGTTACCGGTTGTGAGGCAGTAGTTATGGCGGACGCGGAGAGATTCAGGGGAGATAATTGGGTATGACTAAATTCTGGAACGGTCTATAGCCATAAACGGAATACTGCCCGCCCCTGGTGGCTATGATTCTCAACGGACAGGAACCCAGATAAGCTTCCATAAGAACACATGTTCTGACCAAGTTTAATGAAGATATGACTATGCATGTGACTCATGGAGTTTAAAAAAATGTGTTACTATATCTATATAAGGAAAACTTCCCTGCTACTTGGTGGCCATATTTTTTTCAACGGACCAGAACCATTTTCAAACACAACCGAGCTTTAATTGAAACAAATGTAAGGACCACGTTTGATGAAGATTGGAATATAAATATGACTTCTAGAGGATTAACAAAGTTTTACTATAGCCATTATAGCAAAACTTCCCCACCTCTGGCAGCCAAGCTTTTAAAAAGAAACGTAACCATTTTAGAACTCAGCCGAAATATCATTAGAACACATGTTCTTACCAAGTTTCAATAAGGTTGGACTAAAAATAAGACTGATAGAGTGTTTACAAGGTTTTACCATAGCCATTTAACGATATCTGCACCGCCCTCTGGCGACCATGTTTGTCAACTGACAATTTTCAAACTCAGCTGATATAGTATTGCTACAAATGTTCTGGCAAAGTTTCATGAAGATTAGTCAATAAATGTGACTTCAAGAGAGTTAACTTTTTTATTTTACCTAGTGACCTAGTTTTTTACCTCACATGACCTAGTTTTGAACTAGACTAAGATATCATTGGGAAAAATCATCTAACTAAGTGTCATGAGTGGTAACAAGGCAAAATGTTTACGACGGACAAAACGTGATCCCAAAAGCTCACCATTAACACGTTGTGGTCAGGTTAGCTAAATAACATCACTTTCACGAAAACATCAAAACTGTATGATAGGGATATGTTTTGAAATATTGGTCTATTAAATTGTGGATTCCCACAAAGTATAAGGATAAAACTGTAATTTAAGTAACATTTAAAGAAGTGTGGCAATCTGTCAGACAAGAAGCTCATTTTAATGTTTGCGTTAAATTCAACAAATGTTAGAGAATTTCTGATCTATGAATCAGAGGTGCTTCATAAGTGAGGCTAGCTGACTGGATGTCATGCTAACAATGTATTTTTCCAAAATAATGATGATTCAAATAATTTGAGTTAGAAAACAGACACAGGTAATCTGGTAAGTTGTATATCATGCAAGAGAAATAACTCATAAGTGCATTATACCCACTGATAAATCAACAAATAATATTCGTCATTTCAATTGATGTGACAAATCAGAGCAAATACTTTTTAGGACTCACGCAATATTTTTCGACATCAATTACGATTCCACCATGAGCATCAAGCTTCGCATAAGTAGAAACAAGCGATTGGCCGCTGTCGATTGCCAGTCTCTTAGACAACACCATGTTTACTATCAGAAATAGGCATATCTAAAGAAAACAAAACTATTTTTAGAAATTGATCGGTCCACCCCAGTACAATTGATGGACCTAAAATGAGCATTTCTGATGTATGCTTAATTGTATTCGTGGGATTGTGTCTTTTTCAAATGTTTGTTCTATGTTTTTCCATGTTCATTCTTTCCAATAAAATGTAAAACATATTTAACTATCAGTTAATCTACGCTACAGTGTTGGCACTAGAACGCATAGGTGAGAACGCCCAGTACCTCATTACTGGTACACTTCATTCACTAAATATCAAAGGACTCTAAACAAAGAGCTTTCAAACCCGCTCACATTTATAAGCCATTATATTTAAAACAGGCTTAGCAGGTATACGAACCTTTTGTTTGGACTGTGATGATTTGAGAAAAGGGGATTAACATATGCGTAACAACTCATTGCAAATTTATTTCTGCAATTTGGGAATTTTTTTAGGGGGGGGGGGGGGAATTTGGATTGTTTTATTTTGAAATTAGGAAAAATGGTCTCATTAGGAATGGTGCTGTTTTACTGAACAAACTTGATATAGAGGCAAAGCGCTAAACTCTACTGCAGTAGAATAGTGCTGTTTTACTGAACAAACTTGATATAGAGGCCAAGCGCTAAACTCTACTGCAGTAGAATAGTGCTGTTTTACTGAACACACTTTATATGGAGGCCAAGCGCTAAACTCTACTGCAGTAGAATGGTGGTGTTTTACTGAACAAACTTGATATAGAGGCCAAGCGCTAAACTCTACTGCAGTAGAATAGTGCTGTTTTACTGAACACACTTGATATAGAGGCAAAGCGCTAAACTCTACTGCAGTAGAATGGTGGTGTTTTACTGAACAAACTTGATATAGAGGCAAAGCGCTAAACTCTTCTGCAGTAGAATAGTGCTGTTTTACTGAACACACTTTATATGGAGGCCAAGCGCTAAACTCTTCTGCGGTAGAATGGTGCTGTTTTACTGAACACACTTGATATAGAGGCAAAGCGCTAAACTCTTCTGCAGTAGAATGGTGGTGTTTTACTGAACACACTTGATATAGAGGCAAAGCGCTAAACTCTACTGCAGTAGAATGGTGGTGTTTTACTGAACACACTTGATATAGAGGCAAAGCGCTAAACTCTTCTGCAGTAGAATGGTGGTGTTTTACTGAACACACTTGATATAGAGGCAAAGCGCTAAACTCTACTGCAGTAGAATGGTGGTGTTTTACTGAACAAACTTGATATAGAGGCCAAGCGCTAAACTCTTCTGCAGTAGAATAGTGCTGTTTTACTGAACAAACTTGATATAGAGGCCAAGCGCTAAACTCTTCTGCAGTAGAATTGGTGCTGTTTTACTGAACAAACTTGATATAGAGGCAAAGCGCTAAACTCTTCTGCAGTAGAATAGTGCTGTTTTACTGAACAAACTTGATATAGAGGCCAAGCGCTAAACTCTTCTGCAGTAGAATAGTGCTGTTTTACTGAACACACTTTATATGGAGGCCAAGCGCTAAACTCTTCTGCGGTAGAATGGTGGTGTTTTACTGAACAAACTTGATATAGAGGCAAAGCGCTAAACTCTTCTGCGGTAGAATGGTGGTGTTTTACTAAACAAACTTGATATAGAGGCCAAGCGCTAAACTCTTCTGCAGTAGAATGGTGCTGTTTTACTGAACAAACTTGATATAGAGGCAAAGCGCTAAACTCTTCTGCGGTAGAATGGTGGTGTTTTACTGAACAAACTTGATATAGAGGCAAAACGCTAAACTCTACTGCAGTAGACAGCCTGAGCTGAGCGGAGACTTGATACGTTGGAAAGTGTGTATTGTTGGCAGACAACTCTTGCAATGAAAGGGCAGACAACACAAGAAACCACAGGCCCAAAACGCCCCACAAGCCTCACATACCCCGACCCCAAATGATGATTCCTGTTTGCACTTAAGACGCGTGCCTACGGCATTAATTTGCATTGCATTTCAGCCACATTACTACTCAATATTCGTAAAATATTTTGAAAATTAAATTTACCCATAACAAAATGTGGTATGTTAACACAGATTTAACAAGATACCAAAACATGTTGTTATGTTTTGTTTTACAATATATTCCATGTGAATTTTTCCGCGACGACACCCGAACAGTTACGAGCAAATGTGAGTTTGGCTTCGGGCAGCGTCGGAATCACGACATAGTCCTCCTGAGCTGACAGTATTATATTTAGGAATCATACACCCACATAAACTTCATGACATAAAGTTGTTTTAATATAATGGATTGCCTATTTTAATGTGATCATTTTTTGGGATCATAATAATGTGATGCTCTGCATTATCGATCAATACTGTTTTCAAGACTTTCGCAAACAATATTCAGTTACACATTTCTAAAATTCTTAGCAAAAAAAAGATGCTCTTATATAGTATATATTCAGCTGTTGTTGTTTTTGTCAAATGTTGGGCAAAACATTCTGCCCCAATAACAAATTTTTAGTTTTTTATTTTCAAAAGACTGACTAAAATGTTCAATTAAAGACACATTATTTAAAAAACAAATCCATCAATAAATAGCAAATTTATAGTAAAGACAAGAAGTTTCACACAAGCACAGACATAGTGACTGCTTTATGATGCCTTCCTTAAAGGAGGACATATGTATATATGAAATATACATGTGTGAAGGTACAAACCAATGAAATTGTTAAAATAAATACCGGTGCAGCCAAAGTTAAAATATAGCAAAACACATTTCAGAAAAGTAATATTTTAGAGAAATGTCAAGGGCCTGTTTATGTTGATCAACAATCAATGTCTGTAACAGAAGAAAGACGCCTGTTCAAACAGATGACTCTGTGTTTATATTTGTCATCTTAAAATTTAAAACTATTATCCTATGGCACGAATATCTGGGTTAATAATTGTCATGTTACAAAGATACTATGTTCTAGTATTACTGTTTGTACATGCTTAATTGTTTAAAATAATGACATCAGTTCAAAACAATTGCCTGAGCATCATGTTTATTAAAATCATTTTTGATTAACACTTAGTATGGGCATAGCAGCCCTATCTTTATTACTGCCTTACATATTTTCTCCATAATCTACTCATACACTTCGATATGTATCAGAACATTTTTATTTAAACAATACTGAGAATCATTAGAATGTGACAGTTATGATTGTTTCGTTGTAGAGCAAACACCTCATCTTTAAACTGTCTTGTACTATTTAGTATCATCAGATCTTTCCGTTGCGTTCCAGGGCGTTGCTGTTGCAAAGCAGCCACCAGTAAGATGAACTTCGGAATTTTACTTCGAAGTACATGTATATCCCTCGAAAAGGGACGTTCTTGGTACTCCACCAATACGACTGTCCGGTAGGCGTGGTGATGCGCCCACACGCACGTTCTCACCTACGCGACTATGGTTTAATACCCGCTCCTTGAAAATGTGTGTTTGGTTGGTGGACAACATTGAATGCACTGAAGCATAAAATAAATAATGAGTACCGGTAGCTTAAATTTCAGCTGTAATTAAAAAGTAGTTCAAACCTCAACGAATCTAGTAGCTTAATTAAACTGAATAAATTTGGAGAAGGCATTGCGTTCGGTTATGACCCAACACTAATTAAATTATATATTTGTTAACAGTCCTTTTGTTTGAATGTCATTTGTGTTGTGTAAATTTAGTGGGATAACAATAAACTGAAAACGAGTGTTTCAAGCAGTACCGGTAAAAGCCAACGTCCAATAAGCGAAATTATATGGTCTTCAAAAAACGTTTTTGTAAAATAGTTTTCAGATTTTTTACAAAATTTTTAAATGAAATGTTTGGCCATGTTCCTAAATAAATGTGTTTAAAACAATATCAGAGGTTGGGCCAAATGAAAACAACATGAAGCACTACTAACTATTACTATTATGTTTTTGTAATTTAAAGTGTATGAGATTCACAAGTGTCGTAGAACGTGTACGTTTGCGCAAACCTGTCACGTATGTATGTAATGAACAGAATATCCGTATCAAGAACCATTGAACCATCGTAAGTTTCCCAGGAATGTGGACATGTGCCCTGAATCTCTGGCTGTCAATACCATTAGAGTTACCCGGTGAGCTAACCGGGCCGGAATGGAATTTCCAAATTTAAATTAATTCACTAAAACATGTATGAAGAGGCAATTAAAACACCTCTTCTTATAGGCTAAATACGTATCCTATTACAATAAATGAATGTTTCTTATTTGTAAATTAAAAAAAAAAAAAATAATAATAAATTTTCTCATTGGAAAGGAATTGTACTTTAAAATCCCTCTATGGAAGAGCATTAGTCAGTGTGATCAGGCGTGATAATATGCCGTGTTATAATTTGAGCAGCGCTGTGGGATAACTGCACAGTCCACACATTCCAGTCAGGGATGACACTTTCCGCCTACACAATATTGTCTTATTTTGTCAATTCTATTTCTGCAAACGCAATATACCATAAAAGCGGCATCTCTGATAAGCATGTGCAGACTACACAGGCAAACCTGAGCGGCACGTTACGCGTATGCATTAAACACAATTTTTCCAACTAAATTATACGCAGTTTTTGACGTAACATCGTGTTCCAACAATTGTCGTCAGGGGATTTTTCCACAGACAATAGCTATGCCTCCTGATAAGATAGTACCTATTATCTTCTTGCAAAATATGAAACATGCATCCGCCTTTCAAAAAAGCCGCTTCAAAATTGACTGAGATGATTTCCAGAGAACATAGACAGAATATGTTTTGAGAAGTCTGCGTTATTAAGCACTTGCTATGATGTCAACATATTTGAAATACATATATTGACATGCTTAATACGTATTTATTTAATCATCGTTCTGTGACAAATGAGATTAATGATTGTTGGTGTGCACAGAACAATCTGGCACGACACTTTTCGCCTAAACCGGATTAATTTAAGAAGAGAATTCCTGTAAACGAAAAATCCGTTAAATCGGAAAGTGTATTTCATGATTAGCCTGTGCACACTATACAGGCTAATCTGAGAAAGCACTTTACGCCAATGTATTAAACCTAGTTGTCTTAGAACGAGGCTAATTTGATGTGTGTAGAATGGGAGATTACACACAACGAACAGTTGCAACATGGGTATGAACTAATTAATCCAGTGGTATATTATCATGCATTGTATGTACCGGTATATAAATTAATATACTATTACAGTCAGTTAACGTGTTCATTAGAATTTACACTTACCATACGCTTTAGGTATAGGTTTTCGCATTACTATGTTCTGAATAACAAACACGCAGAAATCGAATGGTTTGATATCTCGTTTGGAGAGCAAACATATACCCTGAATGTTAATTATATTATTATATACCCACAGGGATGAATCAATGTATATGTTTGATCCTAGTGCATTCCTCACAACACGGAAAATAAAAGGGAGATTTCATGACGCGACCTCTGACACTGTTGAAACTATAAACAGCTGCCGTCAATGAAGTGTACTCTCACGTACATTATTTTTCCGCTACAATGAACACCCTAGATCGAACAATTTAGGCCCATAATTCACAAAATGACAATGATCAAATAAACTTATCACTTTTTGTAAATTACAGTGCCATATAGACCACTTCAAAATCACCAAAATTAGCAAGTAATAAAATTAAAAAAAAAACTACTGCCATAGAGACCTGGAGGACATCATACGGATTCCAAATTAATCCTGCACAAACACAAGCAATCGTATTATCGAATAGCGCACGTAAAGCGACCCTATACTACAAAATTGCAGACCTCTCACAATTAACGTTATATGGTACTCCTCTTTCGTACCTTGACAACATTACTTTCCTGGGAATAACATTTTATAAATATCTTACATGGGAAGATTATATCCTTAAATTATCAATGCGCTGCAAAAAAGACCTTAATTTTCTAAATTGCATACAAAAAACTACTGGGGCTACAAGTTATAAAAAAACGACACATTATCACGGGCACGCGTAAAACTACGAGCACCATGCTACTACATATCGAACGTGGAATGATCGAACTGGGCCAACAAAAGCAAATTAATCCACTTAAAGGTTACGCATGCGCCATTAATTTCCTTCTATATAACTTATAAAATAGTTGAAGTTCGAGATCAATTTTTACCATGACCAAGCGCATACCCACTATATCAACGCAGTGCTTTCAATTACATTTGCTCAATTAAAGCCCCCGGGGCATAACAAGTTGATATTACATGTAAATATAATTAATCCCAAACCAGTTTTCGCGCACCGAAAAACAATAAACTGGTTGCCTCAAAGAAATGTTGAGACAGTGCTAGCCCTGGTAGATAGACCCCATGACACCAGTACATAATATAATCTGCAAATGTGGTCCAAAACTGCATCCAAGAACGAGTCACTGTGACCTTGACCTGTGACCTAGTAACCTTAAAATCAATAGGGGTCATCTGCCAGTCATGAACAATGTACCTATGACGTTTCATGATCCAAGGCGTAAGCGTTCTCGAGTTATCATCCGCAAACCATCTGGTGGATAGACGGAGACCCCACGACACCAGTACATAATATAATCTGCAAATGTGGTCCTAAGCTGCATCCAAGTACGAGTCACTGTGACCTTGAACTTTGACCTAGTGACTTCAAAATCAATAGGTGTCATCTGCCAGTCATTATCAATGTACCTATGAAGTTTCATGATCCAAGGCGTAAGCGTTCTTGAGTTATCATCCAGAAACCATATTGTGGAAGGACGGACGGACCTACAGACATACCGATGTGAAAGCAATATACCCCCTCTTCTTCGAAGGGGGGCATAAATATACTAGACATCCCTAATTTTGGAAATAAATTGATCCAATTTAGAAGGATGTGAGAGTCCACTAGGCATAAATGGGTTAAGTTCTTATACAGTGCTTCAGGTAGGCCTTAGCGTCAGCGTAAAGCCCCCTGCTGTCAAAGATTCAAACCTACCACCCTGCTCTTTTTGTGGCTGAATGGGAAAACAAATCCAAAATACAGTCCGAAAATTCCCATTTGATGATGAGATGTTCGTATGCTTGTAAATAGAGATGTTCAAGTTTTATCAATTCGACAATTATATTTTCCCAATTTAATGTAAATTGACACATAAATCCATATGTATGCTGTTTGCTGCTCATGAGTATCTAAGGGTTGGAAATGAAGCCTTTAAAACTTGAATACAGTAACAAAGGTCTTTAATTAAATTTAACTTACTAAAGGACCAGACTTGTGGTCCCTTACACAGTTAAATTTAATTAAAGACCTTTCTTAGCAAACAGCACAAAACCTGGACAGACTGTGAGTAACTCGCAGGCTGTTCTTGTTTTATGCTGCTTGCACATACATGTAGCAATTTTTACTTGGCTTAGTGGGAAAGGAATAAGCAGTCCTTCAGCTTGTATTTGCAAAGGGCAGGACCCTCTTTTGTCATAGGGCATTTTACTTTGCTTTTGAGTGGGAAAGGGTTAAATTGCTCTGAAAATTTCAAAGATAAACATTATTATAGCATTGCATTAAAAAAAATCAACCAGACATATAAATTAAAGAATTTAATATAATTTTGGTCTTCTTTTTGAGGGATTTACAGTGTTTCCATCAAATCCAACTTGAAGGCACCATGCAGGGCTCATTGCCAGCTTTATCACCTATTTTGACGCAGTATTAAACAGGCCCTAATCCGAACGATTCAAAAATACTTGCGACGGTTGGCAGACAAACAGTGGGGCCTGATAACGCCACTGTATGTTTGTGTGTGAGTAATTTCCTTACAATGTGTGAATTAAGTTATTGAATTCGAAGTTTTGATAATTACTTTGGTAAAACTCACTATGTGGCGTGATTTATGGCATGTTTTATCAATACCCCCAGTTGTAATATTTCATCAACGTGTGGCGACAAGATTAATGCAATCTTCAAAATTGCAAACTTTTTTTGCAGAAAAACAAACATTGAAGTTAAGTTGTACTAAAAATTAAATTAAATTGCATCCTTGAAAGATTCCTGAAAACGTAAATGTTGATAACTGAAAAAACACACATTATAATCATGTTAGGTATGATGATATATTATTGCATGTAAGCCATAATTGGCTTATCAGCAGATACTACAATGATCTTGTGAAATTATCAGCTTCCTACGGTCACTTTCAACCATGATTTCTCGCCATAATTTATCCAATCCAATTGCAACAAGATGTGTTTGTGAAACACAATGTCCCCCTATATGATGTTTGACCTTGAAGGATGACCTTGACCTTGTGAAGGATGGCCTTGACCTTGACCTTTCACCACTCAAAATGTGCAGCTCCATGAGATACACATGCATGCCAAATATCAAGTTGCTATCTTCAATAATGCAAAAGTATTCATAAAATAAGCGATTTGGGCCACATATATTTGACCTCTGACCTTGAAGGATGACCTTGACCTTGACCTTTCACCACTCAAAATGTGCAGTTCCATGAGATGCACATGCATGCCAAATATCAAGTTGCTATCTTCAATATTGCAAAAGTATTCATAAAATGAGCGATTTTGGCCAAATATATTTGACCTCTGACCTTGAAGGATGACTTTGACCTTGACCTTTCACCACTCAAAATGTGCAGCTTCATGAGATACACATGCATGCCAAATATGAAGTTGCTATCTTCAATATAGCAAAAGTTATTGCAAAATGTTAAAGTTGGCGCAAACAGACCAACAGACCAACGTACAGACCAACAGACCAACAGACAGACAGACAGGGCAAAAACAATATGTCCCCCACTACTATAGTGGGGGACATAAAAATTGTGTTGCTTATTTTCCATGCAAACTAATGGTCACTTTGTAATTATATTTAAATCACACATTTTTTTAAACTTAAAATGCAAACCTTTTTTTATTTTAAAAAGATAATGATAATCCTGTTAAAGTGTAAAATTTTCATAACTGCTAAGAAAAAATACCAACCAATTTATTTTGTTTAAAGTTTGATAAATAATGTCAATAAATGTTGAACAAAGCTGAAACATCATAAATAATAATTATGCTTTTTTAAACTGCTGGCTTGCACACAAATTGCTGTGAAACACAATCTGTTCAAATAAAAACAAATTCAGTCATAGAATCATCATTCCGAAACAAGAGTAACCTCCCTTTGACACGAGTTATCTCTCTTTGTCAAAGCCTGGCATTCTTTCACAATTATTAATATGACATTAATTTCATGTCATTGTTTGAAACATTATAATGCAAATCAATTAACTGCAGCAGTTTTTTTTTCAGTTTAATAATTAACCAGCAAAAAAAACACTATGTTACGTAGTTCTTTTCTATTAGTGAGTCATTCGAGAGAAATTTTAAAAAGCTTCTAAACTAATGGCATGTCACTGCTGCTAAACTCTTCACCTATACACGCTTGTTCACATTATTTGCGTTCATTTCATAATGAACTATTATGAAAACCGTGTAAATTAAATTAATGGCAAAAATAAATCACTCTCTGACAGGAGTGTTTTTAGCACCACAATTAATCATCTATTAAGGACGGCAACAGTCCACTTAGACCAGTTGGTTTTGATTATAAATATCGTCATCTCCATTTTGCCATTCTGACATTTCACAACCATGGACTATTAAAACTGTTTCGCCAAATTCTTCCATAAAAAAAAAATCATAAATGCTTTTCATTAAATCTAGAGTCTGTTTATTTTGTTTTGACATTTTCAATGACTGTTAATACATGGCTAAGTCAGGGTATGTGTTTTCCACTGACACTTCAGGTCCATATCTCCCCATACTTGAATAATATTCGACAGTAAATTCCACATCGATTTTCGGTCACTGATAAACTTTCCCATCTAAATGATCAATTTTAGACGACCGTAAGCTCACTTCAAAAGCCCCAGTAATCGTGTTTGCCCTATTTGGTATGTCTTATCTTAATTTCCTATCTCAGCATGTCATCTTGGACACGACTTTCAAAAACGAACATGATTTTCTCATAACACTCGGGATATGTGGCTAGGAGGACAAGTGATCTTCATGGAACATCTTCAGCTGACAGATTTAGCAAAAAATACTACTCCACCATGTCAAGGACAACCGGAGGCGTCAAAATATTGAAGATATCGATCTCAAAACTAAAATTATATTGTCTTCGGAACAACAGCATGCATTTGAGATCAACTTTTGATCCCAAATCTGTTTTAGTTAAGGCAACATAGCAGGCAGTTAACGTTGTTAACAGTGTGGCCAATTCATTTATAAAAGGAGGCTTTTAAAATATTTATTCAATAAAAGGTTTATGTTTAAGGTCATGTTTGCCAGGATCCAAATAAAACTTCCTGGAGAGTGTTTTCCCCTTTTCCACTTAGACACGTATTTTAACCCATTTGTAGTCCTTTAGAAAGGTACATTTAATTAAATACCTTTCTTACTAAATGCAAGATTTAAAGGTTTCATTTCCAACCCTTAGTTAATAACAAGCAGCAAACAGCATAAAACCTGAACAGACTGCGAGTTACTGGCAGGCTGTTCAGGTTTTATGCGGCTTGCACATTGCCTTTTTCACTTTGCTTCTTATGGGGGAAAGGGTTAAAAAAGTTTTCATGAGACATGGTTCTTTTTTAAGTGCATTGAATGTACATTAAAAGCAGTACTGTTGCAATCCACTGTGACCTGGGCATTGTACCACAAAAATACTAAACTCAATTTTCTGACTCTAAAGAACTAAATAGTTTTTCCTCAATTTTAAGATGAATTTGTTCATCATGATCAACTTGGTTTTTGACAGATTTTTTATGAGTCTGACTCAAACCGAAGTTGATGAACATATGCATATTCTTATAGCTGATATTTGAGTTTTTTTGCGAGCTGACTGACCATATCAATACTCAGTATTAAACCATCTGTACCAATGATTGCATAGGATTAGTTGATGAGATGTGTACCTTGCAGGAAATCACCGAGTTCTATACACAGTCAGGATTATTTTTTCAAGATCTCCCCAAAAAACACCCAGACCTGGTTCCAACCAGAAAACAGACTCAAGAGTCTGAATAAGCAATGGGCTGTTATGATGCAATAAAGCTAACAATTGAGCTAAAACAATTTGGTTTTGAATAAAGTGAGCTTTAAGTGTTTTTGTCAACGGTGGTTGTTTGTAGACAATTTAAAATTTAAAATGAGTA
Source organism: Dreissena polymorpha (assembly GCF_020536995.1). Classification (NCBI taxonomy): domain Eukaryota; kingdom Metazoa; phylum Mollusca; class Bivalvia; order Myida; family Dreissenidae; genus Dreissena; species Dreissena polymorpha. Next base: position 27,005,491 of record NC_068355.1, read on the forward strand.
AAAAAAAAAAATTGCAGAATTTCAAGAAGTAGCATTGTTTATACCATAACTGTGAAAAAAAGTTCCTTTGTTTGGCAACTTTAACTTACAAAAGCATTCGCACACAACAACGTAAAATCACCAATAACCATTGTGATGCTGACATTAAGATGTTGTATTTTTTTTTAACTCTTTCAGTGCTGGAACCGAATTTTGAAGGCCTTTGCAAACAGTTTGGATCCAGATGAGACGCCACAGAACATGACGTCTCATCAGGATCCAAACTGTTTGCTATTCTGATAGTATTCTTTGACAAAAAATCGAAGAAATGCTAATTTTAGAAATTCAGCATACCACATTTTAGCAGATGACAAATTTCCCAGCATGCAAAGGGTTAAATATAAATTTGGGAGTAAAACCTACCATTTTCACACCCTCACAACTGAGATATTTGTTACAGATCCCTAGCAATGTTCAGATGAGAAACTTGCAAGCAGGTCAACAGTCAAGAGTGCTGGGTCTGCATGGTTTTTTACTTTCTACTTAATTTCCAAGCACCAATGTGATTTTGAATAATTTACGTATTCATAAACACTTATAGTGGGAAAAATCACAATTTTTTTTAATTAGTTGACAATCGCCAATGCATTTTAATTCAAACTGATAAATGACAAAAACCTAAATCCCTCAGGATAACAGCAATGATTCTAAATGAAACTAGTTACAATTAATCATTCTGAATTAACCCCTTGTATGAAAATGCAAATTCGACTGCGGAGATTTATTGAAACTTGGGTGGGACCATTTATCAACGACGCTTACCCGAATGCTGCTGTATCTATGACAACGAAGCAGGCCACCAAAAATGCAAAAATGTGAGTAAAGGAGCATCTTGCCTTACATGACTAGTAGTGGGGTGAATTCGATAAAAAGAAAGGAATAAAGAATACAGTGAAAAAATGGTTGCATCATCTATTGAGAAAAGCAAAATGTTCAACACGTACAATTTAAGGGCTTATTTGATCTGGAAAGGTTTTTTTAATTAAATTTTAAGCTTATAAAAATAATTATACTATTGCAATACTCATATTTGTACAAAAAAGATCACATAAATAGATTGCTTCACAAAAAATATGGTTTTATATTCAAGTCAATTATTTTGTGTTCATCGCTTTTATTGAGTTTCAATTATTGAATTGCAATGTGTACTTGTAACACATGGTTGTAAACGTTTGTTTTTAGACTTTTAACCCTTTTCACTGTAAGAAGCAAAGTAAAAAATTATGTTTTGGCATTTTTCAAAAATCAAAGCAGGAGTTTAAAATATATATACAGCTGGACCTGATAAACTTAAAATGTATGTCTTAGCCTTACAGCTGAGTATTGTTACTGGTTACCTTAAGAATAATAATTACCACTTGGCAATAAATGACACTCTATATGAAATCAATCGAATCTGCTTGTTACAACACAACCACACTCAGTGTTTTATCAATGACAAACGAAAAATTAGTTCAACACAGGCTATTTCTAATGCATCGGAACCGATGGACATTAACTTCCATAGGAGTGTTTCTACAATGCTAGATTTTCTGATCATTATTATACGACGCTCGATATTTTCACAAGAGCTTGCAACCTGTGATCAAACTGTAATTTGCATTCTGATAATGACCAATCAAATCACTAAAGCGCTTAACAGCTATTTAAGTATAGACGCTTACACAAAACATGAGTTTATAGATAAATGGTTTGCTTCACAACTTAATCAAATTTTCGAACCTTCATTATATGTCACTTTGTTGCCATTGAAATGCGACACACAATAACCAGACTTTTCTTACATCAACTCATAACGGTTTTACAACATTGTGTGGCCAACCTTGACAATATCAGCTTCTTGAATTTGATGTGATGTCTGCTGTAAAACTATTCTAGTCAGTATATCTGTTCAGACATCAGCGCTCAGACATCAGGAAACACGTTTTCTACAAAGAGGTGTATTACAATAGTTATACTTGCCAAAGATCAATACTGATTTTTACCAAACATTTTCATCATACACAATTTGTTTTCATTAAGGGGTTTGACATATTTGTAAAAAAACACTAAAATTTGTATAATAAAAATTAAAAACCCCTATGTCATCTGCACTATGAAGTTTGTATTCAGCAATATTTTATTTATTGAAACATTAAATCCCACGCTTTCAATGAGGAAGACACTAATCTGTAAATGAAGTATATTGTTTGCTTCCTTTATACAAAGACATATGAACTGTTTATTTGCATTAGTTGATTAACAGTTAAATTACGCCATTTGTTTCAGTCATCAATCATTTGAATACATGCATGTGCAATTACTAACATAAAAGTATTTCTTTTTTAGAGAATATTTAACATGCGCAAAGAACACTGGATGCAACATACAATAGGTCAGTCTCCGCCAAACATGGTCGGACCGACGGACATGTCTTGTAAAATTTTGTAAGGTCTGGCCTGTCGGTCTTATTTACAGGACCGATTGTCCGGTAAAAAAAAGAACGAAATTGTTGATTATTTATGTTTTTACGGCTCTGAAAGTTTTCCGCGTTATAAAAATAGCGATCGCGTCTTTCCGTTCCAACGCTCTACTCTACGGAATTTTGCGATGCACCTGATTGGTCCATTTTTGTGCGTCGTTACCATATGACAAATGCTCGTCAGGACGGTCTAAATCCATGACGGCCTAGTCGCTGATTAAGATAATTATAAATCTGATTATTAAATGATACAAATATCAATTTGTATGGACGTAATCGAGATAGTTATTAATAATTGTGATCATCTTCATTCGCAATGTCATGATCTAGATTGTCAATGTCCCTGCGTGAAAAAGGCTGGTGATCAATTATCTAGGCCGTCGTCGGTTTAGGTCGTATTGACCAGATTCCTCTCTGACATGCGCACTGAGACTTAGCAACAAGAATCAACAAACGCTACCGCCGAGTTTGAAAACTGTTTGAAAATGCAGATTATTGTGGCGTGCAAGACGATGACTCAGACTTTGTTGTTGATTTTCAAAATGAAAATGAAATGCTCCTTAAATATTTTTGTACATAGTGCAATTATAATGATAAATGTGTTCAATAGTTTTCAGAACATGTTTCATCAAACTAAACAAGTACCATGTATGGCCGCTTTTCGTGTTATTTTATTAATATATTTATGTAGTTGGTTACGGTCCTGTAAAAAAAGAGGAGGTCCTGTATTTTTTCCCAGTTTACAGGACCTACTGTCCTGTAAAAATTTGACAAGTTTGGCGGAGACAAATAGGTAGTTAAATAACGTGTTTGAGATCGCCAATATATGCCTTTGCAAACATACCTACATGAATAAACGGACAAGTTGCATTAGTATATTAAATCGCGACGGGTCTATGTAAATGAATTGTAGGAAATCAATATAAGAACAAACCAGGTATTAAAATGAATGTGGTTTAATAATCTGAAGTAGAGCAGACGTTGATAAAGAACATGCAGACGGTTGTTGTTTTTTTTAACTCAAAAACGGGTCATCACCTTTAGCATGAACCCCCTTTCGCAGTGTTGTGAAAGTGTTGTGAAGCTGTGCCTTGAAACAGTTCCTTTGGTGAAGTCTGACATATATTATTCATTTGAATGCTATGCCACATTTGGAAAACATAGATTGGGAACGTGCGACGTATTGCTGTAGGACTTGATTAGGCACGTCAGACTTTAACTTTATATAGGACTTTGTTCTTCAATCTTGGGAGGTATATACTTGTTTAATACATTTTAAGTTAGAAAATAACATAAATATTTACTTGCCTAACAATTGTTTTACAACAATTTTTCATCAACTTTAAACTTTAATATTTTCTTAATTCTGAAAAAAGCAACCTTCCAACAGAAATCATGCACTATAGGGATCTGTTGTGAATCGTTGGTCTGCTTTATCGTGTATTTTCACAAAATATAATCAAGAACATGTAACACTAAAAGTCATGTTTAATGAAGAGTCATGCAGAAGATTATTTCGTTAAATTACTACATCCGTTTATCGTTGGGCGCATTTAAATTATCTAGCCGAGAGAATTATATTGGCATTCGAGACATCAGTTTATCAAACATGAATATTATAATCTTGAACATTTGAATTTAATAATATATTGCAAGCACTTCATGTGACTTAAATAAAACTTTTTTACAACCTGCCACATGTCTGATAAAAGGGAGTTTCGCATAACATCACACAAACGCAATAAATCAATGCTATAAGTGAACACATAAATGTCTTTGAGGCATTCTGAAAACACTCAAAAAATCTCCAAAATGTTTGCCTTAGACACTTGAAACATCAATAAACTGGCCTCCAGAGCCCAAACAAACATACAAGAGCATATAAATCTCTGCAAAAATAAACAAAAAATACTTGGCAATATTTACATAAACTTATTTTAAGAAGATGATTATAAATGTTGCTCTGTTTTGCTGTTTTCATAATCAACATCAATGTAAACTCGTGTTCCCTCATGCAAAAAGATCATAAATATGGAATCATTCAGTACTTAACAGCTGATTTGGAGGAATAAGTGCTGATTTAAGAGTTTTAAGTTTTCAGATCAGGCTGTCGCATACGGATCTGATCCCAACGAAAATGGTTTCAAACCGGTAATTGACTTGTCACTTATCTCATTAATAGCTTTGTTTTCCATGAATGAAGAAAACAATCATTCACTCTTATAGTCTTGTTTCACATGTATATATATATATATATATATATATATACCATATTAAGATTCGTATTGAATTAAGTTACAAACTCATCTATACAGTTGATTTATAAAGTAGCACATTAAATAACCAAACACATTGTAATAAAACTCATACATGTGTATTGCCGTTCGTCTTAAACAATAAATTTTAGATAGATTGTTAATTTAATTCTCTCAAACATGCATCTACTACGTTCCAATTAAACATGTTGTATTCGCATGTTTTTAAAACTGTGCCCTTCGCTCTCATGGTGTGTACAGTCAAACCAAATGTAGGCATGCTCCTGGATGTGTCCAATCACATTAATCAGTGGACATTTCTGTTGTCAAATGATCGTTGGTAAAAAACACATTTATTATTTATGTCGTTGTTAATGCATAAACTGGTCTTTTGGCAAAAGACATACTTCATTCTGCCCAGTGTTTTTTTTCACTTATAGGGGAATGGTGGCGGGGCCCGTCCAAAGGGGAAAAAATGCCTCGTTTTTTAGGAAAAGGGGAAAATAAAAAATTCACTCTTTTATATGTAATGATATTCATATATGTTTACACATGTTTGTATGAATATAACAGAATGTCTCTGTCCTTTTTCTGAAATATATATCAATGATTTTTTCAACATTAGTTTCAGACAGTTCAGCCTTCATGCACAGTCTCAGTTTTCTTCGCCATTTTGAGTCGAATTGAGTTTTTTTAAAATCGATTAAATGGCAAATTTAAGCATTTTTTTTCAATAAAATGGACCAAACTGGAATGTTTTTATCAACAAATATTGACACAATTTAGATACATCAGGCCTTTTCCTAGCCATTTTGGGAGAAAAATGCAATTCATATGAAAAGTCCACTGATTTGGAAAAAACTAATCTAATTTAATATAATAATATTTAACACTTTATTAAAATTAAAAATCATATAAATTATAGTTATATACTTTGTTAGTTATTTATGAAGAAAATTTGAGATATATTTGTCATGATTATGAAACAGTTTTTTCTAAAAAAAAAAAAAAAATTATTTTTTTTTACTTCTGGAGGGGATTTTTTTACAAAATGGGGGGAAAATATATACTTTTTTTTTAGGGGAATGGGGCCGAATATCGGCCCCGAAATTGCTATAAAAAACACTGCTGCTTGAGCGATACTTTGTAAAATGAATGATAAAACAATTGCTTGAAGGATGCAAACAAAAAATTAAATTAAATGTGTCAATAATTGTTGATATACATTTTCAATTTAGGCGATTAAAATATCTCCAAATGGCCAGAAAAACATCATCATGTGATTGTTCTAGTTCAAATTATAATAATAGTCGAGTTGGTCATTTTATTACTGGGGATCTTAATTTTGTTGAAATGCAAAACCTAAGAAATTTACTGCGACTAGGCCCTTAGTATAGACTTGCTATTCCAATCGATTTTCAAAGTAAGATCAAAATGAAAAAAAATGCGGGGGGGATTCTGGGGTGTGGCGTGGGGGACTGTTTGGGTGGAGTACGTTGTGGTATATCAGGAAAGTGTTGGTTTGTCAAAGTATCAATCAAATCTGATAATAAATAAACAAGTAATGGCAATTTTAGCAAAATTTAATAATTTGATCTTAGGAGTCAAGGTCATTCAAAGGTCAAGGTCAAATTCAACTTGCCAGGTACAGTACCCTATGATACAGGGGTGGCGAAATCAAATGTCCGAGTTGCCCGAGTCGTACATTTGCTTGTCTGGGCAACTGACTTTTTTCAATTAAGTTGTCCGTGGACAACAAGTTTTTTAAAAGTCGCGTCCAGGTATACAAAAATACATTGTATAAAAGCCGTAATTAAGTTTTACAAAACCGGATGTTGACACGATTACATTGTCAGTGCTATTTGCGGAGCAATCAAGCTAAAATACGTGCACTTTCCTGCGCAGTGATCTCCCTTATTCTATAAGAGACCGGGAGCATGCCGCATTTTCAACATTCGGCCTGACTGTTAGACAGTGTACAGACTGGTTTCTTTATTTTTACAATCAGGCGGAAATAAAAAGTATCAATCTAAGATAATCAAAACAGGGTCTACCTTGTTTTTTAAGACGACTTTAATGGTAAAGATGAAACTTTTTTTTTAATCTTCAACAACAGAGCAGAAACCCGAAGCTTTGAGCAGCCCACCTCCCAAAAAATCTAAGAAAGATTATGATAAAAAATATAAACTAAGTAAACGCACCAGAACTTTTCAAGAAACTTGGCTAACAGATTTTCAATGGTTACCAGTTTATATAATCAAATTGCTACCAGTAGCGGAGCCTCAGTCTGATGAGGTCCACATATTGGACTAGTTTAATTTATTAAGATTACAATGTACTTATGTTCAGCACATGTTTTAATAACACTAGCTTCGCAGGATTTAAAGTTTGACAAAGTCTTTATATTGTTTATAATATACTGCTATAATGAATGTACCATTGAAATACAATTATAAACAAAACAAGCAAATCGTACTCATTTTGATTTATTCATTATTTAACATTAATCAATAAATGCGTTTATAATTTATATAAACATTAACGGACAAGTGTAGTTCAGCAACGGACAAGTTAAATTTCCTAAATGGTTGTCCGTGGACAAGTATAGTTTTTTGAGATTTCGCCACCCCTGTGGTATTAAGAAAGTATTTAAAGTTTGAAAGCAATAGCCATGATACTTCAGAAATACAGTGTATCTAGACAAAAAAACACCAAATATTCAAAATCAAAAAGGGCCATAATTCCATCAAAATGCCAACCAGAGTTATGCAACTTGTCATGTACAGTCCACTTATGATAGTAAGCGACTTTTCCAAGTGTGAAAGCAATTGCTATGAAATTTAACGAGTAATGTGTACCAAAACACAAAACTAACCCTTATGATATAACAATCTATAGGGCCCCTAAACCAATCACCTGCATTACTCTTTATAACCCTCCATAGAGCCCTTAAACCAATCACCTGCATTATTCTTTATAACAATTCATAGGGCCCTTAAACCAGCCAGTCAGTTTTTCTAGGTTATCTAGATTATTGTAGTTTCCTGACAGCATTAATTTTGCATTGCAGCTGGATAGAGATGTCTTGAGTATTGAAAATCAAAGCGCTGAAGGCACTGAAGATGTTCGCTATTGCATAATTTAACACGCAATTCATTTTTGAAAATCAATCGCAAGTTTGAAATGAACAAACGCCATTCAACTTTATAAAGTGTGTGTCATAGCGCACGGGTCGAGTTTTGTGTGCACTTTTTATCAGCCTTATTATTTCATAGAAATAACTCAGACAAAATAAAAACAACATGCTTTTTGGAAGTTCTGAAAGCATAGAAAGTATGATGAAAATGGTAATGATACCTTAAAATAAAGAAAATTTGCAGTCACCATCATATTAAAGGAATATTTTTTTCTAATATCAAATGACTATCACACCAAGAATATAAATTCATAATGAAAGTTCCGTGTACAAAACTTTTGATTTTTGACACCATATACAAATTCAAAATATACAACAATCTTCGTATCTTGTATATGGAGGAATAAAAGTATATAAACATTGCTGTTTATGCTTTACTTATTACCCGAGCAGTTCACACGGTGTCAACAACGCTAACATAAACATAGGTATAGAGCACTAATGCGCTTTTAGGCGTAGCTGTTTCAGTTTTCATCTTAGTGACTTTTACATAACGCCAATAGACACGCATGAATATTTTCGAATATTTAATAAGCTGATTCGAGATACAACCTCTGAATTTTTGCTACATCACTGCGTATGTGCTCAATTCAAAGGATGTAGCACTGTTCAGTGTAAGGAATTCCGGACTACACACTGTATGCTCAAACGACACAAATTGTGGCCCTGTTACAATTACGCGTTACAATCCATCTCGCAGAATTTCACTTTCGCCTCCAAGATGAGAAAACAATCATTAGCGAAATAGTATAGTGTCACGACAAGAGAAAATCGTTTAATTATCATACCACAATGTTTGCCGTACTTGGTCAGCACGTCTGGAAATCAATCCTTAATGTGTGGATAGGCTGCCATTATTAACAAGTTTGCTATTTTCAATTCAATTTTGTATCAAAAAGCATTGTTCTTAAATGTGGCATTTTCAATTCGCAATGAGATTTGTAATGACCCTCGTCATGCGAAAATGGGTCTTATTCCATATGTGCCCATCATATAAATAGCCCACTCAGCTATCTCTCCTTCTGGTAAGGAGAAACATAACATATTGAGTGATTTTACAGCGAACAGCATCGCCTATGGCCTGACTGCGCAAAAGCACATGTTGGGTTTAACAAACGCTTGCCGAAACGCATAAGACCCATTTTCCCATGACGGCGCTATTGACGTGTGATTTAAATGTGTCGAAAGAAAACTGCGTTTAAATAAAATATAAACATACGATATATTTCGATAGTGAAGAAAGATACTCATAACAAGGCATATGAGGACACATATGAAGTGCTCTACCGTAGTATATATTTTATTTACTCACACTAATGTGTGGTTTGACAATGCTAACACACATTTCATGCGGTGAATATGCAGCTTACAAGTGAAAAACACAACACAATGGTTTAACTTTTGTTTAATTGTATTTAATTATTTAGAAAAGTAAATTGCTAATTTTATTTCAAAGTCAGCGTATACGCAGACTACATTTTTAAAAGACATTTATTGTTATAAATATATTTAATATAATATATTAAGTTGTTTTCGGTTTTAGCGATTAAAAAGCATTTTCGAGGTTGCCTATAGTATGCCTGTAGTAATTGATGAACTCATATCCAACTGTCTATGTATTGAGAACTGTGAATAAAACAAGCTTAACCTTCTACTAACCTTCTACTATTGCATTCGTATTATTATTATAAATTGTTTGTTATATTCGGGTTAAGCAATAATTAAACTTTTTTTGTCTATCGTATCGCTGAAGTTATTGTTGAACTTATGTTCAACGTTTTATTAATTGAGAATATAAATAAGCGTCAGCTTTTTCCCGAATCTCTCAATTTACGACCTGCACTACGTCATTGAGTTGTATGCGAGAGCGTAACCTATTGCGTTGTTATAACCCGTAAACTTTCCTTTGTTTATCGACAGGCGCATCTATTAATAGCCTCATATCATGAATGCCAAAACAACCGGGAAAAAGAACCACGTGACCAAATAGGACGCAAAACGCAAATACCATGCGACTACGACTTTTATTATGTAAGAACGCTCCGCAAATCCTTTGAAGTCGGAGCCTTGTGATTGCTATTACGTAAATAATTGACCTCTAACTGAAGTAAGCTAAGGAAACGCAGCACCTAGTTGACCCATTCCTTCTATGTGCGAAGGCAGATTGAATTTTACTAATGTATGGTTTGCCTATTATAACACACATTATAATGCGGTAAATATGCGACTAACAAGTAAAAAACACTATAATTAAACTTTTGTTTTGAATTAAGTTATTTAGAAAACATTATTCCAAACCTTATTTCAAAACAGCAAGACTACATTTTTTAGAGAATATTATTGTTATATTTAAATGTTTTTTAACAATTTCAGCGATAATGAAACATTGTTGTATGTTGTCTATCGTATCCCAGTAATAATTGTTGAACTCGTGGTCAACGTATTATTAATTGAGACCTGAGAATATAAACAAGCGTAACCTTATACTACTGCGTTATTCTCACACGGACTCCCCTTTGTTTATCGCCAGCCTCAGATTTATGAATGAGCTGAGCGAAAATACTACGTCACGCACACGCAGCAGAAAGTGAACTATTTTAATCATTCATAAACAATCTCCTCCGCGACACGTACAATACAATCATTGTTTATTGATTCTTTTCTAAAAAACACCGTTCGAAAATATTGAATGTAACACGATATTAATATAATGTTTCCATTTGTGAATACACATAATTGAAGAACTCAAACCTCTTGCATAAATTATACAACTCATTCTTGCGCAACGGGTATTGGGTTAATCATACCTAGGCCGTATCGACCTGAATTTCACACTAAGCACTTTAGACATCTAAAAACTAGAAAATAAATCTAGTTCACCTAAATGCAGTCCTTTGTAAAAGGCTTGTGAGTAATTATCTATGCAATGTGACAGGTTTTACGGTGATTATAGAGCTCATTATTTGTGTTGAATGTACTTTCTTTTAAAAGTTAAAACAATACAATCAGAAATCAAACATGAGATCTACTTTGGACAAAGAACCCACGGTTTAATGTAAATCTATTCTATAATTACTCCAAGCTAAAAGGTCTCCCGTACCTGAGCATTATATACTAAAATTAAGTTCTGAACTGTTTGAATTGAAAACCACCTTCACACTTCTTGTTTTTCTGATGCATGGTTATTAAGGACACAGGTTAGTGCCATCACAGGAAATATTAAACTCCCATGAATAAGAAGTTCAGGAAATTTTTAATTATACAGTATTTCTGTGAATACAAATAACTAGTCCAGAAAAGACACAATTTCAAGTTAATTTAATTAAGTCATTTCCAAAAATTTGAAAGAAAGTGTAGTCTTAAAATTACATACCGGTAGTATTTCATACTTATCACAAAATTTGCAGGAAAAATGTGTTTTCTAAATTACGATAAATCAAAATTGACAACTTGACAATTCTTAATTTTCATTAAAATTGTGACATTATACATTGATATCTAAACACTTATATGTGCAAAATATTTCAGAAATACCTGTGATTATTGAAGGCACACATTGTGCAGAACAGCTGACTGTGGTCATCACATAACATTTCAATTCGTTCATCCTTGTGCGCTTCACACTTTAATAGAAATTCCTCCACCTGTTTCTAAACTGGCCATTCTTTCATGTCATTCCTTCCACACGCTGAATGTTTTCTAAACCACTTATCATGCAACTGAATACATTTCCCACAATAAAGTTTCAAACATGTTTTGCAGTAAAAATCTGCATTTGCCTCTTTGCATGACGAACAAATAAAATCCTTAACTTCATCAGCGCCTATGGCAAGAGAAGACATAGAAAAGTCAGCCATTTTCATAATTGACTTTTTAAGCAAACAAAACGTAACAACTTAAGTTCAGGAATATTTTTAATTTCACAGTATCTCCGTGAATACAAATAACTAGTCCAGAAAAGACACAATTAAATCTTTGTGTAACAAGATAGCCAAGATTGCCCTAGTTCGCTCACCTGAGAGTAGTCAGTTCATTCAATCTTTACCAAATGTTAACTTTGACCTAGATATTGTCCAGACAAACATCCTGGTCAAGTTTCATCATAATTGAACCAAAACTCTGGCATATGGAGTGATTTTGTTTTTGTAAGATTTGACCTAGTGGCCTATATTTTGAGATGACCCCCTTATCAAACATCAAACTTTGCTTACAAAAATAAATATTATGACCAAGATTCAGAAAATCTGAAACAAAATTGTGACCTCTAGAGTGTTTACAAGGATTTTGTATAATATTATGAAAATTTGGACAATCTAAGGGCAATAATTATGGCATTGATTATGTGATATATATAAAACCAATCTTTTCATCAAGTTTCATAATGATTGGGCAAAAAATGTGACTTCTAGAGTGTTCACAAGCTTTTATATAAATATAAGAAAACTGCCCCCCCCCAACTGAACGGAGCCATTTTCAAACTCAACTCTCATATCAAAGAAACAAATTGTCTGACCAAATTTCATGAAAATTGGGCCAAATTGTGACTTCAAGAGTGTTCACATGTTTTCACTAAATACATATAGAGTAACCCCGCCCACTGGGGGCCATGTTTTTTCACCGATTTGGACCATTTTGCTCCTCCGAGATATCAATAAAACCAATGTTTTGACCAACTTTCATGATGATTGGGCAAAAATTGTGACTTCTAGAGAGTTTACAATGTTTGTCTATAGCCAAATAAGGAAAACTGCCCCCCCCCCCCCCCGGCAGCCATGTTATTCAACTGAATGGAACCATTTTCGAACTCAACTCTCATATCAAGGAAACAAATGTTTTAACCAAATTTCATGAAAATTGGGCCAAAAATGTGACTTCTAGAGTGTTCACATGTTTTTACTATATACATATAGAGAAAAATTCCCCACCCACTGGCGGCCAGGTTTTTTCACCGATCTGGACCATTTTCGAACTCGTCTGAGATATCAATAAAACCAATGTTTTGACCAACTTTCATGATGATTGGGCAAAAATTGTGACTTCTAGAGTGTTTACAAGCAGTGATTTTTTTTGTTCAATTGGGAAAAGTACCCGTACCGGTCCAATTGGGAAAAATTGAGTCATGGAAACCTGAAAATTTCGGAAAAATCGAGTCAAATGGGAAATTGGTGTTTTTGATTTTATGCTTCCAAATACTTTACAATTGATAACTGTTTTCAAGCTGTCAATATTATATTTACCTAGGTTCAAGCCATAGAGTTGCATAGGGAAACTAATTAAATGTTGCATTTTCAAAAAAAATAATAATATTTTTTTTTACCGTAAATTGGGAATGTTTTAGACAGCAATTGGGGATTTTGTAGTTTTTTTGTAAATGGGAAGGTGCCTTTTACCGGTACTTTATAAAGAAGGAAAAAAATCGCTGACAAGGTTTCTCTATAGCCAAATACGGAAAACTGCCTCCACCCCCGGCAGCCATGTTATTGAACTGACAAGAACAATTTTCGAACTCTACTCTCATATCAAGAACCAAATTTCATGACCAAATTTCATGAAAATTGGGCCAAAAATGTGACTTTTAGAGTGTTCACATGTTTTCACTATATACATATAGAGAAAAATGCCCCGCCCACTGGCGGCCATGTTTTTACACCGATCTGGACCATTTTCGAACTGGTCCGGAAAAATCATTAAAACCAATGTTTTGATTAATTTTCATGATGATTGGGCAAAAATTGTGACTTCTAGAGTGTTTACAAAGTTTCTCTATAGCCAAATAAAGAAAAATGCCTCGCCCACTGGCAGCCATGTTTTTCAACGGACCGGAACCACTTTAAAACTCAACCAATATATTATTGAGACAAACATTTTGACAAAGTTACATTAAGATTGGGCATGACATGTGACTTCTACAGTGTTTACAAGTTTTTTCTTTTTTTTTGACCTAGTGACCCAGTTTTTGACCCAGCACGACTGAGTTTCGAACTCGACCGAGATTTCATTGGGACAAAGCTTCTGTTCAAGTTTCATTAAGGTCGGACAATAAATGTGGCTTCTAGAGTGTTTACGAACAAATGTGGACGGACGGACGGACAGACAGACGACGGACAAAGACCGGTCACAAAAGCTCACCTGAGCAATCACGTGAGCTAAAAAGATGCAATGATTATAATGCACACATGTCAGATGGATAACAAAGTTATAAGGTGTTAAAAACATCTACATGATAAATTCCATTTTTGATTGATTTAATAAGAAAATTCTATCAACTTGACCATTATAATATAATGTTATTACAATATTATTGTTTCATGATCCTAGGCGAAAGCTTTCTTGAATTATCATCCAAAAACGATTTTACTGTGTCAAGTAACCGTGACCTTAACCTAGTGATCTGAAAGTCAATACATGTCATCTGCAAGTCATGATCAATGTAACTATGAAGTTTCATGATCCTAGGCATAGGCCTTCTTGAGTTATCATCTGGAAACCATTTTTCTAAGTTTACACACCGTGACTTTGACCTTTGACCTAGTGACCTGAAAATCAATAGGGGTCATCTGCAAGTCATGATCGATGTACCTATGAAGTTTCATCATCCTAGGCATAAGCGTTCTTTAGTAAAACAATTTTACTATTTTGGGTCACTTCAATGTACCTATGAAGTTTCATGATCCTAGACGTAAGCGTACTTGAGTTATCATCCAGAAACCATTTTTCTAAGTTGAGTCACCATGACCTTGACTTTTGACCTAGTGACCTGAAAATCAATAGGGATCATCTGCAAGTCATGATCAATGTACCTATGAAGTTTCATGATCCTAAGCATAAGCGTTCTTGAGTTATCATCCGGAAACCATTTTACTATTTCGGGTCATCTTGACCTTAACCTATGACCTAGTGACCTGAAAATCAATAGGAGTCATCTGCAAGTCATGATCAATGTACCTATGAACTTTCATGATCTTATGCGTAAGCGTTCTTGAGCTTTCATCCGGAAACTATTTTAATGTTTAGGGTCACCGTGACTTTGACATTTGATCTAGTGACCTGAAAATCAATAGGGGTTATCTGTGAGTCAGGATCAATGTACCTATGAAGTTTCATGATCCTAGGAATAAGCGTTCTTGAGTTATCATCCAGAAACCATTTTATTATTTCGGGTCACCTTGACCTTTGACCTAGTGACCTCAAAATCAATAGGGGTCATCTGCGAGTCATGATCAATGTACCTATGAAGTTTCATGATCCTAGGCGTAAGCGTTCTTGAGTTATCATCCGGAAACCATTTTACTATTTCGGGTCACCGTGACCTTGACTTTTGACCTAGTGACCTCAAAATCAAGATATGTCATCTGCGAGTCATGATCAATGTACCTATGAAGTTTCATGATCCTAGGCCTAAGCGTTCTTGACTTATCATTGGGAAACCGTCTGGTGGACAGACATACGGACCGACATGAGCAAAACAATATACCCCCTCTTCTTCGAAGCGGGGCATAAAAATGTGACTTCCATAGTGTTCGATCACAGGGTTTGAACCATTTTTGAACTCAACTCTCGTATCACAGAAAAAAATGTTCTGACCAAATTTCATGAAAATTGGGCCAAAAATGTGACTTCTAGAGTGTTAACATGTTTTCACTATATTCATATAGAGAAAAATGCCCCGCCCACTGGCGGCCATGTTTTTTCACTGATCCGAACTATTGGCAAACTTGTCCAAGATATCAGTAAAACCAATGTTTTGACCAACTTTCATGATGATTGGACAAAAATTGTGACTTCTAGAGTGTTTACAAGGTTTCTCTATCGCCAAATAGGGAAAACTGCCACTTTATACATATAGAGAAAAATGCCCCGCCATTTTTTTTCACCGATCTGGACCATTTTCGAACTCGTCCGAGATATCAATTAAATCAATGTTTTGACCACCTTTCATGATGAATGGGCAAAAATTGTGACTTCTATAGTGTGTACAAGGTTTCTCTATAGCCAAATAAGGAAAACTGTCCCGCCCACTGGCGGCCATGTTTTTCAACAGACCGGAACCACTTTTGAACTCAACCAAGATATCATTAAGACAAACATTTTGACAAAGTAACATGAAGATTGAACATAAAATGTGAATTCTACAGTGTTTACAAGGTTTTCCTTTGTTTGTTACCTAGTGACCTAGTTTTTGATCCAGCACAACCCAGTTTCGAACTCGGCTGAGAGTTTATTGGGGAAAAGCTTCTGAACAAGTTTCATAAAGATGGGACAACAAATGTGGCCTCTGGAGTGTTTACGAGTAAATATTAACGGACGGACGGACAGACGACGGACAGAGACCGATTAGAAAAGCTCACCTGAGCAATCAGGTGAGCTAATAAAAAGTCAAGCAATCACGAAATCTGTACAGAACAAAAATCAAGTTAAACCTCAAATTGTTAAGCAATCGAGTATTTTGAACTGAACAGAAACCAACTAAACTGTCAAATGATATTTGATTGTAATCAGTAAACAGTGTAACTATGTAAACTGTAATGGGACTATTTGGTCACGTGGGTATAGAATATATTATAGTTCAAATTGTGGCAAAGAAGATAACAAATTGAAAAGTAGATCCTGTTAAACAGATTGATAGTTAAGACCAATTGCGGTGAGTTTGAATGCATAATGACAAATAGACAGAAATTTAACAATGTAAAAAAGCATGTTGTAACTGAAGGGACACCAATTGTCTATTTATCACAAATTTAAGTCAATTTTGCTTAAACAAAGAACTGTTTGTAATTTCAATTTTAAGTAATTTAAATACAAATTGATAGTTTTACCATTAAAACATCATGTCATTTTCAATATAAAATGCATTGAAACAATTGTACGTAATATGGGACATCTTACAAGTTATAACACTTATTAACTGAACAGTATTCAGATTTCATTTTCTGTTTTTGTAAGCATTGACAACACGGTTGAACTCTAATGAAAACAGTATATTTATAAAAAAGCAACCCAAAAGACAGCAATATTGTCAACCAAGATTGTTATGACCTTTAAGTGGTGACCTTAATTTTGAGAAAGTAAGACTGACTCATTGCCTTTTGTACATTATTCCAATCACCTAATCCTTGTTGCAAAACTTGATAAAAATTCTTCAATGGGTAAAGTAGATGTAGACTGAACATGTAAAATAGACTTTTCACAAGTTATGAGTCCAATGACTCCTGTTTTAAAATCATAGTGGCATGTACATGTATGGTATGAAAGCACTTCAATGGATTTTTGCTCTATTTCATAGTGCCTCACACTACATTCACACAAAGAGATTTGCAGAGCAGTTATATCTTATTATTATATTACAATATACAGGTATTTACTGGGTAGGGTATCTGATTGTAAGAGCTATTGAAGCATGGGTACTGAATAATCTTCAAAAGTCATAATTAGACCATAGAACATTTTAAGGTATAATATTTTGATTATAATTATTCAAGTGTGTTATCAATTCAAAAGGTCAAATAAGCAATGTCAGTGTACTGCCATTAGTATAGTAAAGAGAAATATGTTAATTATAGATCTGTTATTCAGCTTTTACAAATTTCTTTCACATTCCAACAGACTTCAGTTAAATGAATATACTCTATGGACATTTCTGTTCTGCAAAATTATTTAAAGCTATTGAGTTGGTCACAAGTGATACATTATCATATGCAACTAAATTTCTACAGTTTATAATCATACTTCACATAATGATATATAAACCATTAACTGCACTGATTTATTGTTAAGTGTACTTTTCATATTGAAAGTTATCAATTTAATCGTATGCGACCTCCTAACAATGGACACCAATCAAGGACATAAATTTGTTAAATTGATATCCCCGCAAAATCACAGTTTTTTTATGGGTGGATGCTAATTAATAGATTAACAGTATTTTCCTTAAACACAATGATGAAATATAGGGTAATTGTTTGTATGCATTGCCATCATCTTCATTGATATATATGAACCCATGAAGTTTCTTGTTGAAAATCTTGTAGTTTGAGATAAAGCCCTGAAAAGTTACATCATACAAAAACAACAAAGGGCAACAACTCTTATTTGAGAAAACGTAAGGTTAATATGGTTCTCGCGCAAGACCATTCTCCTTATTGATTTCTACACACCCTTGAAGTTTCATGTTGAAATATTGTATCATATCTAAAATATAGCCCTGGAAAGTTACATAATACAAAAACAGCAAAAGTCAATAAATCTTATTTGAGAAAGTGTGGGGTTATGGTTCTTGTGCATAGCACTTCTCATTTATATCTACACACACATGAAGTTTCATGTTAAAATATTGTACCATATCTGAGATATAGTCCTGCAAAGTTACATCATACAAAAAAAACAAGGACAATAACTCTTGTTTAAAAAAAGAGGGTTATGGTTCTTGTACAAGGCATTTCTCCTTACTGATATATATATATACACCCGTGGAGTTTCATGTTGGAATCTTGTATGGTATGTTAGATATAGCCCTGAACAAATACATCATAAAAAGGGGCAATAACTCTTATTTGAGAAAGTGTAGGGTTATTGTTCTTGTGTATTGCACTTCACGTCATTGATATCTATACACACATTAAGTTTCATGTTGATATCTTATTTAGTTTCTGAGATTTAGCCCTGAAAAGTTAGTGACAGACGGACGGACTGACAGACTGAGGCACAATGCCAATTCTATATCCCTTCACCTTTTACTGGGAATAATAACTGAGTATTGACAAACAAGGAGCTGATTATTTCCATACAGATACATACACTGTTTTGAGGTGGTAAAGTACAAAGATTTAAACACATTTTAGAGTGCTACATAAAAATAATAATGTTAACCGCAGAAAAAACATATTTCTAAAACAGCATACAGACATTCCTCTAGAGTTCTGGTTATTACAACAACAAAACAAGAGATGTGTTTGCCCCCTACTGCGCCACTTTGATTAAAACAAACCTAAGAGCTTAAGCCTTTGTCACAGACGTGACCAATACCCCAATAGCCACAGTGTCTTCACAAAAAACAGCGGACGCTATATAATGCTCAATGTTTAAAACGCACTAAGTGACCCCGTGACCTAGTTTTTGACCCGGCATGGCCCATGTTCAAACTTGACCTACACATCATATAGATACAACTTCCGACTAAGTGTGTTGAAGATGGGATGAAAACTACTTGAATAAGAGAGCGGACACCATGCTCAATGTTTAAAACACACTAAGTGACCCCATGACCCAGTTTTTGACCCGGTACGAACCGTATTTAAACTTGACCTATACATCATCTAGATACAACACCGACCGACAAGTTCACTCCTATATATCCCCCTAAACTTTGTTTGTGGGGGCATACAAAATTATCATTTGGCAGGTACAGATAATTATCTCCCTTAAAAGCTTATTACTTCCCCTGGATTGTTTTTTTGGACCTATGACCTTTAAGAATGACATGGACCTTCACCTTTCACCACTCAAAATGTGCAGCTCCATGAGATACACATGCATCCCAAATATCAAGTTGCTATCTGAAGCGACATATAAGTTATGAGCATTTTTCAAAACCTAAACGCAAAAGAATGACGCCCTTGTCAAAAAAATAACCCACTTTCATACCAAAACACGCTTAAACCAACATAAAACTGTGTTTTTTCTGAGTTTTTCTCAGCAAAAGTTGGTTTTTGCTATTAAAAGCGAGTTTTATGTGCGCTAAACTGTGCTTAACTGAGTTTAAAGTTGGTTATTTTAAGAAGATGTGTGTTTAAGCGAGTTTTTTTCTGTAAGGAGTCGGTTTTTTGTGTGTCAAAAGTGAGCCTTTTTATTTATGAGTTGGTTTATGTGTGTTTAAGTGTGTCTTTTTGTTTTATAAGCGAGTCTTTTACAACAGAAGTTGGTCTTTTTTTAAACAGAAGTGGGTTTAAGTGAGTTTAAATTGGTCTTTTTGTAAATAATTTGAGAGCTGAAACCAGGCTAAAAAACTCACTTTAACACACATTGAAAAAATAATACTCATCAATAAAACAATAATTCTTCAACTAGGTCTTTTTTTCATGTTTATAGCCATATATAATACAAGTCAATTGTAAAGGGGCTTTTTTACAGCTTGTTTGCCATTGTCCCTATTGTACATGTGTGTGCTCCCCATAATTTTTTAGTGAATATTGGATGAAAATGGCTCTTTCAGAACATCACAGGTTCACAGATGGACAACAAGTATCACTGCCAAAAACTATAATAATGATCAAACTTTGTTTTATACCTGAAAATGAAAGAGTTTGTGTTTCACTTTGATTTTTTTCTTTATATTTGTTTTTATTATTAACAATATCTTATGATTGTTATATGTCTTAAAATTATTATATTTTTTTAAATTTTAAAACAATCTTATATGATTGTTTATATTTGTTTAAAACAGTATTTACTTGTTAAATCTGCATATTTAAATAATTATGGTATTGGAAACATTTTTTTGGAAATAATCTATTTATTTGTGTATATAAGTTATGCAAGATTTTGATATTTTCATATGATACCATCATATCCATTTTCTTAATTTGCAATAAAATAATAAGTTGCCAAACATGACCTGTGTTACATAAACAGTCAACAAAATAACAAGACTACCTAAAAACACCCCTTTTCACACCACTAACAATAAACAGATAACAATATGTCAGGCATTCAGAGCTAAACAGGGTACTGATTATCTAAGATAAGGCTACTGATAGGGGTTGCCCAGACATAAGGCTGGAATGAGGATTAAGACTTTTGATTGGTTCAAATTTTTGCACAGGAAATTATTTGAAAACAACAACTTTTGAAAAACAAGCTGGTTTCAGCAATTGAATATTGAGCTAAATATAATAAACATTAAGACTTATAATTGTTCTGTAAAATGTATTGAAATACTGTCAGCATAAAGTATTGTGTGATGAAAACAATGTGTTTTTTACTACAATTTGGAAATCAACAATAAGTTTGTTGGAAAAGAGGTTCAACTGTGTTTTTTTTGGAATACTGAAGAACAGTTTTTACAGGTTTGTATTGTCATTTCTTCATACTTTTTTTATTTAGTTTATTGAATTAATTATGATCATTATTATATTTATGTATTGTCACTGGGAAATGTAAATTGATAAGTTAATGTATTGCAATTTAAAGGAAAAACAACACATTTTGAAGCAAAAATAGATAAACATACACATGACAAAGTGTAAATGCTGTGTACAGTAAATTATTGTGGTTGTGTTTTATGATTATTGTCATCTTTATTGTTATTGATAGATATTTCTGGTTATTACTGAACAGATTTCTTTCCCTCATATTTAATGAGAACTTTTATATTTTAATTTTGAAGGTTAAACTCTTGCCCCAAGAGCAAAAGGGGTAATCATACTACCTGATGTATGGACTTTTACACCAGGCTTTTACCCTGCACGAGCTGGCCAACTTGGAATACGGACAAAACCCCTCCCGGATAAAAACCCTCCCGTCATTTTCATAGGGGGCGGACGAAACCCTCCCATGAATAAACATGGGCGGACAAAAACCCTCCCATGAAAAAAACGGGGGAGGACAAAAACCCTCCCATGAAAAAACGGGACCGGACAAAAACCCTCCCGTAAAAGAAACACTAAGTGTTGCATTCATTAATCCTATAAAATTACCCATTGTGTGTATTGTGTTTTCAGGGGTATGAAATTGAAAGAAAATATGTAATCATTAACTGTAAACATACCGCTTTCTAATGTGCATATATATCCGATAATCCAATATAATAACAACATCAATTAAAACATAAAATGAGGCCATTTATAAACAAGTGAATTTAAATTTAGATTGAATGCAATACGATACAGTGCAACGATTAGTCGCGTCATATGCTCATTCATGCAAAACACGTGCTTTCCGGGAAGTTTCTGAAAACTTTGCGAAAATGAAAGTAAAATTCTGTTAACAACTAAGAATTCGTTAGCATGTAACTAATTTGTCTTAATTACTTATTTAATTTTGCTTCGACTGTAACGTTTTCAATTGCATTTTTGCAGACAATATATAAAGCATACTGTATTGTCAAATATGTCAATGATTCAGTTATTTAGGCCCACTTATCAGCTAATCATAACAATTAACTAGTTAATGGCATACAATAATATGTATCAAAATAGCAAACTGTGAATCTGCAACTGCGGACAAAAACCCTCCCGTGAAAGCAATTAAACACCGACAAATGTAATTGCTTCACACATTGTTGCATTCATTAATCCGCAAAGTTTACTCAAAATATCAAACTGTGAATCTGCAACTACTTTTAGTTTTTAAGTAGTTTAATCACAGAATCAATTAAAAGCAATTAAACGCCGACAAATGTATTTGCTTCACACAATGTTCCATTCATTAATCCGAAAAAATCACTCAATGCTGACAACACTTGTTCAAAATATCATACTGTGAATCTGCAACATATATAAAGCAATTTGTTTGTGTAAGGGCACACAAGTGTCTACAATGTTGGTTTTTGTTTATCAATTGATTATGCTTATTTGTCAATGAAAGTAACATTATACTGTCTAGACTTCATAATACTTGTTATAAAACGAAATAAAGAATGTCTTGGGAAGCCTGTGTCCGCCTCTGTTATTTTTGCGATGATGACTAAAAAAGAAACACGACTTTGATGTTCTTAATGCACTGGCCAGAGCACAATTTGATATTTTATATATTTTATAGAAACACCCTACTTGTTATTCATACTAAGTAATCATAAATATCGTAGTTCTTATCATACTAAGTTATAATACAAATCTTAGTTCAAACATATATAATTGAGTCAAATGGGTGTAAAATAACAACATTTCAATTCGGAAATATTTTAATTAGTCATTATATAGTGTAATGTTACCTACTGAAGTGAAGTCTCTATTACAAAAAATAAATATCTCGGATAACCGACAACAAAATACAAATGTCGGAAATGACATTCGGAAATGACCGATTTCGGATTAAAAATTCATAAATAATTGTTGATAGTTGAATTCGTGGCTCAGATTTCACGGGAGGGTTTTTGTCCGGTCCCGTTTTTACATGGGAGAGTTTTTGTCCTCCCCCGTTTTTTTCATGGGAGGGTTTTTGTCCGTCCCCGTTTATTCATGGGAGGGTTTTTGTCCGGCCCCTATAAAACTGACGGGAGGGTTTTTATCCGGGAGGGGTTTTGTCCGGCATTCGGCCAACTTGAGGGGAACTGAAGTGGGCAAACCTCGCCCTGTCATTGAACAAGAAAGCTGGATTTGTTGAGAGGTAAAACTGGTTATTGCATTTTAAAAGCGTTATAATTCTGACAAATGTGACAATTATTTTTAGAGTTTGAAATGTGATGAAAGTAAATTACAAGCTTTGGAAAATTACCAATTGTAAATATTTTGTCAAAACTCCTTTTCTTTTTTTGGTTCCAGAGTATCATTAAAGCTGAAATCCAGCATGAAACCAGGGAGGTGAAGGCCATCGCACAGGCCATGTGACGACTATTCACTCCCCACCAGCTTGTGACTTGTTCCATGAAGGGAGCAACAACTACAACGGGGTCACCAAGACCATGCCTCCCCGCTGAGAGAAATGCAATCATTGGTACTTTTTCTTCATCATAAAAATTTGAAGTACCAGTTATCCGTATAGAAATTCAATACACAACCTACAAATATTTTTCAGATCACTTACTGTTACAGTCGCATAAATGATCATTATATTACATCATTTGTGAAAAGGGGGAGTTTTTATTATCCAAGTGACAGTTAACAATAGTTTTTTTTAATTCATGAAGACAGGGATTGAATAACATTGTCTGTGTCTCTAGCCACTGTCTCCAGGACAATCAGTTCTAAACTCATTTGTGTTGACTTCCTTAATATGCAAATATTTAACCTCTTTTTCTGGCTAGAGTATTTTCTATTTAAGAACAGATTTTGTTTTTTTGGCATGTTTTTTAAAATGAATAGTCTATTATATTTTTTCAGATGTCATAGCCAAAACCTTTGACAAGCCTCTGGTTGATGTTGAAGAAAAGATGAGAGGTTGTTTAAGGCGTCTGCGGCTGATGCACAAGTAGACTGAAGTCTTTGTAAATAAAATGTGCTGTTAAAATGATTATTTAACCATTGTTTTAACTTGTTATATTGATTTGCACCTGTTTCAACAACATTAACTTATTTTTATGCTCCCGGTAGGGTCTCATATAACTGTCCGTCTGTCTGTCTATCCGTCCGAAAACTTTAGCATTGGTCATAACTTTTGCAATATTGAAGAAAGCAACTTGATATTTTGCATGCATGTGTATCTCATTGAGCTGCACATTTTGAGTGGTGCAGGGTCAAGGTCATCCTTCAAGGTCAGAGGTCAAAATCCAATGGAAGTAATAAGCTTTAAAGAGAGATAATTTCTATACCTGCCAAATGATAAATAGAAATTTTATTTCAAAACGGCGCAGTAGGGGGCATTGTGTTTCTGACAAACACATCTCTTGTTTGTACTTATTCCATACAATCTTCCTTTTTTCAGTTCTTTCTTTGTGTTCAATGTTATGTTATAACACTATTATATTTTATTATAACAATGCCATGTCTGTCAAAATAGTTTTATCATGCTGTGCAATGGATATATATGTAAAATTTTATGTTTTATCGTTTAAAACAGTAAATAGAATTTAATTTATGATATTTTTGTTCTTATCATAAAAAAGTTTTTCAGTTTTCAAGTGGGTGAAAAGTTGGTTTTTACTGAGCATTTAACAGGTTTTAAAGCTAGTTTTAACTGCGTTTAATCTGTGAAAAGCACACATTTCGCTCACTTAATGCTCAAACAAAAACCCACTTTTAACTCGCTTAAGAACAGGAAAAACCGTCTTGATGTGTAGAAGCGGGTGTATATCCAAAATAAAGAAGGAAAACACACTTACTTTTAACCAACTTAAGTTGGAAAAACGCGGTTTTAAAGCGTATTTTAACTGCGTTTAATCTGAGAAAAGCACACATTTAGCTCACTTAACACTCAAACAAAACCCCACTTTTAACTCGCTTAAGAACAGGAAAAACCGACTTGATATGAAGAAGCGGGTTTAAAAGCCAACATAAAGAAGGAAAATACACTCACTTTAACCAACTTAAGTTGGTTTAAGTTGGTATAAGACGGTTTTAAAGTAAGTTTAAACTGCGCTTAATCTGTGAAAAGCACACATTTAGCTCACTTAACGCTCAAACAAAAACCCACTTTTAACTCGCTTAAGAACAGGAAAAACCGACTTGATGTGTAGAAGCAGGTTTAAAAGCCAACATAAAGTAGGAAAACACACTCACTTTTAACCCACTTAAGTTGGTTTAAGTTAGTTTTAGTTGGTTTAAGTTGGTATTAGAAGGTATAAGCGTGTTGGTTTATGATAGTGAAATCCAGGTTTTACCTACAAAAAACCAAGTCGGTAAGCAAAAAGTGTGTTTAAAAGACACGCTTTAACCCGGTGCCAATACCGCAGGGTTTAACACGGTTTTAACACGGATTAAAACCGGGTTATTCCCACTTTTTTGACAAGGGCGTACGGACGGAATGACGGACGGACTGACGGACGTACAGACGGACGGACGGATGGACGGACAGACAAACAGACAGAGGGACAGTGCGATCACTATATGCCCTCTTGGGGGGCATAAAAATTGTAATTTTCCAAAAATATTCATACTTTATTAGTACATGTTAACCAAAATTATGAGTGAGCTTTCTTATGATACCATAAATGGTGGAATTGCAGGCGATGGGCTGGTTTATGTAATTATGTGTTACTGATTTGTTTTTTGCTTGTGATTAAGTAAAGACAGGGCATTATTGCTAGATATTTCTTCTGAATAAAAGTCACTTTTTGTTGAATACTTTTTAATTTGTAAACACATAAATATAACATACTGTAAATGTTATTTTACTGTTATAATAATTCCTTAAGTACGGTATAAAGAGTAAAACCTGTTAGTGTTGCTGTATTATTAGTATATACAAATCAAGACTACCAGATCCATGACATGTAAAGGAATTCATAAATAGGAGCTATTAGTCAAAGCATTGATTATCAAAGCGCTGAAGGCACGGAAGTTGTTTGCTATTGCATAATCTTAGACACAACTGAGTTTTCAAAATTATGGTATTATGCTTTTTATAACGCAAGTTTGAAATGCACAAAACCAACTCAAATTTATAAAGAGTGTGTCTTAACACACAGGTCGAGATGTGTTTGCACTGTTTATCCTCCTATTTATGTTATAGAGATAACTTAGACAAAATACCAACAGTATGTCTCTTTTTTATGTTCTGAAAGCATTAAAATATGATGAAAATGGTATCATCAAAACCAGTTAACATAAAATAAAATTTGCAATCCCCATCATATAAACTGAATACTGTTGAACTATCAAATACCTACATGTATCACACTTAGAATATAATTTTATGATTGAAATTCCCTTTACAAAACTTTTTTTGGACACCATATCCAATTGAAATATACATTGAATAAGAAAACAAAAAATAAATCTGCCAGCAGTAGTTTTTACTTACGAATTAGTTACTCATAAAGACAGCACTGTTTACCCTTAATTTGTTGCTGATGCATTACTTGTTACCCTAATAGTTCACACGGTGTCAGCTGTTTTACCCAGCTTTCTGATGCATTACTTGTTACCCTAGTAGTTCACACGGTGTCAGCTGTTTTACCCAGCTTTCTGATGCATTACTTGTTACCCTAGTAGTTCACACGGTGTCAGCTGTTTACCCTTAATTTGTTGCTGATGCATTACTTGTTACCCTAGTAGTTCACACGGTGTCAGCTGTTTTACCCAGCTTTCTGATGCATTTCTTGTTACCCTAGTAGTTCACACGGTGTCAGCTGTTTACCCTTAATTTGTTGCTGATGCATTACTTGTTACCCTAGTAGTTCACACGGTGTCAGCTGTTTTACCCAGCTTTCCGCCTTTAATGACCTCTACATAATGCAAGCAGGCATGAATGAATACATTGGAATATTTTATAGGCTGATTATAGGCTCCTCTTATTTGCCTGTTTACTGTATTTGTTTTTTTAATTCAATTTAATATTGAAATGCATTGTGTTAAAATATGTTATTTGCAACTCACAATGAGATTTTAAAAGACCCGCATCATGCAAAAAGGAGTCTTATGCAATATGCACCCATCATAGTTATACACCACCCAGCCTGCGCATCTCTCAGTCTGGTCATGATATACACAATAACATTTGTCCTACAGTACAGGCAACGTGTACTTTGACAAACGCCACTGGTTGCGGTGTTCATTTTAAGGTGTTCGCTTACCAAACGACCCCCGCGATGGGTGTTCAGATAAAATATTCGCGGGGGCCGTTTTCCATAAGGTGGACACCGCGAATCACCGCGGACCAATAATATCATCCGCGGTGTTCATCATGTTGGCTAGAAATAAAATAATTAAACATAAACGTAGGTCGGTACCAATTTGCAGAAAGAATCTACCATGCGTTTGAATGTTATAGGTGTCATTTGGTGTCTAAAAATTAACAACGATTACGAACAATCACAATCGATTACCGCATACATGGAAAATTCCCGTCTCTGTCCATTAACCGATAATCCCGAGATTTCCGATTTCATTCATATTCTGGTCAATGTTGACAATAAAAGTGTGATAGAAATGCAAAAATCAAAAACGTTCGCCATATCTCTAAACTATCAAATGAATTTCGGCATATATGTTTCTATTTAAAGATTTGATGAAATAAGCGCCCAATCAGAACAGGTGTATTCCAACATTCGTTTATCCCCTGACACCTAGTGCGCGCGTTGTGTAGAGTTCATGATATTTTCATTTTCTTTGTTCTGAACCATAAAAAGCGCGCGAAAATTGGCGTGGGTGTATTTATTTTTTACACAAAATCTTCGTAGCGCAGACAACATTGGGATCTTTTAATTTCAATTTAAAGTGTCGTAGTGAATTTCTAATCAAGTACCGGGTAGCTCGCAAATGATATGGAATAGACATTTCATATGAATAAAATAAAAATCAAACACGCTGTTACACGCTATATTTAGATTTCATGCAACATGTACAAGTCATTTTCTGGAAATCGGGAGAAATGAAACCCAATTTTGTGAAAACAAAAAGGGCAATTGCATTGATTAACACCATAAAAGTTAATCGTATTGATCATCTAAATGCTTAGTTTAAGTTTCCTACTTAACGTTCTGCCCGAGTTTAAGTACGCATAAATGTGCACATAATATCTACATGTACATGAAGTATATGATTTTATTTTGTACATGTACATGTACATTTAAAACGCATGATTGAACCTCGCAGACAGGTGTTTACGGTGGCTGCGCAGCATCGCGGTGATCACGGGTGTTCCCATTAACGATACCCTGCAATCGCGGCGATTTCGGGTGTTCGCCAAACACTGCGGTCAGTAGAGTGTCTGGCCCCCGCGAAATGTCACCCATCAGGAAAATTGAACACCGTGGGCACGCGTTTTTGTCAAAGTACACGTTGCCTGTACTGTACCTCTTTGATCTTGAAAACCAAAAAAACAAGGTTAGCAAAAACACGGTCAAAGTAAGTATTCAATTAAAAGAAATATAAATGCAAAGCGGCTTAACAGGTAAAAAAAAACTACTCCTTTAAGAAAAACATGAAAACAGTCATTTTTTCAGTCAGTTTCAA
The DNA here is from genome assembly GCF_020536995.1 of Dreissena polymorpha. Classification (NCBI taxonomy): domain Eukaryota; kingdom Metazoa; phylum Mollusca; class Bivalvia; order Myida; family Dreissenidae; genus Dreissena; species Dreissena polymorpha. The sequence goes on from NC_068355.1 coordinate 27,034,207, forward strand.
TTAACAATTAACCTCTCTTAAATGTAGTCAGCTACCATATTCACATGCCCCCTATCCATTAAGTATTAATATTTCATAAAATCTGGTTGAAGTTTCTTTAAAAATAGATTTCAGTGATGTTTTTCTTGCAGCTTATTAGCAAATTGAGATTGGAAGTCAACATGGAAACAAGTGAAATATTTTGTTTTAATTTATCTGACCAAACAGAGCACTGATTTCATATGAAACTAACAACACTCAGTAGACAAAGCCATTTCTTTTCTTTTTTTAAGAATCAACTTTTATTCGCTATTTCCTAGCAATTACAAGCTTAAATTTAAATTTTATATGATATAAATTTATCGTACAGATTTTATACAAAGCATCACACCCACATTGAAAAGTTATGTAAATCCTTATTAACGCATCAATAAACACAGCAATTTGTTTGCCCAATTGGGAAAAGTACGGTACCAGCCCAATTGGGGAAAATGTGCGCTAAAAACCCTTAAATTGTGAAAATTTAGGTTCAAACCATACAGCTGAATAGGGAAACTAACTTACTGCATTTTATTTTAAAAGAATGGTCATGGTATTGTTGGCTGTCATGTTGTGGGCCATTAAGGAAATAAATCATCTTCTGTTTGTGTTTCAACTTTGACATGCCATCTTGTTTTTTTAACTTTTCTGCATAACGTAACTTTCAAGATTGTCTAGTATCTGCTATGTTAGCGCGTCAATTTGTAAACAGCAAATTGCTAGAAGAGAAACTCACCAATTAAAAGCTAGTTGCCCAGCAGGACTAACAACTTTTGATACATGTCCAGGTCTAAATCTTATAGCGCCAACAATAATATCCAGTGATGATTAAGCCTGTCTCTGCTCAAAAGACACTACAAAATTATCCTGAAATGACATTTTATTCCCCTCAAAAGATAAGCTTTATTTGAAAAAATATTGATCAATATCACAATATCACAATGACACATTTTTACCTGCTCTGAATTTTGTTAAGATTTTGTTATTTATCTAAATTCTAAGAAACAAACATGGAAGTGTTAAAACTTGAACTTAACTTTATAATCTGCATGTTTGTTTCTTAGGATTAACATGAATAAAAAAATCTTAACAAAATTGACAGGGTAAAAATCTGTCCTTGTTGTTACTTTATTACGAGCATTAAATAAACATGTTTGTTTTGCAACAATAATTGGAACATATTGTTAAGTAATTAATTAGTGATATTATTACATATAAAAAAAGTTGTTATTTTATGTGTTATCATCTGATTTAATTTTTGTATGCAGAGACAATAGGCAATTGGAGATCTACTTGACACTAGAGCCATTTTCCTCTTGTGACGTCATGCTGTTAGTCTTGGAGACATACGGTGTAACAGGAGGCAAATGATGCTAGCTCTAGAGGCAAGGGGCGCGAGTCCCTTTTTGGCTTTACAGTTTGTTACATATTAAAGGGATCTTTTCACGCTTTGGTAAATTGACAAAATTGAAAAAAAGTTGTTTCAGATTCGCAAATTTTCGTTTTAGTTATGATATTTGTGAGGAAACAGTAATACTGAACATTTACCATGGTCTAATATAGCCATTATATGCATCTTTTGACGATTTTAAAACCTAAAAATTATAAAGCGTTGCAACGCGAAACGATTGAATAATTTGGAGAGTTCTGTTTTGTCGTTAAATTTTGTGAAACTACAAAGATTGCTTATATAAGGTATAAAATACATCAAGTATGTGTACTCGGCGGAATAGCTCAGTAGGCTAAAGCGTTTTTACTTCAGGACTCTGGCAGGACTCCAGGGGTCACTGGTTCGAAACCTGCTCCGGGCAAAGTTCTTTTCCTTTTTTTATTTTTATTCTTGATTTTTTACTGGAGCTTTTACGATCCAATGTTTACAATTATCAATATAAAGCATTTAATGAATAAGTTAAAAAAATGCCAAAATCTGTGAAAAGGCCCCTTTAAATGGTTATAATTATGTAAATTATAATTATAATGTAATATTGAAGTCAAATAATTAAAAATACGGCGGGCGGCCATACTTTAACGAACCTGTCCCGCGATCAACAATTTAAATGATTTCGATGTCTACGCTTGCCGAATCTGTCCAATACCAAATCTGATTCTCTATGTATACTATAAATGATGTCCGATGGATCAAGAAGGTACCACACACATGTCTATCATGAATATGGCCTACAATATTGTAACATGTTAAGATGCAATGGGTCAACTTTGTGTTGTTGACCGCTGTTATGTCTGCTATTTGAGATTCCGAGAATGGGGTTCAATTTCATTATGCAAAATTTTCTTACCATTGAAGTATGTTATATAACAAGGATCTAGGTTCCATTTCATCATGCAAAACTGTCGTTTCATTTGAAGTACATTATACAACAATGTTTTACATTTGAAATATACATGTACGTCGTAAAGGTTGACCCGTTTCAATCCATGTATTACGTTACATATGCTGTTCTACATACTGTAACTGAAGTAAAACTCGCACATTGTGTATATTTCATGCGAAACTGTTCCATTCGTTAATGTTCTACTCAAGCATTTGATAACATCCGCCGGCGATATTTGTTCACATACACTTGACTTACGCTTATATGTTGTATACACATGTGTATATCTTTATGCATGTTTCTTTTGTTTGTTTCGTTTTTCTTTGTTTTACTTAATCTTTACACGTTTCACTATTCTTTGTGTTGTAAACAATGTCACTAGTTATGATTACTGCATATATGTTTGTATTTTGGGCCGGAGGCCTTTTAGTACAATGAACCTATTGTCATTGTCATTACCATAACAAATGTCGGAAAATTAAACAGATATACTCTTTCATGTACTTAAAAACTAATATGTTATATGCAAAATATATAACGGTTAATGATGGACATACACAATGTGATTACAAATATTGACAATATTGTTAACATATTTTACTCACACTAACCACAGTCTTTTTAGAATATATGTACCAAACCTTATATCGGGAAAATGTAAAACATAAATACTCTTTTATTATATTTTTAAAATACTATTTTATATGCAAAGTATATCATGTTTTATATACAATACAAATAAACAATGGAATTACAAACAACAATTATCTTTAAAAAAATATATATATACGGCGTTGATAATGGTAGGTGTTGAGGCAGATTAAAAGCTTTGAATGAAATGCATTAAAGTGAGGTAACTATTCCACTGCTGAACGACGGCTTGATTAAAGCTTTATACATTTTCATGCTTAACGGTCAAAATTGAAAACAAAAGTATTTTCGCCAAAGAGTATATCATAATAGGAAACAACAATACGTAGATGATCTAAAATATACGCTTGCTAAAAATGCGGTAGTAATAACTTAATATGAGAACACCGCCTTCAAGTACAACGCTCTGGCGCTCTTGTAGTGTGCTTGTATTATCAATAAAAATGTGAACTTAAAACATTATATTGTGAAATATTTTATTAGCGTCATTTCGTGATGTAGAACTCAAGCCAATAATATTTACGTATAGAGAGCTTCGTTGGTCGTTACACAAACTTAGTGTGATGTAACCTTAAGTCGATAACGATATTAAACATTTCACTGTTCCAAATTTAAAAATGAAAATGTCAGCAAGTAGTGTGTTGAAACATCGACGTGTTTTTTAGGTTGCATGCAAAGGACGATGTACGTAGGCTGCAATTCAGGTAAACTTAATTTGTTTATGAAGTTTTTTTCATTGCATTCCTTAATTTGTAACAAACAACGCCTGTTTATTGATGCGTACGAAATATGTGCGCAGATTTGCGATTCTCTTTATGAATGACTGCATATGGACTCCAAGAGCCGCCATAGCAAAAAGCATCAAAGGCTCTGGGAGTTAGTTTTTTTTCCCGGCCATTTTAGCGTGGCGAAAAACCTCGCCGCCCTCCCGGATCGCCACTCTGCCTTTTTCAAAGGCAAATTTCGCCACGCGCCCTTCTTTTCAAAGGCAGTTTTCGCCATGCGCCCTTATCGATAACATATTTATTGCCTTATGATCTAACTTGGTCCGCAAAATCAGCTTCCTTGATAGTCTGTGAAGCTCCGACTGTGCTTGATTTACTCAAGAGACGTCAACGTCTAATCGACTACATTAATCGAGTAGATTTAATCTATAACAGAGCTCGATTTATAGGTAGTCAAACTGACTGCTCCAAAGCAGTGAATTAGTCATGCGTGAATAACCCCGTGTTAGTATCAATCGATAATGCCAGAGGCTATGTTATACCAAGCGCAATTTTCGGTCGGCAATGTGTAGTCCTTCACGATAGAATCATTATTTCGGAGACTTTTGATGAAAAACTCGGTGTTATTCTCGTGGCAATTGTGCATTGCATGCACTATTCAGTTAGCCTCTTTTCCTGTATATTCGGCCACTTAAGAATGATATTGACTTTTTCTACTGAATGAAAATATTTTCAGCACAAGTGAGACATTTAATTAAACAGTTTATATCTTCCGCACAAAAGTATGGCAAAATAATTTACAACGCAGGTATTTCCTTAGTAACGCTCGATTGGTCATTCTCGGGTCGGGTACCTCTTATATGTACCCCGGGTACTCTTAAGTATACTTACATGTACCCGGGGTACGGTAAATATACTAAAACGTACAAGGGAAATTTAAAGCTTAATCGGTCGTTGTCGGCTATTTTTTTTTAAATTAAATATATTCACATTTATGTCAATTTTCTGTAAAATGGCCTCTATCTTATCGAAACTCATACTCACAAAGCATGTTGAGGCAGTTTTAAAAAAAAAAAGAAGTTTGTTTAAGATAATCGGTAGCACGTTTTACGACATAGGATTTTAGGCGGGAATACAACTCGCGTACAGTCTAATATCGACCGGGTACGATTAAGTATATTTACCGTACCCGGGTTACATGTAAGTATACTTGAGAGTACACGGGGTACACGTAAGTAGTACCCGAGCCGACAATGACCAATGGAGCCTTAGTAATAGGCCAATTCTAGGTGGGCACCCTAGCAACCCTGATTTGTTGGAATCTTTCCTATCAATCTGTTCAGTCATCATTTTTATAGGAAAACATAAAACTTTTGAAGTAATTTGGATATAAATCATTAAATAAATATTCTTATAGACTAATAAACACAAAATACTGTTTCTTAAGTTTTATCAGAAATATGTCATTATTACCAAAATAAGGGGGTGGCCGAAATTATAGGGTTGGATGAATAGAGAGGAAAGAAGGCTATATCAAAACATATATTTTTATGCATAATTACATTTAAAATCACAAACAAATTTAATCTTTATCGTTTTCGTCTTTAAGATAATAAGATCTAATTTTTAAAATAATTACTGAGACGTATACTAATTTAACAAAATGCGAATCGCGTATACGATTTAACGTTGCTATGCGCATCTGTCGCTTACATCATTTGACATTTTATCAACATTGCGGAATATACAGAATTAAATTGTGACTCGGCAAAAATGGCAAATAATGTTGTAAACAATCAAATTAACAATGAAGATTAAACATTAAGAAAGAATAGATGAAATGTCTGTGATAATCAACGATTCATAAAAATGTTTTAGATAGCAACAACATTATTTATTTATTTGTAATCTTCTCGGTGGATGTATGTCACGGAAACGAGTGTTCGCATATTGTGAACGATCAATTTACTCGCAATGTTATTTTAAACATCCGTCAAGATTATTGTTAAAAAATGGGATAAGACAAACATGGTTTCATTTATATGTCAGTGGATCTGTGTATAATCAGTTTCATATGCATATATTGCTCTATTATGTTCGTCGTGCTGTACAGTTTATTGAAACTGCATGGAACTTAAATGTTCATTGCAAGGTAAATATATTAATATAAATCATAGTAAGTTAAATACATCTACCTCGGTATTATCATTAAATGTGCTTGATTATATGTTATTTTTTCAACAACTGCTTCTGATGCGATTACATGTTTCCCCGTAATTCAGGTATTCCGGGAACGTTTTTGCCCTTTTTTGCCTAAACTGCGCGTAAAAATGCCCTTTTTGAAAGTAATGCGCCATGCCCCTTTGCCCACCTAGGAAAAACACTAGGGAGTACGTTTATATAGAATAGCGCCACTACCAGTTCGTGCCACAGTTATTTGTGTTGAAAAGGCGTAGACGTTTCGTCCCACTGATTTTGCTAATTGATAGTTTGCGAGTCGCTAGTAAAGCATAAGCTTTCTAAAGCTAAAGGTAAATTTCATACTTCATGTTATTCTTTCTTTCTAATACGGGCAAAAGCCCGCGTAGCGGGCGTTGACCGTTCATGCAAATGGAAATTTATACAAAAAATTGACAAGGGATGCATCTCAAAATTTTTCAACACGCGACATATATTTTCGTGATGAAATTATCTCCCTTGTATACTTATCTTGTCCATGTTCTGCCTCCTTTTTTTTAGTTGCGAATTTATTTCATCCAATTAATTCAATATCATAATGTCATTTTATCCTCACAAATCAATAAATAAAACAGTTTAAAAATTGATTCGCTGAATTCATGAACATCGCCGTTTATTTCAAGCTCTCAATTTTTTAAGGGGAGCTAACCACTGCGCAAATAGCGGTCCGGTGTTTACCTGTCAGAATTCGTGACGCATTTTCCATTCGCTCTCAGAAAGCAGTTTTATGTGTGATCATGGGCAATATTCTGGTGAGTTGTGGTTGTTATCCATCAGAAACACTTTTATTCACAAAATGTAATGATATTCCGATTTAACTGTTTAGTCTTTAAGCTTATTTTAAACGTATTTACATCGCGTCTGCTCGCAATTTGCCGATATCCCAAAATGTTACATACCACTATGTAAAGTTTAGGCCTAAAACCACAAAATCTGATACTGTTGGATTTTCGTTCCAAAATCTTTCATAACAAATCTCCCAGATTGGAAATCAACAACAAAAACAGGACATATAATTTTATAAACTGTCTGCATCATTTATAAAATTTTAAGATATTTGTTGGTTTTCCGTTTTTAGAAGCTGTTCTTCCAAGGCAAGAGCTGGGCATCATGCAAGCCATTCTATCCAGCAACACTGACAGTTTTGGTTTCCAGAAATCAACAAAGTGGGAACTATTAAAGTTTCCAAGCTATACACACGGTTATTAGCTGCGGTGATCTTATGTATTGGTTCTGTGGTTTTACTTGGATGGAACATGTGTGAACTTTCATGAATTTTGAAGTCTATATTTGTCTATCAACAAAAATCAGCTATGGCATTATACGATCAGATGTGCAAACATTGTCAAAGGGTTGTTAACAATTTGAAGGCAATTATGCTGAAGAAAAATGATGGTTCCCATGCAAATTTAGTCTGTATATAGACGAGTGTCTGCCAATAAATATCAAACTAGTAATACAAAACTTACCACAAGTATGTTAAAGCACTTAATACCTGTTGTAATCATTTTTCGTAAGATAGTGTTATTCTAAACAGTAGAAAATAGCTTGTTTAGATAATGCATACTGACATTAATATGATTTCTTTTCCATTGTGTAATTAATAAATGTGTTGTTAATTGTTGTTCCATGATAAATGTTTGTGCGCTAGTTAAAAACCAGCATTGTTAATTTTGTAAAAGGTAATAAAATGTTACTTCATTGATTCCAGTTTTTCAAAAGATAACATCACTTTGTAATTTCATATATGTAAATATTCTTGTAAGTTGATGACAGTGTTTTAGTATTACTTATTGTGTAACTATTATTTAATGTGCAAATAAATGATGTACAGTTTTTTGTATCTCCACACAATATACTACATACCTTTTTATATATGTACCGAATATATATACTAACATCATTTACATGCTTCTGCTAGCGGCTAAGCCAAAAAATACAATGACTGACATATAAATAAGCTCATATGATAATTGATCATCTTTGATTTATTGTATGTGTTATTTGAATGTTTAAATTAAAAAATATGGATGATATAACATTATGTTTATGTGCATTCAAATTGTAACTATACAGCTACAAACTAAGTATATGCAGTTTAGACTGTGATTTATGAATTGCTACAAAATGGCTAGTTTTTTAGTGGCGACAAAATTTAAACTTTTGGACAATTTTTTGCAAAAGAAAATTAGAGCCCTGCAAGATACCTGTATTTATGCACTATTTTAATTGCAAAACAAGTATGCTGTCTTTCTGCTCCACATACTTATACATTGATAATAAAAAACTTCCTGTCAATCAAAATTGATTTGACACATCACATTATTTGGATTATGTTAAATCAGTGTATGCTAAAATCAACTGCTTTAGCAAGCTTAAGTTTAATTGAGACATTTGCTGAAACAAACTGTTTCCTGGGTAGGACCAGTACTAAGTGTCTTTAGGGTGATGTAAAGAACGCTTCCACTAAAGGGATCAATACAGAGACCTCCCAGTGACTTAGCAAACACCATATCCACTTTACCGCAGCCAACAAACCAGCTTTAAATTCCTGCGGCTAGACAACACACAAAATTATAAGATGGTAGATCTCAAAGCTAGGAACATGTTAATCGTTTGAAGATTGAATTATTTGGATGCATTACTTTATTACTGAAACAACTATAATATTTTGAACACAATAATGTCCATATATGTATAAAAAAAATACATGGTTATCAAAAAAGCTTTTGCCCGTAAATAAGGTTGCACCTGTTATCATATTAATAATTAAAATACGTTTGTAATTAACAGTAAATACTAAATATACGTCCCGTTATGATTCACATCCATACGGTATTATTCACACCTATTCACACCTATCAGTCTATATATTATCAGTGGGACGAAACGTCCAATGCCTCCCTACACAAATATCAGAGGCACGAACTGGTAGTGGCATGAATTATCATAGTGTCGTTCTGTGGTAAAAGGTAATGGCCTATTAGGCAATATATCGTAAACAAACAATATGAATTAATTATTTGAAGGCCTTACCGAACATTCTACGCAGAATGGAGTTTTGTGTTCGTTCCTTGGAAATAAACAAACGAAATATTCCCGCGATGTTTACTGTGTCAATGTTTTATGTAGTCGTGAAAATAGCGTTTTTAACAATTCGTTCCTTCGCATTTGGAACCAAAATGTGTGTGTTTTTTAACAAAGTCTTTTCTCCAAGTCAGTAACAGCGTCGTTGCTATGTCTAGTTGCGCTTAATCAAAATTGTATTTAAAACAAATCATTGAAAATAACTGTGCCTAACAATATCAGTTGCCGAATATTATCATAAATGTAGATCTACACAATTAGAAGCACAATATGCTCTCTTCATATATGTTAGGGTTATGACTGAAAAACGAAAAAGGCTCATATCCGCGGAAAGAGCTTTTATTGACCGTATGGGTTTTATAACAATCTGAACACTTCGGACAGTGTGCTACACATCGCCGGTATGGCGGAATTGTCCGAGGATTCCCGATTGGGTTTTATGATAAACTATTACAAAAATGTAACGAATATTGAAATAGAAAAAAATATCATATTAAATTATGTTCACACTGAACATTTTCACCAACTTCATGATTTATTGATGAATGTGCGAAAGTTTTTCTGGTTAAACAATAAAAAGATCCGGAAAGGGTCGAACACACCGGAAATGTAATTCTGTCATTTTCTTTAAAAATTATAATGTCCCTTTCCGTGGTGTTAATTAAGGGCCACATGTCAAATTGCAAGAATACTGTATCGGACAATAATCGATAATCATGATAAATATACATATAATTCAATAAAGATAAAGTCAGTATAGGTACATTACACGTGTTTGTACATTGGAGTCTATTTTTGTATCGCATGCTATAAAATAGTAATTATTTCATAATTTTCTTCACATGCTTCAAAGTCATTTCGTCACACTAATGACGTCATTTTGTGTTTTGAAATGTATTGATGCATGCCACGGGAGAAAGGGTAACTTTTCAGCGAAAGGGAAACGGCTGTTGATTATTTTCTTGAAAAATGGGGCATAAAAGAAACATTCACTCGTGATCAGAGAACAATAATATTTTCACTTATGGCTGCGCCATCCTTGAAAATATATTGTATATGATCTCTCGTGAAATAACAAACGATCTTACACTGAAATGAACAAATATCCTCTATTTAATCTTTTTGCATAACACGTCGTTTCTGTTCGTTTATTTTCCTTTTTTAAAAACAACAAAAGCATTGGTGTATCGTTTCATCATTATATTCGTTTTTGGGTACAATGAGGTAATAATATACATTTCAACAGATAATTATATTACATATAAGTTAAATGTTGATTTCATATCAATAATTCAAATTAAAATTCTGTTCGAAAAAAATATGGTAAAAATGTACAACTATTAGAAGTAGACATGGTAATAACTGTTTAATAACAGTATATTAACGACTTTTGAATTCTTACATGCGAGTTTATAAAACGTCATGGCGATGCTGAACAGTGAATAAAACTTGGCTGACCTGGTTATGCAATTCACTACAATCCAAACACTTGTTCAGGGTCAGTTAAATCCTGAAAATAAAAAAAACAAGATATTAACAACAATAAGTAGATTTTCAAAACAGAGCCAATAAAACGAATCAATGTGTGATTAATATTAATGTATACATTTACAAAAACATAGTTGCGTGTATTTCATAATTCTAAAATTAGCGCATTTGCAAGTGATGCGGGTTTACAGGATGTTGGGTTCGAGTGGTTTCGATGAGTTCAAAATATAAAGACAATAAAGAGACCACCAACAATTTGCTGTCAAGTGTCTGATGGTTATGATACATTTCGGATTAAACACAAACATACAAGTGTTGGTCTTTTTTAGGAGTAATCGTTCAAATCAGCCCAAACGCGGCAAAAACGCGACTTTTCTCGGGAAGACATCAAATTCAGGCGACATACTTTGTCCCACTTTTGCCGAGCACTCCGGTCCCACGCACTTGTTGTTGTAACCTGAACAATGAACACTATGCACATGCAGGTTGTTTCGAAGTGTATTAATATGAACATTGTCAAATTTCACAAGTAAGATGTGAAATTTTAAAAATAATATCATAACCTTCGATTGGCAGAAAATAAACAGCTCAGCTTGTAAAACCACGGGGTCATGTAGTTTCAGAGAAAATTATGCGACTCATTTTTATATTGAAGTATGTATAAACACTATAGCCCCACGCAGGGGTAAGGCGCTTTACTTTCGTTCTACGATGATTTAAAAAGAGATTTTGTGATAAAAATAAGGACCTAAATAATCTACCTAAGCAAATATCAGCCTTTGACTCACAATTTGTTATTCACTTAATTAACATATACATAGAATAAATGGCGTGTTGTATTTTAATACATACGGTATTTTCGAACAACTATTACCTTCTATTCCTTAAAATGAATATCTGAATTGTAAAGTATGCGTCAGTTGTAAGATTGAAAAATAGTGATAGTAGTAGTAGTAGTAGTAGTAGTAGTAGTAGTAGTAGTAGTAGTAGTAGTAGTTGTAGTTACACTTTTCAGAAATTATACTTTTTACACATTACACTTTACAATTTTTTTTTAATTACTTTTTTATTGATTCGTATTTTTGAACTGTGTTGAATAAATTTTTTATTACTTTTTTCGTTGATTCGTATTTTTGAACTGTGTTGAATTAATTTTTTATGTGAAAAAATTTATAACAATAAAACGGAAAATGTGCCAATATAACAAAAAAAAATGAAAATATTTAACAACAACTGAAACCACAAAAATTCGCATTGTGAAGGAGATCAAGTTGATGTTTGTGGATCAATGTCCCAATGTTCATTTATGAGTTAATTTGCATGTCAAAGTGTATGAGGTCCTTTCGCCTACGTGACTGCATTTACTTTCTACAAACAAGGACGTTTGGTCGAATACTGAATTAAAGCACCAATTTACAGCAATTAAGTTATTGTCACTGTATATGTAATTTTGGTGTGCTGTTGGGCGGAGATCCGGAAAAACCAGAGGACATCCCTCTATCCGAAGAGCAAACCGGACATGTGTATATTAGTTCCCCGGTGATGCCTCTCCCAGCTGCAATGCGTGGCTCGATGACGTCACAGTTTGACAACCTATGGCGAATTTCGCGTCCGGCCAGCAATAACAACAGGAACGGACGCCAATATTTACCTCTCACTCCCCTGGGTCCGCCCATCATCCCACCGCCACTTCTGGCCCCTCCACTGCCGCCATTTCCGGCGCCCATACAGAACAGGCCCGTGCAGCCGCCATTACCGCTTCCACTGACTACCGGAAACATCGGGTTGATGCCGCCTGTAATGAAGAAATGCAGTGCTCGTGTATATACGCACCATGTGGCATTTTAAAACAAAATTTGTTGTAGAATATGGAAAAAAGCATCGTCATTGTCCTGGCGACTTTTAAAAGAAATCGGATTTATCCATTAAGAGCCATTCTTCCATGCAACTCCATCCAGCTCCTTCTTTCATAGCATGAAGTATGATTTGGACCCCTATATAACGTTTCGATATATTTTCCGCCCAAGAAGCGGGTCGGACGAACGATACAAGCGAAATTTATGATCCGAACTCACTTCGTAGGCATCGCACGCTCGAAATGACCTCAATTCATCAATTTCCCCACATAAGGCCACTGCAGAGACACAGTTTAAGTCATTATAATAGTGAAATACATGTTCAATTAAACATACATAGGTCATGCAATATAGAAGTTTAAGAGATTAACTCAAGGTTTTATAACGTCGATTTGCGGATACGTAATATTTTCTTAAAATAGTGCATATATAATGTACGTATTCATTTAATGTGCGTGTTTTGTGATTCTTAAAGCGGGACTGCACGATTTTGTTAAATCATTAATATGAATTTATATTAAATGTGTAAAAAACGTATAAGACATATATTTCAATATTACGAACAGAACCATGGATTGACTCACATTTTAGATCTAATAAAAATAGAGATCAATATATGTATAAATTCAAGAAATATGGGGAAAAATAATTTTATAAACAATTCTGTGTTTATCGAAATAAAGTCCAAAAGGCAGTTTAAAAGGCAGAAGCAACCTAAATCCACGAGCAGCTAGAAGAATGTAAACACAATCCAAAATCACTCTGGGCTCATTTAAAATCATTAGGGTATAGTGACACAAGTTAATCTTCACCAAATGTTGTCCTTAAAATAAAAGACCGTCTTTGTTTTGAAGCTAAAAATATAGCTGATCATTTCAATCATTTCTTTACCACGGTAGCCGCCGTCTTGGTAGACAAACTTCCAGCTGCTCCAAATTGTTTTCATGTAGCCTGTGATGCTTTTAAAGCTTTTTACATAAAAAGAAATCCTGAAGCTAAGTCGTTTAAACTCCGTATATTCTCCGAACAATTTGTTCACAAGGAATTACGTAAGTTAAATTGTTCGAAAAGCACAGGTTTAGATGATATACCTGCCCGATTTTGGAAAGATTCATCCTTTATTAAAATTCACATTACATTTTTAATTAATAGCTCTATTGTAAATAATTATGTTCCAGATGCTATGAAAAGTGCCAAAGTTAAGCCTCTTTTTAAGAAGAATGATAGATCTGATGTTTGTAATTATAGGCCAGTTAGCATATTGTCAATAGTTTCAAAAATTCTTAATCGCGCCGTATACAACCAGCTGGAGTCTTTTTACGTCAAAAACAACATTTTGTACAAATATCAGAGTGGGTTTAGGGGAGGTACTCTACCGACTCCTGCCTTATCTATCTTACAGATCACATTCGTGCACAGACCTCTAGGGGTATGTTCACGGGTATGATTATGCTTGATCTTCAGAAGGCTTTCGACACCGTGGACCATGACATCATTTGTCGAAAGCTCCTGGAGATGGGTGTGGAGTCGTTTGAGTGGTTCCGCTCATATTTGACTGATAGGACTCAGTCTGTTCACGTAAATGATGCAAGGTCGGACTTCCGGTCGGTTGTGTGCGGTGTCCTACAGGGCAGTATTATTGGACCTTTATTGTTCCTGGCATATATAAATGATATGAGCACAAGCATTAGTTCGTTTTGCAAACTTATACTTTATGCAGACGATAGTGCCATTTTGTTTTCCCACAAAGATCCATCTTATATTAGCCAGGTTCTAGGCAAAGAGCTAGAAAATTGCAGTAAATGGCTAATTGATATCAAACTGTCTTTGCATCTTGGGAAAACAGAATGTATTCTTTCTAGATCCAAGAAAAAGTTAAGCAAAATCCAAAATTTTACTTTTTCATGTAATGGCCAGGATATAAAATCTACAAGTACAGTTAAATATCTCGGTTCATTTTTAGATTCAGATGTGTCAGGTACATCTATTGTAGATAGTATTTTAAGTAAAGTTAATTCAAGAATTACATTTTTATATCGTCAACAAAGTTTTTTAAATAAGTTCCTTTGGAAGACTCTTTGTTATTCCTTAATACAATGCCATATAGACTACGCATCATCTTCCTGGTTCTGTGGTCTTACACAATCTTTAAAAAAGAAACTGCAGGTAGCTCAAAACAAAGTTTTACGTTTAATTCATAACTACTATTGTAGAACATCACTTAGTGTTGCAGATTTTAAGGATCTTACATTTCTGAATATTGAATATAGATGTAAACAATTGCGACTTAATCATGTATATAAGATTTTTAACAATATAGCTCCCAGTTATATGCACAACAATTTCACTAAATGTAGTAATATCCACTCGTACGGGACTAGATCTCATGATAAGGGTGATTATCACCTAAATCCAGTTGATACTTTTACTTCGAAATCTTTTTACCATAATGCAATAAAAGACTGGAATAACTTGCCAAAAAATATACGATGCACAAAGTCTAAGAATACGTTCAAAAAACTTGTTAAGAAACATTTATTAGAAGAAATGGAAAAAGTTGAGAAACAAGAGTATCTGTATTACTAACTTTTTATCATTTGGCTTTAGATCTGTAAACCATATTGTAATACATTTTTAAAATGTAAACTATATTGCTATACATTTTTAAACTGTAAAGCATTTTGTAATACATTTTTAAAATGTGTTTATGCAATCCTGTCAAGTTCATTATCATACCATGTGTTTTCGTATTTAAAAACAAGAATTGTTTTATTAATACCATAATATGACATTGTGAGACCGTTGTCACTTTTTTCCATCATATATTACGAATTTATGATATAATATTACGTCACTCAGATCAACATGTGACGGCTTTGGACCCCGTTGGAAATAAGTTTTGTACGATCTTTCGTCAAAACTTTACGGGTTATCCAGTGCACTTTTATGTCTATATTTCAACATAATTTAATTTTTACCAATAAGTGTGATAAAGTGTAATAGAGTTTATTATCTATGATGGTGACTATCTGTGATATTTCTGAATTGATAATAACTGTTCATATGGATTGTAGTATTTTGTTTTGTGCACAAATAAAATTATTATTATTATTAAAGTTAAGAAGAACGTGTGTCGAAAAATGCGAAATAAGCCAGATATTTTATTCTGAAATCGAAAATGTCTGTATTATAGTCGAATTCGACAGCATGCATATAATGCATGTACGATGTGAATCTAAATTTATTCATACGACACACAAACACTAACTCCGATCCTAATAAAAAAGACGAATGCTGCGGTTATTGTAGGAACATATGTACGAAATATTTTCGTCACAATCGGCTCGGGAAGCTAATCTGTCTTTGCTGCATTTTATGAAATTGGTCTTCAATGTATAATTTTTTTCTTGCCTATTTTGTGTTATTGTAACATATTTTGTATCAATTTATTACGATTTAACACATATTAAATTCGTGCAGTCCCGCTTTAATATACATATTACAAAAACTAATTGAGATTATTCTTCAAAAAGTCGTCGCGCACATAAGTCCTTTCTTTACATTCATTTACACATTAATGTTATTCAATCGGTTAACCACGGGTGGTCGGACGGAAGGACATGTGTAATGTATCATGTTTCCCATTCCGTGTGGGCATGTAACTAAACAGGTCAAAACTTATATTGAAATAGAAGCAAGGGCGTTCTGTGTTTTACCATAACATGAATTACACAATGTCTTTTATGTGTTATACCATAACATGAAGTACAAAATGTCTTCTATGTGTTATACCATAACATGAAGTATAAAATGTCATCTACGCATATTGAGGTCTTTGATAAGAATACCATCAACGGGGTCATTTGTTATTTGTCTTTTTATTTAAACACCGTATGAGTGTATTTTTAAATTTGCCGCATTAAGACACCATTGAATTAGTTGAATGCTAAACCCATTTCTTTATGGTTGGAAATTATGAAAGCGGTGATACAACTCGGAACCCCTCGACCAAAAGATGGACAATATATTAGCCGCGTTCTTGGAATATTGGGTTTAATACATATGCTTTATAAACGTCTCAAATTAGTATGTGCAGTCCGCATAGGCTTATCAGGGACGACACTTCCCGCCAAGACAGGGACGACACTTCCCGCCAAGAAAGGGACGACACTTCCCGCCAAGACAGGGACGACACTTCCCGCCAAGACAGGGACGACACTTCCCGCCAAGACAGGGACGACACTTCCCGCCAAGACTGGTAATTTCGTCCAGAAGACACTTCTTTTAAACAGTAAATTCCTTAAAAGCGGAAACTGTCGTCCCTGATTAGCATGCGCGAACTCCTTTTAACATCAGTTATGCATTCAATTCCGTTTTACAAGAAAGAGCCTCATATTTTGTTGATGAAGTTAAATGCAAAAACGAAATAACAGTACCTCCGCTTCCCGGACATATCGACCCGAAACAACTAGAAGACGACCCGCTAACGACTTTAATAGCTCCTCATTCGTCCATCCCGCCACCTGAAGCGCTCCCGTCACTGGTTCCAACCGACGCTGCATTTCAGGGATCACCACCTCCGCCACTGCTACCGGTTCCTGAACCAGATCCCCAAGAGTCTCTTCCAGCACTTGCGCCGTCACCGCTCCCGGACGATGAGAGCCCGTTGCCGCTTGAGGAGCTCATACCGGATGCTGAAGTGGTTGGTTCTTTTGTGGTTTGTTCCAAATTTTGCAGTGTTGCGAAGATCCTAGAATGGTATCATCATCATCATCATCATCATCATCATCATCATCATCATCATCATCATCATCATCATCATCATCATCATCACCACCACCACCACCATCATCATCATCATCATCATCATCATCATCATCATTATCAGAACCGACATCATGATCTTAATCATCAAATACAACAGCATCCCCGTCGATACCATCATCAACCGACACATCATCATAGATATCTTCATAATCATCATCAACATCATGAGCAACATGGTTATTATCAACCTTATCATCATCATTAGAAGCAGCCTAAGAAGCAGTAGCACCACCATCTACATCATAATCAATCGGCACCATCATAAAAATCATTTCTATTCTCATCCTTCTACTATTCTTCGTCAGCATCATCAGCATCATCACTTCCACAAACCCGCTCAAAAAAACATCACCCCCATCATCATCATCACCAACACTACCACAGATCAAGTGATACTTCTACACGGCTCTGAATCCACGCATGCGCACGTCTGACAGCCAGTCTCATATGTTGTGGTGCGTAGCGTGTAGCCATCGTTGCACGACAGCATGCACATGTCGTTGCACTTTCGGTACGTGTCGCCGCTGATCGGAAGTGTACCTGGTTCGTGTAAGTAAATAATATCGATCTTAATCTTCTAAGTTAACTCAAGTTTTGTTTTTAATGCAAACGTCATACATAATACATATCCTTTTGAAAATAGCTTAAATACGTTTAGTTGAAATAATGATGCGAAAGTCTAAGAATTGTTTGGTGAATACGGGCCCGGGATAAAATCAAGATCTATTTATTAAGAAAATAACGATAAATTTTCACAATTACAGCACCACATAAAACAAAACAAAAACAGTATTATCATCACTGTACCAGTCCAAATAAGTAGAATCAAAATCGACGCCCAAATGACATCCGATCCGTTTGTGAATAACAGCGTCAAGAATAATTATGTCATTATTATTGGCACTAAAACAGCGCTGTACCTCGCGCATGTTACTATTTTGCAAAAGACGTCGTTTCCGAAAACGTAAAATATAAAAGGGCTGTCCGAAGTTTGATAACACTGTTACTAAATATGCAGTAAGACGCTTATATGATTACGATATTAAACACAATTGAGTTACGGTGTATCAACCCGGCTTTCTGTCATTGTGGGAATAAGGGAAGGCTTTATCAGCCCGTGTTCTTAAAATGCGTGACAGTTACTCGAAGAATACATTCAGATTACGGTTATTTGCGTGACAGTTACTCGAAGAATACATTCAGATTACGGTTAGTTGCGCGACAGTTACGCGAAGAATACATTCAGATTACGTAGTTGCGTGACAGTTACGCGAAGAATACATTCAGATTACGGTTAGTTGCGTGACAGTTACGCGAAGAATACATTCAGATTACGGTTAGTTTTAGTGATATTCGACCCTATGTTGGCTCGACTGTTTCAAATGTTTGCGCTTTAATTATAAAACATACAGTTCCGTTTTCTGGTTAGAACTTGTTTCGGATTTCCGAACGCGCGACTGAAGTTGAACTATAGGAAAATGTTTGATAACAAATATATGTTCAAAATTTGAATTGCTACTGATCTGCTGTTGAAAATATGTAATAACCGACATGTACCTATACATTATTTAGAGATGCTCAACATAAAAAAGACAAATAAATAATTTCAGTACTCTAAAATTCTTTCGAAAGGTTAATACAGTGGTGTTCTGTGGTGCATATTATTAAACATAAGTATTTACGTTATGATTATTTTGTTTCTTTCTCAATCTAAAGTTCTTTAAATCATCTAAAATAACTTAAGGTCAGAATTGTATATAAAAAACAATTCTTAATGCTTTCCACGCTTCCTTTATTTAAAATTGGCAGTAACTATGTTCATCTTTATCTTGTTTGTTGGAAACTACACAATTATATCGTAACTGAACTGTGACATAGGCTTTTAAATAATACGGACTTAGGTTTCTTAATGAAATATCTCAGAAATATTCCCTGAGCAGAAATGTTCACGAGCGAACGATCGCCACGTCGAAAGAACCGTTAAAGGCGCAAACATGTTACGTTCTGACGATTGTAAATATTTAATTTCATTAATGTCGTAAATGACAGACAGACATTTTATTTAAGACTTGTACAGAGTACATCGCCTTAACAAATACATTTACAAAGAATATTTAAAGGGATCTTTTCACGCTTTGGTAAATTGACAAAATTGAAAAAAGTTGTTTCAGATTCGCACATTTTCGTTTTAGTTAAGATATTTGTGAGGAAACAGTAATACTGAACATTTACCATGGTCTAATATAGCCATTATATGCATCTTTTGACGATTTTAAAACCTAAAAATTATAAAGCGTTGCAACGCGAAACGATTGAATAATTTGGAGAGTTCTGTTTTTGTCGTTAAATTTTGTGAAACTACGAAGATTGCTTATATAAGGTATAAAATACGTCAAGTATGTGTACTCGGCGGAATAGCTCAGTAGGCTAAAGCGTTTTTACTTCAGGACTCTGGCAGGACTCTAGGGGTCACTGGTTCGAAACCTGCTCCGGGCAATGTTCTTTTCCTTTTTTAATTTTATTCTTGATTTTTTACTGGAGCTTTTACGATCCAATGTTTACATTTATCAATATAAAGCATTTAATGAAAAAGTTAAAAAATGCCAAAATCTGTGAAAAGGCCCCTTTAACATGATAAGGCATTCTTATTTCCGTAATTTGGGAAAAATGAATCAACAGTTTGGAAAAAGGAAAGTTTAAAAAAATAACGATTCCATTTCTTTAATGTCATAAATCACAGGAACAAACCTATCGTCAATGTCGAATTTAAAATTACTAAATTCAGTCATAACTATAACTTGCCGTATGATGGTAAATAAAACAGGGCCCTTATCAATAATACCACTGACTTCAAATTCGCTGGTCGGTCCTTGTTCGTCCACCTCTGATTGCGCTTTACTGAGAGATACGGAGGGGGGAGTGCAGGTGTGTCAGAGAGATGACCTTAATACCTTCATGTAACTCTCTATGTGCACAACGACAGAGAGTGGAAATGAGTCAATGGATAACTGTGAAAAGTCGCCATTTGGTAGATAAACAAGTTTATTATGGAATAAATAAGTAGATCCATATTGAAGTGTTTAGCCTTTAGCATATATCGCTGTCAATAAACGCATATCTCAACCTTATTTGAGCAAACATGCAAATGAATTTTGCTGAAAGAAATATAAATGTACGCTTTATATATTCATTGATTAATATGTCTTCGGATAGACCATCCGAATGCCCGACCGACCTACGACCGACCACCCGATCGACGGCTAAATTACAAACTTACAAGAAGAAATATTAATATAATTCTTTTTTAATCGCGTCCTGGGAAAACGAGGCTTAATGCGCGGGCGTAAAGTATCGTCCAAGATTGGCCTGTGCAGTCCGATATTGCTAATCAGGGTCGACACTTACCAATGTTATGGTATTTGCGTTTAACTAAGTCTCTTCTTAGCGAAAATCTAAGTAAGGAAGAAAGTATCGTCCCTGATTAGCTTGGGCGGTTTTCAAGGCTAATATGTTACGACCCTTAACGCACAAGCATTAAGCCCTGTTTCCCCAGAGCGAGACTAAGGTGCATAGATCATCATCCGATTGGTTACTATAATTGCACGGCTTTGAAAGTATGTATGCTATGAAACCGTCCAATGACTGCTGGGTGGCTGGCAGCTTATCCTTGACAGCTGGTGCTTAAAATGTCAAATAAGGATTTGTTCACAAATATTCCTAGTTTTTGTAAATGTCATTACATGAATTTGCTTAGATTAAAAGTTGTTCAAATATCAAAATAAGCAGTTGATTTTTTTCCAAAATTAGTAGTATTGGAAAATGCAAAGTTTATATAATACAATCCATTTTTGTTTCTTAAACGTTAATATATATTTAACATTTCCATGTATGCGATACATTTGTAATATTTGTGTTCTATCTTTTGCATTCTTGGTAATATTTAAAACGAGGGCAAGATGTTTTTGTCTCTCTGATTTTGTGTTCCGTAAAGCCCACTCGTTGTTTCATATATTATAAGCACGAGAAACCAAGTCAAACAGCAAAACTGCAAAGCGAAATTCCGATGCGCAATCATGAAATAATTATCGCAATTTGGCATCGTAATTCGGTGACATCGTTTCGTGTTTTTAGTGCATTCCTTTATCTGTTTTAAGGGTGACAATTCGGGATAAAAGCTCCGGTATCACCAATAATACGTATATTTGCCTTGCTATTATTTTCAACTAATCATGAAAGCAAAACAGATTTTATTAAACAAAACATGGTGACTAAGCTTCATACGAACACTTAGAAAAATACTTTTAGAGGTATTTTTTAGTGTGTCGCTATTGGAATTCTGAATAAATTCCTATCGAAGTATGCAGCGATATTTTGTCTTGTAATCATGCTTTTGCATATAATTGTTGAAGACTATTTCAAAGGGCGTAACCGGAAAAGATCACACATATATATTATTATTATGCAAGGTAATTTTCAGTTCATTTAATCTATTTTGGCTATGGTAATGGTTGTTTTTATCTATTAAACGCTTTTTTTGTCTCGCTATAAAAAAAACTTAAAATAGAAAATTACATAAGCTTCTCTGGGATCTTAAATTAATCCGACTCGTGTCCGAAATATTACGAATCGACGGATTGATTCAAATACACAAGAAACCATCTTTTTATTTTCTCCGCTTTCTAATCCTCGTCATTATAATCAGCAGCAATAGAAGTAGCGTTATGACCATAGCGTGTGTTATAATGATCACCATCATCATCATAGAAATAATTACAAATGTTTATCTTCATCATCAGTCGTCATCATCAGTCTTTCTCATTATTATAATCTTAATAACCGCCATTTTCATCTCTGGCATATAACAATTTCAACGACAAATACACTTGTTTGTGAAATCAAGCGCCAATCACTAGTTTACAAACACCTTGCTCTGAACGTTATTCTATTTAGTCTGTGTGCATTACATTTTGTTGGGTACCCCCATGTTGTGTTGCTGATGACATAAATGTGCAGACTTTGATGAAATAATGAGCATTTTAATTCACAAAGCATCATTTATTTTTTATTATGCAACGTCATGTGTTTCAATTGTATACAAGTGATAGGATGTTTCGGGGAGTTGTATGACATTTTAAATGAAAGAAATTATAGAAACATGCACGACGCCTTTTTTAATATAAATATACACACTCATCCTTAACTATAAATTTACTTCTGAACAGCTTATCGAATTGAATAATGTAATGCATCCATGCCAAAGATTAAAGATTATAAAGATACACATATACACGCAAGTTTAATGGTTAACAAAACGATTTATGGGTGTTCCATATAACGACCAAATATCAGTTGCTATGTATTTAATTGTCGTGGCCATACTTGAACATCGAGGTAACCATTGTTAAGGAACGATACTGAGAACGCTCCCTGCAAAAAAAATGCTAGTTTTCTAATACCACACGCTTTTCATGGTGGGAACTCCGTTCGGTAATGTCTTGACTTTGTTGTACGAGAAGAATTTCTTGTAGGAGGCCGCCATGTTGCGCCCGTACACGTGAATCAAGGTAAAGCAGGTGATAAACACGAGCATGTCACGAGTCTCCATCCTGTGCCACGTGACGCTGAGTTGACTGCAGAACAAAGGAACCCTGAAATACACGTTCAAAATACTGTATTTAATAGTTTGTATTTAATGGGGCAGGGTATAGCAACGGACATCGTATGTACAGTATACTATTTTAATTAAACGCAGCGTCGCTGCGATTACCTTTCCTTATTTCTTATAAAATGTGGGAAGTAGATGTACGAAAAAAAAGAAAAAAACACATAACTGCCTAACAGTTGTGTAATATATGAGGCTCAGCACGAATAAAATAAGGGCTTATTTTATTCATATATACATCGAAGCAGGCAGTAACCTTTTATTTTCTATAAATATTCACGCTGGATGCCAAATTTAGAAATAAACTGTCACAAGATTTTCCGTTTTAGGGGCGCACATCCAGCCGAACTTCCCTTAACAAAAAGTGTACATTTGTCATTCACATTTAAACGAAATGTAAATTGAAAAAAAAAAACGATTTTTAACATGTATTTCATTGCAGTAAAACAATAATTAATATGCACTCGTCGCATTGTAAAATCCTGGCATGCATTTACTGAACCTCCCTTAACAAAAAGTGTACATTTTTCATTCACATTAAAACAAAATTTAAATTGAAAAAAAAAGATTTTTAACATGTATTTCATTGCAGTAAAACAATAATTAATATGCACTCGTTGCATTTTAAAATCCTGGCATGCATTTACTGAATTATATTATAATGGATACGTTATATATAGCAATAAATGTGATATAAACGAAGGCCAACTTATTTTAAACTTACTTTCGCATCAGTTGCATCGAACGCTTAAGACTTATTTAGGCATTCTCGAGTCCGTTTCCGTGGAAAACTGTACAACAGTTTTCTTATCCCTTTTGGTTTATTCCACGAATAATAAATAAGCCACTGCGGTGGCGGCCCAGGCATGTAATCGTTTATATTATCCGGGTGGAAACTTTCCCCCCTCGAATCTGTCAAGAGAGCTATGTATGTTGACGCCGGCTTTCATGGCGCATCTGCCGACCTCTAAATCCTCAGAACTGCCCATTTCCTGACAAGCGCCGTTTTTGAAAGGTAAGACACGAGTAAATCAAGTCTCACCGATTCCTATTATACTCGAAACAGGTAAATCTAATAATTACCGGCCCCATTTTCCTGGAAACTAGGTTATAGAGTCTCTTTAGTTCCATCAGCTAAGACCAGAAATAATCAACTCAGACGCATAGCGCCCCATGTCCTCGTTCTAGTAAACATTGAACATCAATCGCACGTATAATAAATTTGTATTAAAATCTAACAATATAAAAAATAGTGCAACACGGGAGATAGGGTATTACTGTCATAAATCCTGACACTGACGTTTCGATTTACATTTGCACAACACACTTATGCTTTATGTTGTGTTCACATTTTCTGAACGAAAGTATTTTTATACTTGATTTGCACGTGTCTGCAATATGCAATGTGTCGTCTACAAGCTATACGCCTTATGCTGACGCTTGTGACGTAATGTGGCTACCAAACACGAAATCTAACATAGTTCGAACTCATCCACATCTATGTTTCAACTCGCGATGTCGACACTTTCCCAAGAAGTTAGATCACTGGTCTAATAAACATTTAAGGGTAGTTTACTTTAAATGTTGAATTATTTCGGATACAAATAAAAATTTAAGGGTTAAAATCTTAAAATGTTGTTTAACCTGATCTATTAGGAATTATGTTTTTACGCATATAATTGAATACAACACAACTTGATATATTGAGTGACAAGTTAAGTTGTTTATTTCTATAAGAGAACATGAAACATTGTATATTATTCCAATGGGACCACTTGATGTATTTATAATACGTGAAATCCTTAAAGTTCACTATAACCAACCTGTATCCAAGGTGTTTATTGAATTCTGACCTGGATCGATTACATTAACTGATATCTGACCTGTAATTTAGAATCCACAAGGCCAGGGCCGGGTTGCTCACAGCACCGTTAAGATAACATTAACGTTAAGCTTTACCTCCGTTAAGAACCCTAACGCAGCGTAATTTAATCAGCCTTTAACTTTATGCTGCTGAAACAGTTTTAATGCTGACGTTAATTAACGCATCGTTAAGACTTTTACGTCAGTGTTAAATCCCACAATCCATTCCAAATTTTCACTTCCGGTTCCTGTTATCCAAAATGGCCTCAAACATAGCAGACAATTCTTTTCCTGAAATAAAAAGAAAAAAACAACGCAATGTGAATTTTAGTACAATTGAAACTCTCAAATTGGAAGAACTTGTAAAAAAAGGAGTTTTTTTTGCAATGATTACTAATAAGTTTACAAATACTTTGAGTAACAAAACAAAAAAAGAAACATGGCTAAAGAAAGCAGAAGAGATTTCTCCACAAGGGGTTGCAATGAAAAGTGCTGATGAATGAAGCAACAAGTGGCAAAACGTAAGAAGGGAATGTAAGGCCTCTGTTACTATGGAAAAGCTTGAAAGGAAGAAAACGGGTGAAGGGACCGTACCAGAGGCAGCTATGGCCAACGAACAGCATGTCATAAGTTCTGAAGTTTATAAAGATTCAGCATCATTCAATTTAATAAAAAAGGAGGAACGGGCGGCGAAGAAGCCATGTTGAAACCTAGCGTTAAACTGTTTTATTGTGCTTTAAACCTAAATTAAAGTTAACGGTTGAAACTGCCGTTAAACTGGCCGTTAAAAGCCAGCGTTATTTTGAGCAACCCAATGTTTAAGCTTATACTGATTTTAACAGGCAAGTTTAATGATAAATTAAAGATACTAATTGACAAAAAAGTATGTATTTTTTCATTTTACGCCACGTTCAAAATGTTTACGTTAAATGAAACATCGATTACAGTCTCACAATTGATCAGAGTACATATAGAAAAACGAAAAACGATGGGATAAATAAAATACCAGGTCAATGTTCAATCCAGGTAAGTTTATTTTCTCGTCACTAAATCCTAAACTACTCGACAGGGCTCGTGTATATGTTTAACCGATACTTACTAAATAAACGTATCTGTACTCAGCAATAACCAGTATTGTCTTAAACCTTCTAAATTTTGCTGTGGTGAAGTGGATATGGCTGCCTAGCCACTGAGATGTGATGGGTTTGATCACCGCTTTCGCAGCTTACCTTACATCTCCCCCAAAGACACAAAGTACTGTTTTTTTTCCAATGAAATGTGCCATATAGCTCCCCGATAAGCCTTAGGCTTTTGATGCAATCGAGCTACAATAAGGTTAAAACAAAACAAGGGTTTATACTAACTTTCGTCGTGAGTGAGAGGTATGTCGTCCACAAGAGCATGTTTACATGTATTATGGATCCCGACATAATTCCAGTGGCCAATGGCGGTGTTGGAACTACAAGACATCATATAAGATCATTATTGTGTCCACGCCTGCAAACATGTATCAAATGCCACGAGCAGTCATTTGCGCAGTCTGTTCAGAAGCTACCATGTCCGCCATTAAGATCACACAGCCTCGCCCGATTTTATAGCGAACAAGGTGGTCCCGACTATACTGCGTGGCTGCACTCAGTATAATTTTGTATGCTGTTAAAAACGTTAGGTACCAAAACCTTAAGCAATGGTCATGTTTTTTTTTTAATTTTTGACACAAGTCCTGGACTTCTTCAAGTATTAAGTTTTGTTCAAGTCAAGCCTTACCAAATGAGTACATCAATAACCTTTTCAACTTGCAACCGTCATGACTGTTAATTTTTGTAATACATATTCTGTGGCTAAAATTTTGAAAGCTTCGTGATCTAAATTTATAAAAAAAAGTAACGTGTTTGTACGATTTATTCAATTGTATTTGTGTGACCAAACTTAAAGTATATTTCCGTCAATTCAAGCCTTATAAATTTAAGCTATGAACTGTTGGAAAAGTAACACAAGCCCCGGTTCTTTCCTCTGTTGGAGAACATGAAGTCAACTCCTATGACGACAATGAATATGAGTAGGAACGAGATGATCGCGTATTTCGAAAGGCTCTTGATAGCGATCTGTTATATTATACAATATGTTCAAAATATGTGCCTCATGAGTACAGTGCGATTAGTAAAGACGAATATCAAACTCGTGAAGGTTTTAAATCACAAAATATGAGTCACAGACTGGTACCTTCATTCATGAACGTAGATAAAGAATCAAGCACTTTTCAAACTAAAATATGAAGAAAGTTGTAAATCGATAAACTTCTTTTGAATCCACTTCCACTTTTACTTAAAACTTTAAATCTATGGTTCCGGATAAAGACCAAAAACTATGATTTCGAATACAAGTACAGATGAAAAAAACATCAAACACAAATAGTTAGTTATCTCTAGTAATTTCGCAGTGTAACGACCCAGCTATCTGATCTTACAATATTCCATACTTACGTGAGTTGGAGATATCTGTCACAGAGGTCAAATCTAACGGCAGAGGGATTATTATCATAATAATAAACGGTAAAATAATAATTCTTCTTAGTATTATTATTGATATTGTTGTTATTATTATAATTAGCATTATCATTATTATTATCATTTATTTATTTATAACTAAATTTGAGTCCACAGAACGCAGGCATGTCCTGCTGACACATTTAATAACACAGATACATGTGTCATTTGTTACATTTCCAGCCCTGATAGCGATACGTCACTACATCCGGAACATAAGCGGAACTCCCGTCCTATCCCGCCAATCGGCATAAATCTACGCTGATTATTTCTGATAAGGAACTTTTAAACGGGCATGTCGACTGGAGATCGAAATGCGCTAAATATTAGCGTATTTTTGTGCAACTGAGTTTGCCGGAAATTGTTCGTTTCATGAACATGAGTTTAAAATATGTCAGTCCCAAGCAAACTTATGCCGTCAAAGGAAGAAGTCAGACAGACGAACACAGCGACTACTATATTTCCCTCCCATTTTTCGGGCAATATAAAAACACAACAGCATTCGCAGCACTTTCTCCAATGTCTTGGTCTACAGCAAATATTAAATATAAAATTAAAGTCATATACTCTCGATAATTCTAATCAGCTCCATATTCAATTTTATCAATTTCGCTCCTCGTTTATTTGGACAATAAGCGTCCGAGTGAAGGAGATCTGACGTTCTTTCGGGGTCGTCCAGATGTTTGGTGCTACGTTATGTGGTTACGTTTGCGTTTTTTCTAGGTACTGACGGCACGTGACCGAGTAACAGCAGTATATTTTCAACGGTATCACAGAGTTGGGTTTCGAACTTATGCATTCGTCTGAAAAAAGTGTGTGTGGTTTGAGGAGTTAAACTATTTTATCTACAGTAAACCCGTAATAAGATTTAAAGTCTAATTGATCAACAGTAAAAAATGTTTCCGTTGTTGTATTTTTGTTTTTGTTTGCTTTATTGAAGAACAAATATGTATTTTATTGTCGTTTGGTAGCAGTATAAACGCAAATGTTCTGATGAATATTGTTAATATACCCTTATTTATACATAATAAAATGCGACCTATATATATTAAGTATATGTTGTCTCTAACAAATTGTATTAATGACATATGTGAAAAAGAGGATTTAATGTATGACAGTACTTGTGTTCACGTTGAAATCTTCATATACATCGGAGTTTCCGTGTAGACTCATTTATACATGTCGGAATGTAATGTCTTAGGTTTTTAAAAATTACTGTTTTGTGGACAAGTGAACTGATTGATTTCTGATTTGATAAAAAGAAAGAAGGATTTGCGTCGGTCATTTACAGATGTGTTTGTGTTTAATTCGTGGATCGGTCGAAAAACGAAATCATCGAACATTAACGTCCCACTAATTATAATGATTTTTCAGTATGCTTTTTCGCTGACATTTATGACCGCATCCTGTTTTGATACGCAGAAAAATCATATCGTGTCACGTCATCCGGATCTATTAGATTCGCTCTAATATACCATTATTCACTGAACAAACCGATCTGTAAAAAAATTAAACATACCAAAATTGGCGCGTTTTAACGAAATAATTTACAAACAGTTAACTTACATTGATAGAACATTCAGCTTCCGGTAAATGTCATCCCAATATTCTGACGTCATTTCCGGTTACGATGCAATCACACATCCGGTTTCGTCGGACACCGATATGACTGCGGAGGAAAAGATATAACATGTCAAAACGCTGACTGCAGTATATCACATGTATACATTCACTCATTTAATTGATCCTCGCATTGGGGAAATAGGGCTTAAAAACATGTGCGTACATTGGCATCCCAAATTAGCCTGTGCAGTTCGCACAGGCTAATCGGGAATACAACCTCCCGCTTGTATTGAATTTTTCAAATAAAAGAAAGGCTCTTCTAAACGAAAATCTAGTTTAGTCGGAAGGTGTCGTCCTTGATTAGCATGCGAAGACTGCATACTGTATGGGAGTACACTTTACAGATATACATTATAAGCATTTAGCCCATTTTTATCAGAACGATACTCATTTAAATTATAACGAAACCAGAAGATATCCTTGCAAGAGAAAGAGAAAAAGGGTAACAATGAGCATCATGCCCATAATTGATTGTTGACCTCTTAAGTGTTAACAAGACTTGCGCGCTACGTTGTCAACATCTGTGATACATCTATACCGAAAATTAACCTTTGACATATGTGTGTGACATTGACCATGTCGTTAGGGAGACGTGTGTTACGAGAGACATGGTTTGCCCCATGTTAAACATTGCTGGTAAGTTATTTTGACGAAGTTACGCTGAATAAACCGCTCTCAGTACCGATAATCTCTAACCAACACATGCAAACACACAAAGCTCGCATTGTGCTAGATTAATCGAGCTTTCAACAAGCGTGTTCGATATATATTTGGTATTTCAACTTCATTAATTTCAATGAAAAGGAAACAGCTGGAAAGAATCAATCAAGTCATTACTGCATTTATCTCCCTTATATACGATCGAAGACAAATACGGACATTTTCAGTCTTACCAGACGTGAAAGGTTTTCAAGTTATTACTTTGTTCTTAGTTTATGAAAATTAAGCTTGTTGTACACCTGTCATTCATACTTTTAATTTGTAATATGCATTAAAAAAACAGCATAACAAATGCAACAAAACAATTGATGGTAAAAAGAACCAATACGATTGGTATGGTGATTTCTCATACCGCCCCGCTTGAAAATAAGTATCATTTGTAGTGTAAAAAAGTAGATTCTTGATACATAAATATATCATGAATACAATCGACGAATTAAGAAACTTATTTGACAGTGACTGTGTATCTCGTTTTTTAAGATTTCATAGGTATCAACAATAAGTTTTTAATAGATTGACACATCCCTGTCCGACCAGATTAGGTATCAACAGTAAGTTTCTAATAGATTGACACATTCCTGTCTGACCAGATTAATTGAGTGTTTTTTACCAAGCTAATAACATTACTATTCAAAATCAACGGAAATTTCGTACAATTGTTCGTAAAATAAACTTAACTAATTAAAACTCAGTGTTCCTTATGGCAATTGGCGAAATTTCTACGTCAGATGTGGTCTGGTAAAATAGATGTTTGTAGATACAAAATGCTCGTTTTTATTATTGTTTTGCATATCTATTCATACGACACATGAACACTAAAATGGTGTTCGTGTGTCGTATTAATATATATATTCGCGGGAATTAATTGTGGGCACAAATAAATGAAAACGAGCATTTTGTATCTACAAAAATCTATGTAATCATACCACATCTAGCGTTGAAATTTTGGCTATTGCTATAAGGAACACTGATTGTTAAGGTGTTAACTTTATTTTACGAAATACTCAACGAAAGTTTCGTTGATTTTGAGCGTTATAGAGACTTTAAAATCGTAATTCGTGTCAAACACCTGAAAAGCTTAGTCTTAGAAGTGACAAATACGTTTAATCCACGTGTCATACGTTAATATGTGGAAGTTTTAATAATTATGTTTCAGAAACGGCCTGCCGAACATACGCAAAACACAGACAACCCGATAGGCAGACATCAATGGTGAATCCTGTATACACTGTGGGTGTTAAGTAGGATATACTGGTTGGATTTGACTTTTCGAAAATATATTTTAATGCCTAAAAAGTCAAATAGGATGAAATCGATAGGGACAATCAGGGCCGGTAATAAAATAAACTGCAACTATTTTTTTCAAAATATTGCTTATGTATTTAACACATTTGCATTTCACGGAACAGTATTGATTTTTTTTGCGCATGCGCGGATGTGATTTCTGGTAGATCCGGAGTCTCAAACTATCGGCAGCAGTATACGACGATAACGAGACTTAAAAAAAAAATAAAAGTTAATACCGTCAATAGAAGCGTATATTTAAAAAAAAACATTAAAATTGTAACAACGGATAGATTAAAGTGAAATACTGCTGCATTAAGTTGATGGACGGCCAAATTATTATTGCTGCAGCATTTACGGGAAACTGTGGATGCACGTGTCGACTGTTGGAGCACGTGGCAATTTTAACAAACAGAACACTGCCTTTCTTAATTACAAACAGGACAGAATGATTTTAAACAAATAGACATTTCAATAGCTCACGGAGAATGCATTTGCGTTAGGTGTCGTCTCATATTAGCCTGTGCGGTCCGCTGATATGATTTTTTGCTCAAACGTATTTTTCCGTAGCGAAAATCCAGTTGAGTAGAAATGTGGCGTCCCTAAAATCTGTGTTGACAGGACAGGCTAATACGAGGTGACACAAAAAGCATTTAACCCATTTTTTTCGACAGCGAGGCTGGTAACATTTTGTGATCTTTTAAAAGGGAACTTTCCGAACCTTGGTTGCTTCTATCCACGAACTCTACGTCGATATCACTAGACGCTTGTTCCGGTAAAATGTCGATCGCCCGAGACGCTTGGTCGTCATCTGGGTCAGACGACGGAGGCGCCGTCTTATGGCGAGCTTTTCTATGGAAGCCGGAACTACCGGTCGTGAGGTCTGAATAGTTTGACAAATAATATGCACGGTTTTGTTTCCGGTAGTGGTAGAAACAATTAGATAAGAATTGGTTGTTTGCCTAATAAGACCTTTGTCATATATTACTTTTATTTATGTACAACATTTTTTTTTGGTTTTGTGTGTGTCACAAACAATAAATTGAGACATTTATATAAATAGGCGACTATAAAAAAGAACAAAAGTGTGACAAATAAATATAGACCAACTCCCAGCAAACAATCTATATGGGACCCATATGGGTCCCATGTGGGCACCTATATGGGCCCCATGTGGGCTGCCAACATGGGACCCAGATGGGAAGTGCAACCGGGCTCCACATGGGTCCCATCTGGGCTGCCCCATGAAAGTATATGGGGCAGCCCAGATAGGACCCATGTGGAGCCCGGTTGCAATACCCATCTGGGTCCCATGTTGGCAGCCCACATTGGGCCCATATAGGTGCCCACATGGGACCCATATAGGTCCAACATGGGCATCCCTTTTACTCAATATGGGCTACATACAGGCAGCCCTTTTACTCAATATGGGCTACATACGGGTAGCCCTTTTACTCAATATGGGCTACATACAGGCAGCATTTTACTTAATATGGGCTACAAACTGGTGGCATTGTATTCAATATGGGTACACAGAGCCTGTAAAATTTTGGACAACGCATTAATGGAAATTCAGGTTATGTTAGAAATAATATGTAGGCTGCAAACATGAAATACTGTGTTAAATTGAACATCAGACAAAAGATTCTTGTACATGTACTTCCAATTTCATTTTTTAAATGTTTTATCTATTTCTTCTTGCTGGAACAGAGCGATATCAAAGGGTTCAAGAGCTAAATAGCATTATCCTGCAAGAAATACAAGGTTTTTGTTAAAAGACTTAAAAATTTATTAAAGTACTCCCAACTTTTATTTACATAAAGTATTACACACATATACATGGATACATACATAAATAGCAGGAGGATCCCACGTTAACTATTCTACCAGAGAATTCTAAAATAATATGGTGATTCCTAACTTTTTGAATGTAACATCAGCAAAAATATTTTACATGAAGTTGCTAACGAAAACATGTTTCTATCTAATGTTCTATCCGCATGGAGTAATGTTACTCATAATCTATAAACCCAAACCTACAGTTGAACTATTTTATGGAACAATAAAGACATAACTTCAAACAATACGACGTTTTTCTATAACATTATATATGTTGACCAGTTATACAACTATAGAATTAAGGACTCCTATTATTTTGATATAAAATATATATTACATATACAGAATACCTTCAAGTATTTTCCTGATGTACTACACATTACTCAAAAGCATACCCATGCATATTAAATCTTTAACCAATACAAATAACACACCATGTACTCAAAGAACATTTGTAGAAAACATACTTGCAAGACTAAACAAAATATTTTATAAACTAGAAATTAACAAGGGACAAAATTGTCACAAAACCAGGTTTTCATTGTGAAAAAAAAATCTGAAAATTAACCCCCTTTGTAAGTTTGTTTTTAAAAAAAATCTATTTTTAGTCGTGGCGACCTTGACATTGGAGATATTGACGTGATTCTTTCGTGCGACACACCGTCCCATGATGGTGAACAAATGTGCCAAATGATTTTAAAATCTCACAATGAATGACATAGTTATGGCCAGGACAAGCTCATTTGTGGCCATTTTTGACCTTTGAACTCAAAGTGTGACCTTGACCTTGGAGATATCGACATAATTATTTCGCGCGACACACCGTCCAATGATGGTGAACAAATGTGCCAAATGATTTTAAAATCTGACAATGAACGACATAGTTATGGCCCGGACAAGCTTGTTCCGCCAGCCCGCCAGCCAGCCAGCCCGCCAGCCAGCCAGCCAGCCAGCCCGCCCGCATTCGCCAATCTAATAACCAGTTGTTTCCTTCGGAAAACCTGGTTAATAAAAACCCTGCAGAAAAATCCAAAAACTCAAATAAATGGCAAATCCTATTTCGAGAACAAGTCCATATTATTATCTTTGATATCTTCATACATTCTAGTGTTTTTCGTAATTGCACAATATATATATATATATATATATATATATATATGTCTTTTAAAACCTTCAAAAACTGAAATGCTGTTTCTTCTTTTGCAAAGGAATATATACCATTTCATTTCCAGATAAAAAAGAATGTATGCTTTCTTAGAAAATGATCCTTAAAGGAATGGTTTAGGATCAATGGAGAAAGAACTGTCAATTACATTTACAACATTGCTTAATATATTTGATAAAAAAGCTTGAACTATGCAGCAGTCCTAGAAAAGATGGATCGTAGCTTCATCACCAAGATGCTCTTCAAACTCATCTATTTGCTCAAATGTTCTAATTGGAAGACTGATGGCAGTTGCATTGGCTTGTCATCAGTAGCTGACCTAGCCAAGAGCCGATGCAGCATCCGCTTCATTTCCCTGTTCTCGTCTCTCATTGTTTCCAACACCGTTAAAATCTGTGTAAATGCATCTGAAGACAGAGTAAAAAAAACTGTACCTAAAATTATGTTGACAATAATATATATCACAGCTGGGTCTTATATAATTATATCGGATGTGTGCCGATATAACAGCAGCGGGCCCGATTTGTCCCAACAGCTGTTGTACAGCTAGGGCTGATTATAGCAACTTGCACCTATATGCCCGTCAACATCAATTTGTTTCTTTTATTAGTAGAAGTATGTATTATTATAGATCACTAAATGACTGTGTATTTTATATTTTTTCAGTTGGATTATCTGTTTACATCAATTATTTATGTAATTAACTATCATTTTATAAGCAGTAGTTCCAAAACTGAAATTATTTTAAGTTAAAGTTTCAAGCACAAAAATTAGTTACTTTGTCCTATGAACTGGGAAGGCTCTTCAGCTGGACTTAATGGGAGTGACCGGCCTCTGTCATGCACTGCTGGACATTCCTTGTAAAGACGATGTTGGCAAACCAGGTGGTGGTGAATATTTTATTTTCTGAAATAAATTTGTACAATAAACATTACGAATTTAATTATTTCTTAATACACAGACTTTTTTAATATTCTGCAAATATGTGTTTCAATAATCATTAAAATTTGTCAACAGGCAGACAACCTTGGCTTGCGTGCAAGTAATCAAAGACCTATAAAAAAACATTATATTATACGTTTAAATTAATATTATCAATGTATAGTATAAGATAAGTAAGATTTATTAGCATTAGCATGATTACTAATTTAGTGTTCCATTTTTTCAGGCATGCGCCTGTCTGCTATAAATAGTTTGTAGTGAATTTTAGGCAGAATCAAGTTGAATTAAGCAGTTTAACTAAAAGATTGATCTATGGCGACAAACGAACGTTACGACTTACGTCGCGAAAATACATGACAAAGGCAAAGCGATGAAGGATTCTAATAATTTGCACTTTAAATTATTAAACGCACAGGCATTCATTGAAGTATCAGATAAATAAATAATGCGTGATCAGCAATATATATCTGATTTCAAAAGAAATATATAATTACGTGTATAATATCACAATTTAACAAATTACCGTTTTGAGTGTTTTGTTTTGGATGTTTTCGCGAGGCGGAATTAACATCTGCGCATGCGCATATTATTTAAATACTTTATTTTTCTGCGCGATTATTTAAATTAAAATTATCTCTTGAAAATGACTTCATATTAATCATAGTATATACATTATTTGAAACAAAGCCATATCAAAAACAGAATTTTCAAAAAAATGTGCGCCCGATAGCTGATTTTGTCCTTTGTTGGGCGGCCCAAATGGGACCCGTATGGGACCCATATGGGCTGCATATTATTTGCTTATGCATTGATTTTCTATTTTTGGGTAAAATATTAGCAGTTGAGATCAAGTTTGTCATAAGTACGTTTTAAAAAATTAGTTTTTAATCAAATAAATAAAAGTTTATATCTTTTGCCTGATAGCGCAATAATATGGGACCTATATGGGACCCTTAAGGGCATTCCCATATGGGCTAACCCATATAGGTCCCAAATGACTCCCATTTGGGCTTACCCATATGGGTTTGCCCAGAAACAGCCCGGTAGCTGATTTTGTCCTTTGTTGGGCGGCCCAAATGGGACCCATATGGGACCTATATGGACTGCATATTATTTGCTTATCCATTGATTTTCTATTTTTGGGTAAAATATTAGCAGTTAAGATCAAGTTAGTCCAGCATACGTTTTAAGAAATGAGTTTTTAATCAAATAAATACAAGTTTACATCTTTTTCGTGATAGCGCAATAATATGGGACCTATATGGGACCCTTATCGCCATTGCCACATGGGCAAGCCCATATAGCTCCCAAATGACTCCCATATGGGACCCGTATGGGACCCATATGGGCCGCATATTATTTGCTTATGCATTGATTTTCTATTTTTGGGTAGAATATTAGCAGTTTAGATCAAGTTAGTCCTACATACGTTTTAAGAAATGAGTTTTTAATCAAATAAATACAAGTTTACATATTTTTTCCCGATAGGGCAATAATATGGGACCTATATGGGACCCTTGTGGGCATTCCCATATGGGCTAGCCCATATTGGTCCCAAATGACTCCCATATGGGCTTACCCATATGGGTTTGCCCAGAAACAGCCCATATGGGACCCATATGTGCATGTTTGCTGGGCTGGCACTTAGGAAAACAGTTAATACATCGTGGGGTCATTTATCTTGTGGAAAGTGATTTACTGCCATACAAATATACCAGCACAAAAGACACAAAATCACAAACAACAAATAATGGCATTTTTAAGTATGCAAAAATATTTAACCCACTCACCGGCGTCATAGACATGGCGTCTGCCTTTTGATTGCATGTGCAGTCTATTCTGACGGATAAATTTGAGTGTTTCGTCGTCCATCTTCGTCTGCCGTTGGGTTTCCGTCAACACACCCTGTATGTCCAAAATAGTATTTTCTTTACAAAAGAACAACAAGTACTATTTTCTGTATCCTGTTCTGGATCATATCGGAGTTCTACTGAAATCAGATCACAGTTCTCAAGAACTGATCATATACATGTGTAGTTATTTTATTAACTGATCATGACATATTTTATATGAACTTCCGGGTATTCTAACATATAAATTATGTATCAGATTTGGGCAGTTATACTCAAAGTTTGAAAGTGTTTTTATTTGTTCATTACATA
This sequence comes from Dreissena polymorpha, assembly GCF_020536995.1. Taxonomy (NCBI): domain Eukaryota; kingdom Metazoa; phylum Mollusca; class Bivalvia; order Myida; family Dreissenidae; genus Dreissena; species Dreissena polymorpha. The sequence goes on from NC_068355.1 coordinate 27,071,236, forward strand.
TTTAAGCATTTAATACCTACTTTTTTAATTAAGTAATGTTTCGCACTTCATTTGTGAAATGATCTGCCAAAAACTGCTATAGTCTGGTTAAAGTGAACGGTGTTGGTCTTTGACTTATTTCTAGTTAACATAGAGATTATATAGTTTTTGGCACCAATGATTTTCACTATTTAAAGGGATCTTTTCACGCTTTGGTAAATTGACAAAATTGAAAAAAGTTGTTTCAGATTCGCAAATTTTCGTTTTCGTTATGATATTTGTGAGGAAACAGTAATACTGAACATTTACCATGGTCTAATATAGCCATTATATGCATCTTTTGACGATTTTAAAACCTAAAAATTATAAAGCGTTGCAACGCGAAACGATTGAATAATTTGGAGAGTTCTGTTTTTGTCGTTAAATTTCGTGAAACTACGAAGATTGCTTATATAATGTATAAAATACTTAAGTATGTGTATTCGGCGGAATAGCTCAGTAGGTTAAAGCGTTTTTACATCAGGACTCTGGCAGGACTCCAGGGGTCACTCGTTCGAAACCTGGTCCGGGCAATGTTCTTTTCCTTTTTTTAATTTTATTCTTGATTTTTTACTGGAGCTTTTACGATCCGATGTTTACATTTAACGATATAAAGCATTTAATGAATAAGTTAAAAAATGCCAAAATCTGTGAAAAGGCCCCTTTAAGCCATAAGAAAACGGACACAGTATAAATTAGATGCAAGTGTGTAGCTTAATGTGTGCTTTGACTATGTAACAAGGCAACACCACACTCACCCGTTTCAGGTTGAATGTATCCTGTATCTTTCCCATAAATGCCTGTGCAAACTTAGGGTACGTATAAAGCGTCTCTTTCAGTACAGACAGCTCGATCTTGTTGATATCGCAGTAGGTCAGGGCGCGAACAAAGTAGGAGACTTCCCTCTGATGGTCAGGTCTTGAACGTCCCCACCGAAAAAGGCGTCCTTACCTAAAGTGAGAAATAATCACCATCATCATTATCATCATCATCATAATCATCATCATTATCATCATCATCATCATCATCATCATCATCATCATCATCATCATCATCATCATCATCATCATCATCATCATCACCATCATCATCATCACCACCATCATCATCATCACCATCATCGTCATCATCATCATCATCATCATCATCATCATCATCATCATCATCATCATCATCATCATCATCACCATCATCATCATCACCACCATCATCATCATCACCATCATCACGCAAGGATACAAATTGTGATAACAAAGCTTTGAGAGGAGTGGGTAACACATTAAGTGAGTTTCAATACATGTCCGGAAACAATTAGGAGGAATAAATCAATAGAGGAAATTTTAAAGCGTAAAAGGGGGTAACCGCTGCGGAGAGTTTGTAACCAATATGGTATGTAACCGCAAACCCTTGGGAATGTAAAGTTGACTAGATTCTTGGAATAAGAACGCCATGTATACCTGCCGAGACTCTCTGGAAGGCGGGGCAGTTGTTAAGCAGATTTCCATTGAGCTGAAGGCAGATATCCACCTGCAGACTCCGGAAAACTCTTTGAAACCTGCATGAACAGAACCATATGTTTGCCTGTTTGTTATTCGAAAATTAATATTTTATAAAAAAACATATGTTCAGAATTTTAACTTGCCTACTGTAAGTAAAGATACATTTTACAATAAATTATAGACATAACGTTGCTTATCAACCAATAAAGATTTAAGTAAATAGGATTTAACAATTTTCAAGTGCAATTTTAAAATTCTCATTTATTTTTCTGATCCTCAAAAATATTTAACAATTTTAGAGATAAATGCGCGGAAACGAACCACTAAGAACTAAAGAATACATATGAGGCAAATTTAGAGGGGTTATTACCACGTCCGGCTATTAGGGTTTGACATCCTATATGAGGACATTTAAAGGAACATCACCACCGCTTACTCGAAGTTTTAAATTAACATTATGGGGTGGGCGGTTTTAAAATACGCACGTTAAGACATCTTTTTCGGAGTGGTCGGAGGTAAATTGTAAATACTCCGCCCTCTAATCCCCACACAACTAAACGACCTCTCTGCACTTATACATCATTTCTTTTTAGAAATAGTAAGCTCCCAATACTGTGTTCATGTCGATTTCATTGGTATACGCCGACGTATGCTTGAAGCTCTCTTGTAGACGCGAAGCGAGGTTTTTGGGCAGATGGTGAAAGTTGATAAACTCTTTGATGCTCTGGGTTTTATCATGGTATTCGTCCGATCCCAGATACACTCTCATCACAATCGAGCTACCGTTGCCAAAGATAGCGGCGCTTAGAAGAGCTGTTATGAGAGGCGAAAATAGTGTTTATAAAATATATCGTTTCCAAATATAGTATTTCAAAGATTTTTTTTTGAAAATAGTGTTCCGAGAAATAGTGTTTCTAAGGAGCTAAGCCACGTAATATTTTTGCAGGTTCTGATTCAGATAGGCAAAATATAAAAATAAGATTAACACGTGCCTAACAAAAGAACTTTTATTTTGTTGAATCAAAATACATTACAAAAGCACTAAAACTGAAAATTATGTAGTCATTAAGTAAATTTGGCCGCCGCGGAACGCACGCTTAAAATTTTAGCATTCTGTTGATTTTGAACAAATGGTAAAATTGAAGACAATTATGACACAATATGTGTATAATTTAAAACTTGATAATTACACAATACTATTGTTGATGGCATGTAACAAATATGTGATTCAACGAGTTTGTTTCCTAAAATATACGTTAACAGGTTTGAATTAAAGCAAAATACAAAGATGACGTCACATTAGTTAATGTAATGTTCTACTGCATCATATAATAATAAAATGATCTCTAAATGTATGAACCATTCTATGACGAAAAATGATATTTTTCTCAGATTAAATATATAATGCGAATAAAATTGCTCAACATTAAAAATGAGGTAGGCTCTGCGAAAACGGGGGTTAGTGAATTCGCGCTTTCCTACTTATCTGGGTGTTCGCTTAAAAGAGACTTTCTTTAAAAGGAAAAATATCAAGAAAGCGTCAAAAGTTGTTTCCCAGATCAGCGTGTGCAGTCCGATTGCATTAAGCTCCACATTCCCAGAACAAGGCTGAAAGGTAGATATGAATCAAATAGAATCTTACAGCCAAGCAACATAGCAACAATGGAGAATATCTTCTCGGCGTTGGTGTTTGAGGAGACTTTGCCGAACCCTATTCTGGTGAGGGAGGTGAACGTAAAGTACAGGGCCGTTATGTAGTACGTCTTGAAGCTGGGGCCGCTGTCAGTGACGTACGGCTCGTGGATATTGGTCGCAGGCTTTTCTAGCCAACCTGCGACAAACAGCAAATGTGACAGCGACCGAAACATGTTCACGGACAATTACATGTACTTAATGAAAGCAACCACAAATGTTTACAAATTTCCCAAAGAAAGAAATAAAAACGACCGCAAATGTGGCGTGCCAGAATAGCCTGTGCAGTCCGCACAGACTAATCAGGGACGAAACTTTCCGCCTGAATGGCATTTTTCGTTAAAAGGAAGTCCATTTTGACCGAAAATCTAGTTTAAGTGGAAAGTGTCGTTCCTGATTAGCCTGTGCGGACTGCACAGACTAATCTGGGACGACACTTTACGCACATGCATTATGCCAAGTTTTTACAAAAAAAGACACATTTAATCCACGCTCTGAGCGAACGATTTTAATGCATGTGCTTAACGTACCGTCCCAGATTAGCCTGTGAAGTCCGCACAGGCTGAAAGGAGACAACAAGTTCCACTGTAATTCTATTTCTTGTTTAAAGAAAGTCTCTTGTGAGCGAAAATCCAGTTTAGGCGGAAAGTTTTGTCCTGTAAACGAAAAATGTTATAAAAGCGGAAAGTGTCGTTCCTGATTAGCCTGTGCGGTCTGCACGGGCTGATCTGGGACGACACTTTAAGCACTTTCATTCAACTCCCTTTTCACAGATCACGGTCCATATATATTATAACGCAAAGTTTAATTCAATTTAATATCCCTCGACATCTATTAATTTCACTCATACTGTAAGATTCCTTAATCGGGTTCTTTAAGCATTACGTATCGCGTCAATAATTATCTAAACGCTAGAATCGATTTATCTAGAAAATCATGGGAAAAGGCGAGTTAATTAATTAATATTCACGTTTGCCCCTTTGATTAATGTGCTCACTGACAAAATCGCGCGCAGAAAATAAATACACAGTCAATATCTGTTTGTTAAATACTAATGTTGGCACCATACTGCCTCCTACCAAGAATATTAGAGGTTGTAATTACATATCGGCTCAGGAATGATCCTCGTTCTGGGAAAACCGGGCTTAATGCGTGGGCGTATAGTGTCGTTCCAGATTAGCCTGTGCAGTCCGCAGTAGAGCCAGTGAAGCCGGAACTTTCCGCCTAAACTGCTTTTAGATAATAAGAGACTTCCTCTAAACGAAACATTCTATAAAATACGAAATCTAGGACGATATTTCACGCAATTGCATTAAAGGTAACCTTCAGCGACAATATCAAGTTGCTTTGAACAAGATTGCATCATAGTATAGTTGTATGTAACCAAATAAAATACGGAAAAATCCGACGTTTTACTTGTTAATAAACAACGAATTACTTTGTTTCTTCAAACATTAGGATGAGCGACAATTTATCTATTTGCATTTAATTTATGTGAAGCATATTCTGATTACTATATGGTAGTATATAACAGTTAAGGCTAGATTGCACTTTACCGGTACGCAGTTGTTTACCATTATCGACAAAGCGGGAGTTTGGGGGCGGTAGCCCCCGATACTACTGTAAGGAAATATGCTGTTGCGTTTGGTGTTAGATGTTGCGGGTAAGAATTAGGGTACGCTTTTCCGTTCTTTTTTACGTACCGGTAAAGTGTAATTGCCCCAACAGTTAAAGTACATACACAAAGTGTGGTAATTTTCGCAAAATAACGTAGCGTTTTAAGCATAACTACATTTTAATAAATCTCAATTTGCAAAAGTGTCGTCATAAATTATAGCCACTCAGTTGTAACCACTTTGCTTTAAAATAATAAACCCAAATAACTTCGTTTTTTATTTGAATGACACGAGCCAGACATTGACATATTCGGCTGAAACGCGCAAGAAAAAAATGCTGGAAGCAGACTCGTATTAATATTCCGCATAAATTGGATTTTCACTAGCAGGAGACTTACTTTAAATGTAAAATACTTTATAGCGCAAAGTGTCGCCTCTGATAAGCCGTTTCGGATAACACAGGCTTTTCTGTGACGACACTTTACGCACATTCATTAAATTCCGTTTTTCACTGAGTGCGGCTAAATCATAACTTGTTTATTTTACAGTACAAATATACACGCAAACGAAGTTATAGTTTAATTGTTTTGACTGTTTTATATTTAAAATTTGGCTTTTATAGCAATATTTTAATGTTTGCGAATATATTTGTTTTACTGATATAAAGTATATTGATTCTGTTCGCGAATTCATTATCCCATGTTGTTAAAAATATATACCCGGTAGTCGGACAAGTGCGATTGTAAGTTATTTGCAAGGTTTGACATTTTCCGAAAATACACCAGTATGAAATGCATACTTTATGTATCAAGTTAGCAGTTCTGTTTAGTATACAAGTATAATTGAGCCGCGATCTGAGAAAATGGGGCTTTATGCATGTGCGCAAAGTTTCGTCCCAGATTAGCCTGTTTAGTTCGTACAAGCAAACCAGGGAGGCCACTTTACGCTTTTATGGAAACTTTAGTTGAAAGGAATCTCTTCTACACGAAAATCCCGTATATGAAGAAAGTGCGAACTTCACAGATTAAACTTCAACAAAACTTTAAGCCCATGCAGTAAGCCCCGTTTTTCCAGAACGAGGCTTAATCGCATCGTGATTGAATACAATCGCCGGGCTTAAGTGTCTGCGAAAGAGCTTAAAGAAATCCGTCCCAAGGTTAAATTAGTGTATAACGGATATTATATATATGTCAGTTGTCCATTCGACCTGAAGACAGCGATATTAATGCTGAGAATAATTCGGTATTTCGCATGGAACGAGTCTAGAATAATTGATGCAGCAAACAGTAGTTGCGCATTCCGTTGAGGGATTTCTACGCCGACACATGGGAGGAGGACCGCCAGAGAAATATCTTTCAATTGAATGAATATGGTTTGTTCGTGTACAGTTGATAAAATGTTTTGAGTTACACAGTACAACTTTTAGAAAATGGGCATGTAATATGTTTACAATAACTAAACATGTACTTAGAACACCACACTGTTTTTAATAGTCATAACTAATTACAACAGCAAGTACAAAGAGCAAATAAAATATTCCTGTCCCGGGATTCGAATCCGAGCCCAGTGTAAGCAAAAGATAATACGCTACCACTGAGATACGCTGGCTTTTATATTCATTACCGAATTATAAACCGTATTTTAGGACTACACGCATTCTTTAAATAATCGAGTAAAAGCGTTACAAGCGATTTATTATTTTATTATTTTGCCGATTTCGAATCACGAGTATAATGAAACACTATATTAAACAGTTTTCTAAGACATCAGTATTCTTTCGCTTGTTTAAATATTATATATGTGTTCTTTTTTGAATCATGACAAAAATTTCTTCATTTTACAAAACCGTGAACAAGTGCCCTTAAAGGGGCCGTCCAACAGATACAGCGTCGTGCGACGCGAAACGATATTTGTGGAAACTACGAGGATTGCTTATATAGCTACAAAATTCACCCGTTTTAAGAACGAGTATTAATGGTCGAGTGGTCTAGGCGAGAGTTTTTTTTTACTCCAGGACTTCAGGGGTCAGTGGTTCGACCCCTGTTGAGGGTTACTTTTTTCCTTTTTTTAAAATTGTATTGTCTTTTACTGGATAAATTAAAGTTCAAATGTTTAAATTTATCAATATAAAGCATTTAAAACATTTAATAACAAGATTCAATACATGCCAAAATCTGTTGGACGGCCCCTTTAAATTAGATGTTAAAATATGTTTGAATGCTTACAAACACAAGACTAAAAGAAACATTTTTAAATATGTCTGATAAATAAAAAATAAGGTAAGTGATATTCTAGTTAACTGACCAATAACAACATGATTTTATTCTACATGTATATCGTACCATCAGGAACAATATTTGCCAATTCAACATTTACTTTCGATCGGTTGACAGAGTTTTTTACTCGTGGAAATTATTCTTTGTCTTTATTTGTGGACACACATTGTTTCGTTTTCTCGAATATATAAAAATTTGCTTCCGCTCACTTGACGGGAGCCCTTATTAACGTGACGGGAGCCCTAATAAACGTGACGGTTGCCCTAATTAACATGACGGGAACCCTAATTAACGTGACGGGGGCCCTAATTAACGTGACGGGAGCCCTTATTAACGTGACGGCCATGAGTTCCCGGCAAGTAGATCCGCCACCAATTTAATTTCTGGAGAATCGATCTTAACTTTATCAAGACGGTCGGGTTTGCATTTTGACAAAACAATGACAGTTCTCAAACACGCTTTTCCGTTATAATTGTCAGAGATTTTTTAAGGTTTCTGGTTGAAGCAAAGTCCATGATTACCGGTATGTGAAAGAGGGCACATTGACGCACATCAATCATGTACCACTAATTATGGTGTTGCTATCAGTTTCCATGGAAACCTTCGTCAACCTCTGTCCTGGGTTGGCATTACGCTATCTGTCACAGATCACATTCGGGCGTTTCTAAAGACTGATAAATGAGTATTGAATAATGAAAACATATACGAGTTGTTAAAATAATGTTTTCGAGGCAATTCGCAATAAATAGAACATAGCGACGATTGGTGGTCATAGTCGTAACTCGTTAAAGAGCCAATGTTTCAGAGATTACATTTAATCGTTTGAAAAGAGCATCAGTTTAAATCATAGGGAACACTATTTATTTCATAAGAAATGCATTTAATTATGGCAATGCTAGAAAGCGCGAAGTAATTGTTGGTGGGGTGTTCGTGGTGGTGGGGAGGGGAGGGGGGCGGTCGTGGTGGTTTTTGCTGTAGTGGTAACATTGAAACTGGAGGTGGTTTGGATAAAAAAAACAGGGGGTGATGGTTGTGCTGGTGTTTATTGAGGGTGGTGGTAGTGGTGTTGTTAATGGTCGCGGTGGTTTTTAGTGATAGCGGTGGACGTTGTTGTTGTGGACGTCGTTGTGGTGGCTGTTGAGATGCGGTGGTAGTTGTTGCGGTGATATCAGTAGCGGGGGAGGTAATTGAGTTTGTGGCGGTTCTAGCTGTGGGCAGGTGGGGGTGGTGTATATGATGGTTGTTGTGCTATAGTGTTGCTGGTGGGCGTTGTGGTATAGTTGCAGTGTGTTGGTGCTGTTTTAGTGATGGTGGTGGTAGTGGTTGAGTCAAGGCCCCTAAGGGCTTAAGACGAGTTAGGGTCGAGTTTTCAGTCTGTGTTATTGATGTTTTACCTGATTGTTAAATTGTTTTTGCTTAAAACATTTTGGTAAAAAAATAACATTAAACAATGTATATAATCTGAAAAAGTTACAACGAATTCTTGCAAAAATTTACCTCTGTCCGGTTTTTCGTGAATAATTTATGTTTGTAAAAAGCGAACATTTGATGTAAGGAAGGCTATCGTGGTGTGCTTACGAAGTCACTGATGCGAAGTGCTTTCCCTTGTTAATATGTATATTGAAATCTGCATAATTGCGCGCAACACAGGAATACAAGGATGCACTATATATTTACATTTTTGCAAATTATCTTTTTGGTCAATTATATTACGCTTTAACAGAACCATGTTCGTAAAATTGAATGTTTGTGTCGGAACCTCAAAACCAAATTCCCGAAGGCAATGGCGGACAAGCGTTGAGCGTCGAGTATTAAAACAGCAAAACAAACATATGCAATCACGAACAGAAAATAAGAAAGTGTACGTCTGGTACGACCGCTAATTATAACCGGCCATTAATTCAAACCACCGTCCCAAACATAAGGACCCAGTGGTAGTTTTATATGTCCCATATCGTTTGTCAAAACAAAAAGACGAACTTTGATTTCACAACAATTATAACAAATATAAGAGATAATATGTTTTCACTTAACATGGAGTAACACATGCAAAAAACATTTTTACAACGTGATTTTATTTATATAATTCGTATCGGAAACTACATTTCCCAGTGCTGGACCGATTTGACAGGCGGTGCGCCTGGGGAAACGGTCCAATTTTGGAAAAATTAGTGCTTGTCATATGACGCTCTGGGAAAACGACGTTTAATGCATGTGCGTACATTTTTGTCCAAGATAAGTCTGTGCAGTCTGCACAGTTTAACAACAGACGGCCTTTCTGGATTTAAAAGAAAGTTCCTTTAAAGAAAAAATCCATGAAGTCGAATTTAACGGACATGCATTAAACCCAGTTTTCACAGAGAGAGGTTCATGAAGTAATTGTATTTGAATCCAGTCAGTACTTTCTGAGTTTTTTTAATCCAGTCAATACTTTCTGAGTTATGCGAATCCAGTCAATATGTTCTGAGTTATGTGAATCCAGTCAATACTTTCTGAGCTATGTGAATCCAGTCAATACTTTCTGAGTTATGTGAATCCAGTCAATACTTTCTGAGTTATGGGAATGCAGTCAATATGTTCTGAGTTATGCGAATCCAGTCAATACTGTCTGAGTTATGTGAATCCAGTTAATACTTTCTGAGTTATGTGAATCCAGTCAATACTTTCTGAGTTATGTGAATCCAGTCAATACTTTCTAAGTTATGTGAATCCACTCAATACTTTCTGAGTTACTAGAGTATGTGAATTCACTCAATCCTTTCTGAGTTATGTGAATTATTTGGTATACTTAAACGGAGCGTCCAGGGGTAGATCAGATCGGCTCAGTGGCATAGAGGGCAGGGTTAACTGCCAAAAATGCGAGATCACGTATGCTTGCTCATATTAGTAAATGAACACGCACATAACCTCCTTGTTTTGTTTCACTGTTTACTAATATGTGACGTCACGTTAATAAGGGCTCCCGTCACGTTAATTAGGGCCCCCGTCACGTTAATTAGGGTTCCCGTCATGTTAATTAGGGCAACCGTCACGTTTATTAGGGCTCCCGTCACGTTAATAAGGGCTCCCGTCAAGTGAGCGGAAGCAAATTTTTATATATTCGAGAAAACGAAACAATGTGTGTCCACAAATAAAGACAAAGAATAATTTCCACGAGTAAAAAACTCTGTCAACCGATCGAAAGTAAATGTTGAATTGGCAAATATTGTTCCTGATGGTACGATATACATGTAGAATAAAATCATGTTGTTATTGGTCAGTTAACTAGAATATCACTTACCTTATTTTTTATTTATCAGACATATTTAAAAATGTTTCTTTTAGTCTTGTGTTTGTAAGCACTCAAACATATTTTAACATCTAATTTTAAAGGGGCCGTCCAACCGATTTTGGCATGTATTGAATCTTGTTATTAAATGTTTTAAATGCTTTATATTGATAAATTTAAACATTTGAACTTTAATTTATCCAGTAAAAGACAATACAATTTTAAAAAAAGGAAAAAAGTAACCCTCAACAGGGGTCGAACCACTGACCCCTGAAGTCCTGGAGTAAAAAAAAACTCTCGCCTAGACCACTCGACCATTAATACTCGTTCTTAAAACGGGTGAATTTTGTAGCTATATAAGCAATCCTCGTAGTTTCCACAAATATCGTTTCGCGTCGCACGACGCTGTATCTGTTGGACGGCCCCTTTAAGGGCACTTGTTCACGGTTTTGTAAAATGAAGAAATTTTTGTCATGATTCAAAAAAGAACACATATATAATATTTAAACAAGCGAAAGAATACTGATGTCTTAGAAAACTGTTTAATATAGTGTTTCATTATACTCGTGATTCGAAATCGGCAATATAATAAAATAATAAATCGCTTGTAACGCTTTTACTCGATTATTTAAAGAATGCGTGTAGTCCTAAAATACGGTTTATAATTCGGTAATGAATATAAAAGCCAGCGTATCTCAGTGGTAGCGTATTATCTTTTGCTTACACTGGGCTCGGATTCGAATCCCGGGACAGGAATATTTTATTTGCTCTTTGTACTTGCTGTTGTAATTAGTTATGACTATTAAAAACAGTGTGGTGTTCTAAGTACATGTTTAGTTATTGTAAACATATTACATGCCCATTTTCTAAAAGTTGTACTGTGTATGTGAAAGAGGGCACATTGACGCACATCAATCATGTACCACTAATTATGGTGTTGCTATCAGTTTCCATGGAAACCTTTGTCAACCTCTGTCCTGGGTTGGCATTACGCTATCTGTCACAGATCACATTCGGGCGTTTCTAAAGACTGATAAATGAGTATTGAATAATGAAAACATATACGAGTTGTTAAAATAATGTTTTCGAGGCAATTCGCAATAAATAGAACATAGCGACGATTGGTGGTCATAGTCGTAACTCGTTAAAGAGCCAATGTTTCAGAGATTACATTTAATCGTTTGAAAAGAGCATCAGTTTAAATCATAGGGAACACTATTTATTTCATAAGAAATGCATTTAATTATGGCAATGCTAGAAAGCGCGAAGTAATTGTTGGTGGGGTGTTCGTGGTGGTGGGGAGGGGAGGGGGGCGGTCGTGGTGGTTTTTGCTGTAGTGGTAACATTGAAACTGGAGGTGGTTTGGATAAAAAAAACAGGGGGTGATGGTTGTGCTGGTGTTTATTGAGGGTGGTGGTAGTGGTGTTGTTAATGGTCGCGGTGGTTTTTAGTGATAGCGGTGGACGTTGTTGTTGTGGACGTCGTTGTGGTGGCTGTTGAGATGCGGTGGTAGTTGTTGCGGTGATATCAGTAGCGGGGGAGGTAATTGAGTTTGTGGCGGTTCTAGCTGTGGGCAGGTGGGGGTGGTGTATATGATGGTTGTTGTGCTATAGTGTTGCTGGTGGGCGTTGTGGTATAGTTGCAGTGTGTTGGTGCTGTTTTAGTGATGGTGGTGGTAGTGGTTGAGTCAAGGCCCCTAAGGGCTTAAGACGAGTTAGGGTCGAGTTTTCAGTCTGTGTTATTGATGTTTTACCTGATTGTTAAATTGTTTTTGCTTAAAACATTTTGGTAAAAAAATAACATTAAACAATGTATATAATCTGAAAAAGTTACAACGAATTCTTGCAAAAATTTACCTCTGTCCGGTTTTTCGTGAATAATTTATGTTTGTAAAAAGCGAACATTTGATGTAAGGAAGGCTATCGTGGTGTGCTTACGAAGTCACTGATGCGAAGTGCTTTCCCTTGTTAATATGTATATTGAAATCTGCATAATTGCGCGCAACACAGGAATACAAGGATGCACTATATATTTACATTTTTGCAAATTATCTTTTTGGTCAATTATATTACGCTTTAACAGAACCATGTTCGTAAAATTGAATGTTTGTGTCGGAACCTCAAAACCAAATTCCCGAAGGCAATGGCGGACAAGCGCTGAGCGTCGAGTATTAAAACAGCAAAACAAACATATGCAATCACGAACAGAAAATAAGAAAGTGTACGTCTGGTACGACCGCTAATTATAACCGGCCATTAATTCAAACCACCGTCCCAAACATAAGGACCCAGTGGTAGTTTTATATGTCCCATATCGTTTGTCAAAACAAAAAGACGAACTTTGATTTCACAACAATTATAACAAATATAAGAGATAATATGTTTTCACTTAACATGGAGTAACACATGCAAAAAAACATTTTTACAACGTGATTTTATTTATATAATTCGTATCGGAAACTACATTTCCCAGTGCTGGACCGATTTGACAGGCGGTGCGCCTGGGGAAACGGTCCAATTTTGGAAAAATTAGTGCTTGTCATATGACGCTCTGGGAAAACGACGTTTAATGCATGTGCGTACATTTTTGTCCAAGATAAGTCTGTGCAGTCTGCACAGTTTAACAACAGACGGCCTTTCTGGATTTAAAAGAAAGTTCCTTTAAAGAAAAAATCCATGAAGTCGAATTTAACGGACATGCATTAAACCCAGTTTTCACAGAGAGAGGTTCATGAAGTAATTGTATTTGAATCCAGTCAGTACTTTCTGAGTTTTTTTAATCCAGTCAATACTTTCTGAGTTATGCGAATCCAGTCAATATGTTCTGAGTTATGTGAATCCAGTCAATACTTTCTGAGCTATGTGAATCCAGTCAATACTTTCTGAGTTATGTGAATCCAGTCAATACTTTCTGAGTTATGGGAATGCAGTCAATATGTTCTGAGTTATGCGAATCCAGTCAATACTGTCTGAGTTATGTGAATCCAGTTAATACTTTCTGAGTTATGTGAATCCAGTCAATACTTTCTGAGTTATGTGAATCCAGTCAATACTTTCTAAGTTATGTGAATCCACTCAATACTTTCTGAGTTACTAGAGTATGTGAATTCACTCAATCCTTTCTGAGTTATGTGAATTATTTGGTATACTTAAACGGAGCGTCCAGGGGTAGATCAGATCGGCTCAGTGGCATAGAGGGCAGGGTTAACTGCCAAAAATGCGAGATCACGTATGCTTGCTCATATTAGTAAATGAACACGCACATAACCTCCTTGTTTTGTTTCACTGTTTACTAATAAGTCTTTAAAACGAATATTGTGTTTATTCACGCAAGAAGTTATACTTTTCGAGTCAAGTTCAAAGCGCTCTTTGCTTAATTGGGTTTTCACTCCGATAATAGTGAACACAATACATTGGAACGCAATAAGTTCACATGCTGGTCAACATGTTTATAAAGTTATATCACTTTAGCAGCAATTATGTTTGACTTATGCATGAACAGTTCAAAGGTAATTTTATTTGCTTAATTATGTCCATAACCCCGCTTATTTTAAAACAAAATGACCAAAATGTTGTTTTGTTTTTTTGTTGACTGATGGCCTTAACTAATTGTATGTCCCAAAACCATTAAAAGCTGATAAATATGTATGTACTATTTCATCACTTAAGCAAATATACGTTTAAAGTTACCTGCAACACAATAATCTGACGCTTGGACGGACTAATATACACATCAACATGCCCATTCGTCCTCCTAAAACTTGCATGGGAAGAACTGAAGTCACCATAAGTTAGAAAACATTCATACAGATTCAAACTCTTCTAAAAGAAAGCATACAATGACTCTCCCACAGACTAAGTTTTGGAAATTTCACGCAAGACATTGCCTGATGGTGCTGAACAATCATATGAAGTCATATCAACGTGTCACCTTGATGCGTTAATACCATCTAAAAGTTCGTATATAAGTTTCATTTAAGTCTTAAAAAGGTGACCCTTGTGACATTGACTTACTGAGCACAAAACAACCCTGGTCTTGATCCCATACAGACACACCACCATATGATATATGAAAGCTCTGTAACTAATGATTCTCATGATTTTAAACTGAATTAAAGTATGATAGCGAACTGTCTGACATACGAACAAAATGTATGCGTCTCGGAATTTAGTGGGGGGGGGGGATTTTTAGTAAACAACTATAATATAGAAATAAGAACATGAAACATATTTTTTGTATTGTGCTGGTAACAAATAGTCAACGTACAACAATATTTGAACTTCAGGGATAGCCGTGTTCATTTACGATAATGGAATAAAACACTTGATTCAACATGTGTACATATATATAGACACAGTATCATTATATACATCTACAAACAAACAATGATTACAGTAGTGGTTGACCCTATCCTATAATTAGTATAATGTGCGCTGGCTTAAAAAATTATGGCAGTTTTTGTACGAAATACTATTGAAAATATTCAATTAAATTACATTTACAGTAAAAACATGTTGGAAAAACTGAAACGTATATGATAACGATTAATTTATATAGCAAAATATACATACTAAACATTAACCTAAGAGGAATGTTGCGATTTTGAAGATATTGACAAATGCACATTTCTATGAAGAACGAGATAAACATGCAATTTGTACAACGATATTGCAGACAACTGTAATGCTTGAATATAAACGGGCGTGTTTATAGATTTTGCATTTTTTACATTTGGCGTGAATTGCTTTTAAAGCTTTACAATGATAAACAAGAGGGCCATGATGGTCCTGTATCACTCCACTGCTGAAAAAAGGCTGAAACAAATATTCTCGGCATGTGCAAATACTTAAAAATAGGCCCTATTTAAGCACATTTACACTTTTGTGACCCCCTGGGCTAAGTCAAATTTAACCCCAGGGGCATAATTTGAGCAAACTTTGTAAAGGACTACTATACCTCATTACATACAACATGTGGTAGCCCTAGGTACTATAATGTTCAATTTTTGACCCACAGGTAAGTGTCAAATTTGACCCAAAGAGAATAATTTGAACAAACTTGGTAGAGAACTATAAGATGTTACTGCATACCAAATTTGGTAGCCATTGTCTGAATGGTTTTCGACAATAAGATTTTTAAAGATTTCACAAAATAGGCGTTTTATAAGCGTTTATTCAATTTTATGACTCCCCGGGGCAGGGTCAAACTTGACCCCAGAGGCATTATTTGAACAAATTTGGAAGATGTTTATTAGATGTAACTACATATCAAATTTGGTAGCCCTAGGCCTAATGGTTATGGACAAGAAGTTTTTAAAGTTTTCACAAAATAGGCCTTATAAAAGCAAATTTTCAATTTTTTGACCCCCGGGGCAGGGTAAAATTTGACCTCAGGGGCATTATTTGAACAAATTTTATAGAGGTTCATCCCAGGAACATTCCTGAGAAATTTCATCCGAATTGGACCAGTAGTTTAGGAGAATATGTTTAAAGGAAAAGTTAACGCACGGACGCACGCATGACGGACACACGACCATGACATAAGCATCTCTGGGCATTCGCCAGTGGAGCTAAAAAACAACAAATTTTAATTTAACAAAAACACAGACACAATCGTTATCCCTACCTGGGCTTGAGCCCCTTACCTTTGGATTAAAACAGACTGTCACTGTAAGAGCTTGTTCATCCGAATTTTTACAAAAAATCAAACATTGTATTCATAACATAAACAAACAGAAGCCTTTCAAAATTTCCAAATACTTTGCCGTGTTACTCTTTCTTGTTTTATCAATTTATTATTATTTCTCATACACGCATATGTTTGTTCATTATGATCATGTGTCTATTGTGTTATTGCGCTATCTGATTTACAGTGTTCTTTTAAATATGTTTCAACCTATACCACACAGTTGTAAAAGTCCCTTTAAATACAAAATCGCTATACATGAAGTTCAATGAGCCTATATTCAACATTATAAAGCCCATTATTTCACCCGGAAGTGATCATATGGTCGTATACAAACTGCCAAAGTCAATACAGATGTTGTGTTGTAAGAAGTCAGTTCGACATATTATGCTTATCTTTCTGCAACTGGTGTCAATGTTTTGCTATCTTAAGTCTCCTCAAAGTTATATCTGACGGCTCTACGAGAGATAAGAAGATTGTGCATGTGTGTTTTGTCAATGAAAAATACAAATTGGTGCAGTCTGAAACATGGGCCATGTTCATTTTAAGTGGGTTATTAAAATGTATTAATATATTAGAATATATTTAGCTTGTGTGCTTACACTTTAAAATAAATAAGGCAGTTTATATTGCTGTTATGTATTTGTGGGTAGG
Organism: Dreissena polymorpha; assembly: GCF_020536995.1. Classification (NCBI taxonomy): domain Eukaryota; kingdom Metazoa; phylum Mollusca; class Bivalvia; order Myida; family Dreissenidae; genus Dreissena; species Dreissena polymorpha. The sequence goes on from NC_068355.1 coordinate 27,087,944, forward strand.
TTCCGGGTCATATACAAATAGCATAAAACCGTGTTAGAAAATGTATAATACAGCCTAAACAGACCTATTTGTTGAATGTTAATAATCCTTGTAATTATATATTTTTTAAAGATATTCGTAAGTTGTGATAGCTGCCCTCTTTATTTTCAAGGTTGTTAACTTATATACTTTTACCTGTATAGCAAGTGTACTATAGACAGTATTAAAACAAATATTAATAGAATTGTATGAGTATAGAATTAAGTACGTTCCTACTGATTTAACATATTCGTTTAATAACCATTATTAAGCGAGTTATTTCACCAATAGTACAATAAAAAGCATAAATTAAGCAGCATTAAGGTATTTAAATACTGAAAGCTAACATCTTGGCATGACAGTGTTTTACCATACATTCCTCATTTGTTTACCGTTATATTTTACATGTAGTTACATTAATAAACTTAATAACAATGGAAATCCCACATGATTGATATAGACATGTCCAAGACCGTGTTTTAGTTTTAATTATGTTAATGGTTCAAGGTATGTCCTTGGTATTGCCCTGTGTTGTATAGGCAATTAGTCGCTTGTCTTAGGTAAGAGATAAGCGGGTGTAAGTACTGTTTTATCGGATACCACCTCCGGAGTTTCATTATTCCTATGGAGATTTTATATTTTGTATTGTTGTCAATGATTGATATGGTAAATTATGCATGAGGTTAAAGTGTGCTGGAGGACTAACAGACGGAATGACAGTCAAAATAAAACAAAATGAGCTCCCCATGTTCAATAGAGGCAAGTTATATATAAGTGACAAGACAATCATTCGGGATTTAATTGGCAAAACATGTCGTTTATTGAGAGTTCAACATCAAACTTAGATCGGGAAATACATATCCTCAACATAAACATATTTAATTATTTACATACAACTTGTATACATAGAAATGTTGGACAAAAACAACATTATCAGTATAATGATGTTTGTCTTATAAAACACAATTAAATATGCAAGATTATAAACAATATAAAACTCAGTGAGACACAACATATAAACATGTTAAAATAAATGCAACAGATGTACGGTTACAGTTAAGATACTATTTAACTTTTAATATTGAAATCCTCTTAACAGATATCTCACGATGTTGAAGCTATTTACACAATTCAGGGACAGGGATAAACAATCATGAAATAATTTAGAAAGACCCTGATCAATATGAGGTACACAAGCGATTGCATGGGGCCTACGGATACTTTCCATAGAGATATTATATTTGCTTTTTCAAAATGCTTATTTGGAGAAGATGAACATATAAAGACATGATTTTAAAATTGCATTTCATTCTGTATTTCAAATAAAGACAATACTTATATTGTTACAAAATACTTATATTTGTGTTTGGTAATTAACACATACAAGTTAACTAAGATTGTGTTTTTTTCTATGTAACAATTTGATCAACATTTGTCACACAATCTACACACATCAAGCTATGTTTAGCTATTCAACAACGGAACACACATGTTTCATGCATTCAATAAAAGTAAAATAATAACACCCCCAAGTTTAAGGAAATCTGGTCTTAAAACATTTGCTGAACTTAAACAGTGGGATATTTACAAACAAGAGATGTGTTCGTCAGAAACACAGTATGACCCCTATTGCGCCGCTTTGATTTTTTTTTTACCTTTGACATTGAAGGATGACCTTGACCTTGAACGTCCACCACTCAAAATGTGCAGCTTCATGAGGACGCCGCTTTGAATTTTTTTTTTACTTTTGACCTTGAAGGATGACCTTGACGGTTGGCCTTGACCTTGAACTCACACCACTCACAATGTGCAGCTTCATGAGAACGCCGCTTTGGATTATTTTTTTGACCTTTGACCTTGAAGGATGACCTTGACTGATGACCTTGACCTTGAACCACTCACAATGTGCAGCTTCATAGGAACGCCACTTTGATTATTTTTTTGACCTTTGACCTTCAAGGATGACCTTGACCTTTTACCACTCAAAAGGTGTAGCTCCATGAGATACACATGGCTGCCAAATATCAAGTTGCTATCTTCAATATTGAACAAGTTATGGCCAATGTTAAAGTTTTGGACGGACGGACAGACGCAATAAATTTGACATTTGACTTTGAAGGATGACCTTGACCATCACCTTTCACCACTCAATATGTGCAGCTTCATGAGATGCACATGCATGCCAAATATCAAGTTGCTATCTTCAATATTCAAAAAGTTATGGCCAATGTTTAAGTTTTTTTCGGACAAAAGGACAGACTGACATACTGACGGACAGTTCAACTGCTATATGCCACCCTACCAGGAGCATAAAAATGACCCTAATGAAGGCACTGCACTGACAGCAAGTGTGGGATGGTCAACGTGAAAGGTCAAATGCGCTGTTACAAAACTAAATGAAATGTAAATTTTTTTTATCAGCGTATACACGCACATATATTTATTTAAGTGTTTATTCAAAAAAATCCTTTTAGACTTTAATGTATTTACGTGTTATGTTGAGATGTAAACACAATTATTAATTTACAAAGCAGACATCTTTATTTTTTAAGCAAATAATATTGCTCTCTATTATTACAAATAGAGACAATTGCAATTTTATACAATTGTTAGCATATGACAACACTTTCCCTTACTGTGTAATTGACTATTTTTTCTGGTACTGTGCATTATTTTAACAGTTTGATACATATATGAGCATTCACACAGGAAATGTTTTTTTACAAAGGTTTTTACAAACTAAGGTAAACAGTTAGTTTATATTATACAAATGGCAACAATACAAGAATAATTTACATTTAAAATACAATTGTTCTACAGTTGCTTTATGTATAAATGGCAAAATATACCTACAGAATATATACAGTGATCAATAAATCTTGATTAAGTTACTCACTTATTAAAGAGGATACGCATAATAAACTATTGTGTCCAAAAACAAAGTTTAACAATTGTGAGCATACACATCTATGATCTAACAACACAAATTAACAATAATAAGTTTTGACAATTTTCATAAAACTCTTTATTTGTTTTTTTGTTTTTTATAATACTCAGTTTCATTAAAAGCTTTCCCAAACACGCAATAGTCATACTATATTAATTTTACAAACAATATCCATTGAAATCAACAAAGTGGTATTTACAGAATCAATAATTTTAGTTAGATTAAATAATTTTTCCCAGAATGCATTATTATTCCAATGAAATAGTATGCTACTAAACAAGATTCATGATCGAATACCGACCCAAATCAGCTAATTGACTAGTATTGTTTTCGGAAGGATTAAAAGACAGAAAAAGCTGAAGCGTAAAAGTTATAAACCTTCGTGAACAATTCATTAAATTAGCTTATCTATATTACGGGTAAAAACAGACAACTGAAACATATCTTATAATATGAAAATACTCCTTTTTTTCAATTTTGTCAAAGTTACCAGCATCATTTAAACAGACTTGACAATCTTAGAATATCTTTGATAAAATTGTTTTTCCCATACATTTACCATTATAAGGATCAAAATATGTAGTGAAAAATTCATTATACAGACAAAGACATTGGATATAAATGCAATATGTGTGCTTTAAAAAAAAAATTAACATGCTATTTTTAACCAAAACTTTCAACATAAAGAGACTGACAGCATCATAATTCCCATGAAACATTGGTCAAATAAAAAATAAAATGTAAAATATTGTTTTTCTTTGAAAACAACTTGGCTGTTACACATACAAAATGTGGCTGTTGACATGACTTTCTGGCTTTCCACTTGAATTGTTGTGATGTGTCATTTCGAACTGAACAAGGTCATTCATTTTCACCCGTCATTAAATTCAAAGAGTCAGAGTAAGTGCTGAACAAACCAGGAGGTACGTAAAGACTAGCACATCTAAAAAAGTATTTATCTATGGACTTCTTAGGTTTGACTGGGGTCAATATGGTAACAACTGCTGCAACAGGCTGTGTTTGTGATTGGATGGTTTGATTTCGTCAAACGGCATCTGAAAAAGAAACACTTGTTACTGTAAACGCCAGTATTTCATTTTATTTTTGATACCGATGAAAAAAAACAAGAACAAGCACATGACTTGGTATTTAAGGTTTTACAACTAATCTGATTTGAATCCATAGAGGAAATGAAGGTCCTGAGACTATTTATAAAATAATAATTGATAATACATATTTATATTGAAGTATGACCATTTTATTACCAAACAATTTGGATTAGGATTTGATGAAGATACATTTTGCCATTGGACTCAAATATCTTTTGAGAAGTAGTAAAAAAGGGTTTGCCACCATGCACCCACATTTTACTTTACAAATATCTTTGTTTTAATCAAACTAGAAGCAATACTTTTTGAGTTTAGACTTGACATACAAATTCAACAACTGGATGCACGTATGGACGGACACAGGTAAATCTACATGAATCTACACATCTGTGGACTTGGGGGCATGCTAAAAACATTCACACGACTTGAATACTCACCTGAGGTTCGCTCTGCATGATCTTTGCAGACTGAGGGTCCTGCACCATGGATATACCAGAATCTTGAGATGATGACTGCCACTGGTTCATGTGCTGTTATGATGTTCAAAGACGGAGGGTTCCACACCATAGAGATGCCAGTAACTCGAGATGATGACTGTTGCTGGTGCAAATGCTTCAAAAAAAGCTCAACGCTTTGATATCCGGGATTCTGCAATTAAGTATGTCATGTGTCAACTAAGACAACTATTTTTAAGAATTAACTAGCATTTCATAAAAATTATCAAGTATCAAAATGCGGGTTCAACCCTGGCAACACAATACTCTCTCAAGAAGATATTAACTTTAAAAAAACTTGAGCTTTGACACAGACGTGACGAACTCCCCCACCTGAAGAGCGGATGAAAATAACTTGAAATAGGGAACACCATGCTGAATGTGTAAAACGCACCCATGACCCCGTGACCTAGTTTTTCGCACGGCATGGCCCATGTTCGAACATGACCTAGAGATCATCTAAATAAAACTTCTGCCCAAGTTTTTTGAAGAGGGGATGATAAGTGCTTGAAATGGAGAGCGGAGACCAAACTGAAAGTGTAAAACGCATTAAGTGACCCCATGACCTAGTTTTTGGACCAGCATGGTCCATGTTCGATCATGGCCTAGAGATTATCTATATAAAAAGCCTGACCAAGTGTGGTGAAGAGCGGATGATAAGTAATCGAAATAGAGAGCGGACACCAAACTGAATGTGTAAAACGCACTAAGTGACCCCGTGACCTTGTTTTTTGCCCTCAAGGCCCATGTTCAAACTTGGCCTAGAGATCATCTAGATACAACTTTTGACCAAGTTTGGTGAAGATTGGATGACAACAACTTGTATTAGAGAGCGGACACTTAATACGGACAGACCGACAAACAGACCAACAAGTACACTCCTGTATACCCCCCTAAACTAAAAGGTACGAACAGCACTGATCCCTCTTTGTAATTCAATGTTAGTTTAAGAACCATATTTACAGTTCATATGGAACATGATTTTGTAAAGAGTGAAAGAGTCAGATATGTTGGTACCTGCTGAGAAATTGTTTGCTGTTGTTGTTGTTGTGGTTTTGAGTTTAATATAACTCTAGATGTTAAATTTTAAATGCAAATTTGAGGGTTTAGCTTTGAACTTGTGCACTGTCTTCACATTTCTTTATAAGATAAAGTAGTTTGTGGCTGAACCCTCAAACTTAGATTAGATAAACTGGTCAATTAATTGAAGAGCAGAGACCCCAGTTTGTAGTGGGTTTTACCTATTGGGTATTTGTGAAAGCTTTATTGCATCAAAAGGTTTAGGCTATTAAGACTGGGTCTCTTGAATGCTTTGCCACAGTGGCCAGTTTTGCAATGGCAAGGCGACTTACCTATTGAGATGCAGAGTTTGATAATGTGAACATCGCTCACTGGGCTTGAACTTGTGAGTATAAAGCCTTTGTGAACAGATAGAGAAACCTTCAGGTCGGGCTACCGTAACCTCGTGAAGAGGCCAGTAGGACCTGTAAATAAACTCTGAAACACACATAGAGAAACCTTAGGGCATCCAAGGAATGTGTCCCTGTAAACCAAATAATTCAATGCATTCTGAAATGGTATCAGTTATATTAGAAGTCAATCAATATTGTTTGAGAAAAAAATATTTAAGAAATATATTATGTTTGAAGGATCTTGATACAAATGGGATATAAACTAAACACTTGATACAAACATAGCCTTCTTTATATTGTGCACTTGATACAAACATTTTGTGTCCCTCAGGAACCAATATTTATTAAGTTACATGCAACACTAAAAAGCTGGGACGAACATAAGGAAGGATGAAAGGAAGGGCGGGGAGAATTACAGACAAGGACACATGTGTATGCTCCCCACTGAGCCCTTTCATGGCAATACCAATGGCAGCTATTATAAATATTTAATACTTACATAAATGATTTGTTTAAGTTAGCAGCCAGGATAAAGTTATATCAATATTAAACACACGCAAACTGTTTAAATTGAAATTTGGAGTGAAACACTGCACATTATAAATCATTAATTACATTACCAACATACCTTATTGATGAGGATATCTTGGCCCATGGCCAAGATATCATGGAGCCCCAGGTTCAGTGTGGCTCTACCCTGCAGGTAGGACTAGTTGAGCATTTCCCCCAAGGTCCTGGGCCAGGAAGTGTCACTGGGCGTCTGGGCCCAGCTGACCAGACAGCCTGTTGTTCAGCTAGGTACCGATCTATGATTGCATGGGTTCCTGTAGGAACAGGCTCTTAAAACAAAATCCAGGAATTTAAATAAACATTGAAAATAAATGAAGAAAATAAGCTGAAGCTGCAGGCTTTTACATAATTATTTTACTAAAATTAAATATAATTTAACAATTCTATTAAAGCAGATTTTTATGCAAGGATAAACATTTGGTTCAGGAGCTGAATTTCGGTAAAAAATATACAAAACTTAATGCCCTGACCTTCTATGATTAAAATTGATATCAGATCAAGTGCTATTTGCATTTTATTTACTAAGTGTGATCAATTTAAAAGCACATAATTCCCATTTGATGCTAGGAACTTTTCAGTCACATAAAATACTGATGTTAAGTGTAGTATATGAGCCTCATTCTGGGAAAATAGGGCTTAATGTATGTGCAGTCTACACAGGCTAATCTGGGGTGACACTTTAATAGGACTTAATGTATGTGTAGTCTGCACAGGCTAATCTGGGATGACACTTTAATAGGTGCAGTCTGCACAGGCTAATATGGGATGACACTTTAATAGGACTTAATGTATGTGCAGTCTGCACATGCTAATCTGGGATGTCACTGTATGTGCAGTCTGCACAGGCTAATCTGGGATGTCACTGTATGTGTAGTCTGCACAGGCTAATCTGGGATGACACTTTAAAAGGACATAATGTATGTGCAGTCTGCACAGGCTAATCTGGGATGTCACTTTAATAGGACTTAATGTATGTGCAGTCTGCACAGGCTAATCTGGAATGACACTATAATAGGACTTAATGTATGTGCAGTCTGCACAGGCTAATCTGGGATGACAATTTAATAGAACTTAATGTATGTGCAGTCTGCACAGGCTAATCTGGGATGACAATTTAATGTGACTTTATGTAGGTGCAGTCTGCACAGGCTAATCTGGGATGACAATTTAAGCACATACATGAAGCCCCATATCCCAGAACACCGCTAAGATACTACTTATTGTTCTTGTTGCTGCTGCTGCTGCTGCTGCTGCGACTGGGCCATAGACAGAGATGGAGCAAGTCCTGACGCTGAAGTCGCCACCCCAAACCTGAGAATTGCCAAGAACAACTTTTGTTGAATGGTGTCAATCGCATACTGCTCTCCAGGCCTAAGGTTCACATTATTCGAGAACAACATATCGAGGTCAGTCACATTAACGGACGTGTCACGCAACGCCTGCTCTACCTGTTGGGTCAGATCATTTCAATTTGAGCGACGTGTCCGGCCTAATTTGTCGACGCCTTTCATCCAATTGTTGCTAAGCGACATCGATGCCGAGACGGAAGTGAACTCACCAAGGCTCTGCTGTTGGAAGTGTTGATGTTACCAACATGGGAGGAGATATTGATAGGAGGCTTGGTAGTCTGACGCAAGATGTCTTCGTGCTGATTTTCTTAAGCAATTGTAGTATTTGTGCAAAAAGGGGGTTGTCATCGACTTTCACTTCAATGACGTTTGTCATGTTTGCTAGTTAAGTTCACTGAAAAGGAAATGGAAAGTAAACTAAAACCGGATTGTTTAGTGCCACATGAATAAGCCTTGCAACACCTTACCTTACAGACCTGTTTTTTAAATGCCAAACATTGTGCCTATAATTGATATTTAGAATATTGCAATTAATTTTTCACTAATTAGAACTCAGAATAACGTAGTATCAATGTTTTACGCGCACCAACTTGAAATTGAAATTTTTGTGTTTGTAGCAAGGTGATATATTTATTTTTTGTAAATCAAAAACAGGCATTACTTGAGCAATTTAGAATGTGAGACTGTACACCTTTAATTGTGTGACTATAGAACTTTAAATGTGAGACTACATAATTTTAAATGTGATACTCAGCAACTTAAAGGGATCTTTTCACGCTTTGGTAAATTGACAAAATTGAAAAAAGTTGTTTTAGATTCGCACATTTTCGTTTTAGTTATGATATTTGTGAGGAAACAGTAATACTGAATATTTACCATGGTCTAATATAGCCATTATATGCATCTTTTGACGATTTTAAAACCTAAAAATTATAAAGCGTTGCAACGCGAAACGATTGAATAATTTGGAGAGTTCTGTTTTTGTCGTTAAATTTTGTGAAACTACGAAGATTGCTTATATAAGGTATAAAATACGTCAAGTATGTATACACGGCGGAATAGCTCAGTAGGCTAAAGCGTTTTTACTTCAGGACTCTGGCAGGACTCCAGGGGTCACTGGTTCGAAACCTGCTCCGGGCAATGTTCTTTTCCTTTTTTTTTATTTTATTCTTGATTTTTGACTGGAGCTTTTACGATCCAATGTTTACATTTATCAATATAAAGCATTTAATGAATAAGTTAAAAAATGCCAAAATCTGTGAAAAGGCCCCTTTAAAATGTGAGACAACACAACTTTAAATGTTACAATCTACATATTTAAGTGTGAGTCTGTACACCTTTAAATGTGAAAGTTTATGACTTATACCTGAGACTTAACAACTTTAAATGTGTGACAATACAACTGTATGGTATTTAATAAGAAACAATAGATGTGAGTTCAAAATAGTGATTAAACTTAGTGAAAAAAGCAAATGAGGGCTTTGTCACAGACGTGACGAATACCCCCACATGCCGCATTGACACATAATATTTTGCATGTCGTCTTTACAAAAAACAGCGGACATCATGCTCAATTTTTAAAACGCACTAAGTGACCCCTTGACCTAGTTTTTCACCCAGAAAGGCCCATTCTAACTTGGCCTTAAGTTCATCTCCCTTAAACTTCTGACCAAGTTTGGTGAAGATCGGATGTAAACTACTTGAATAAGAGAGCAGACACCTTGCTGAATGTTAAAAAATGCAGAAAGTGACCCGGTGACCTAGTTAAAGGCCCAGAATGGCCCATGTTCAAACTTGTCCTAGAGATCCTTTAGAAAAAACTTGTGACCATGTTTGGTGAGGATTGGGTGAAAACTACTTGAATTAAAGAGCGGACACCATGCTGAATGTTAAAAACGCACTAAGTGACCCCGTGACCTAGTTTTTAACCCGGCAAGGCCCATGTTCGAACTTGGCCTGGACATCATATAGATACAACTTCTGACCAAGTTTGGTGAAGATCGGATGGAAACTACTTGAATTAGAGAGCGGACACTTAATACGGACCGACAGACAGACCGACAGACAAGTTCACTCCTATATACCCCCCTAAACTTCGTTTGTGGGGGTATAATTAAGCCAGTTATTCTGATAAAACTTTAAAATGTGCTATAACTAGGGGCTAGCTCTGTGCAGAGTTTATTGTAACCATTTTTGGATTGGGACCATTCTTAAAAAATCATAGTGTTTTGAATTTAATTGGGAAAATGGTTGTAGAATTTGCTAAACATAATTTAAAAATTGAGAATAAGTGCTATCAAGATAAATTGCACTAAGGTTCAACTTATAAAGCTGCATAAGGAAAAAAACTCAATTTGTAACCTATTAAAACATTGTTTGGGGTCAAACCTTGAATTGAGAACTTTAGCCAGTAATTATGGAAAATATAAACTGTTTAATATTAGGAATGGGACTCAATTTTTGCCCCTATTTCGACAAAATGAATAACACTGTATGATCTCACCTGAAGCTCAAGAAGCTGAGCTGATATGCTGGCCTTGCTGATATTGCCATAGGCTGAATTTGAGTTCTGATTAACTCAATGTTGCAACCTATCAAAACATTATTTTTCTTCCGGGAAACCATGAATTGAGAACTTAAGCCAGTAATCATGGATATATACTTTTTGAGATGGGAATGGGGCTGAATTTCGGCCCCAATTTTAACAAAATAATTAACACTGTAAGGTCTCACCTGAAGCTCAAGAAGCTGAGATGACATGCTGGCCTTGCTGATATTGCTAAGAGCCAAGTTTGAGTTCTGCCTTCTTCAGGTTGCAAGTCGAAGGGCGTACTGGACCACACAACAAAACTGCCATTATTTTTCAAAGCCTTCTCTTGCATCAATTCAATGTGAGGCCTTTTGGACTCGGAGTGCTAAGTGCTCATAACAAAACCAGACGTGTTCACTTTAAGCACCTTGTTCAAAATGGTGGGCGTAATTTGCGTCTGTGGCACACCCCATGGATGTATGGATATCTTAGTGTTTACAACAAAGTCTTTACTGCCTTTCTGTGTCAGCATGGATGTATCGTGCTCTGAGTTCACAGCAAAGTCATTACTGCCTTTTTGTGTCAACAAGGATGTATTGTGCTCTGTGTTCACAACCAAGTCATTACTGCCTTTCTGTTTCAGCATGGATGTATTGTGCTCTGGGTGTTCACAGCATAGTCATTACTGCCTTTCTGTGTCAGCATGGATATATCTTGCTCTGGGTGTTCACTGCATAGTCATTACTGCCTTTCTGTGTCAGCATGGATATATCTTGCTCTGGGTGTTCACAGCATAGTCATTACTTCCTTTCTGTGTCAGCATGGATATATCTTGCTCTAGGTGTTCACTGCATAGTCATGACTGCCTTTCTGTTTCAGCATAGATGTATTGTGCTCTCGGTGTTCACAGCATAGTCATAACTGCCTTTCTGTGTCAGCATGGGTGCATCGTGTTCTGTGTTCACTGCCAAGTCATTACTGCCTTTTCTGTGTCAGCATGGGTGTATCGTGTTCTGTGTTCACAGCCAAGTCATTACTGCCTTTCTGTGTCAGCATGGATATATCTTGCTCTGGTTGTTCAAAACCAAGTCATTACTGCCTTTCTGTGGCAGCATGGATATATCTTGCTCTGGGTGTTCACTGCATAGTCATTACTGCCTTTCTGTGTCAGCATGGATATATATTTCTGTGGGTTTTCACAGCATGGTCATTACTGCCTTTCTGTGTCAGCATGGATATATCTTTCTGTGGGTTTTCACAGCATAGTCATTACTGCCTTTCTGTGTCAGCATGGATATATCGTGCTCTGGGTGTTCACAGCATAGTCATGACTGCCATTCTGTTTCAGCATGGATGTATTGTGCTCTGTTTGCACAGCCAAGTCATTACTGCCTTTCTGTGTCAGCATGGGTGTATCGTGTTCTGTGTTCACAGCCAAGTCATTACTGCCTTTCTCTGTCAGCATGGATGTATTGTGCTCTGGGTGTTCACAACCAAGTCATTACTTCCTTTCTGTGTCAGCATGGATATATCTGGCCCTGGGTGTTCACAACCAAGTCATTACTGCCTTTCTGTGTCAGCATGGATGTATTATGCTCCGGGTGTTCACAGCATAGTCATTACTGCCTTTCTGTGTTAGCAAGGATATATCTTGCTCAAGGTGTTCACAGCATAGTCATTACTGCCTTTCTGTGTCAGCATGGAAATATCTTGCTCTGGGTGTTCACAACCAAGTCATTTCTGCCTTTCTGTGTCAGCATGGGTGTATTGTGTTCTGTGTTCACAGCCAAGTCATACTGCCTTTCTGTGTCAGCATCGATGTATCCTGCTCTGGGTGTTCACAACCAAGTCATTACTGCCTTTCTGTGTCAGCATAGATATATCTTGCTCTGGGTGTTCACAACCAAGTCATTACTGCCTTTCTGTGTCAGCACGAATGTATTGTGCTCTGGGTGTTCACAACCAAGTCATTACTGCCTTACTGTGTCAGCATGGATGTATTGCGCTCTGGGTGTTCACAACCAAGTCATTACCGCCTTTCTTTGTCAGCATGGATGTATCGTGCTCTGGGTATTCACAACCAAGTCATTATTGCCTTTCATTGTCAGAAATATTGCCAAAAGTCCGTTCTATTATGATATTCAGGCCGCTGAGAGGACAATCTGGGGCAGTCTGTAACCCTACTGTTGTTCAAACTATCAACAGCAGATGTATCCCACTAGGGAAGCTTACGCTTTTATTGTTCCTTGAATTTCTTCCGTTCAATTTCTCTTTGTCCCATAAAGATTGGAACAATTTATTGAAATTTTTATTCTTCATGATATTTGTTGTGATGTCCAACAGCAACAACTGACTGTTAGCGTTACCATAACTACTGCTATAACTGTTTGTGTCTGTAACACTTGTCCCTTTCAGGCCCACGCGGAACTCTAGCTTAACAAAACTACCCAGGCTTATGTTTGGAAAACATGACGTGGGCATTGCGTTTGTTCAGAACAGAATCATGCTCAGAATTTCCTGCAGAACGGAGTTGTTCAACGATGCTGACTTTTTGAGGCAGGCGGTCAAGGGGGAGGAGTTAGAAGTCAAGTGAGGGGAAGGGTCGTTCTGGACTGGTGATCCTGCAGGCGGGACTGGTGCGGTTGCTGTGCCAACTCGATATCAATGCTGGTGCTCTGCTGAAAACAACAACAACACAGTGGGCGACAGGAAGTTGTAACAAATTATATTACAATCTATAACAAACTATGCCTCTTGACTGGCTGTGAAGGTTTCCAACAACATGAATTTCTAATCTGGCATTTTATTGGTTCCTTGTCCTTAATTGCATGAACATAAATACAATTAAGTCATTTTGTATTAAAACAAGAAAAGTGTTTGCTAATGCTCAATATGCGGATCACTAATGTTAGAAAGTGTCGTCCCAGATTAGCATGTGAAATTCACATAAGCTAATTAAGGAGGGTTCTTTCTGACTAGACTGGATTTTCATATAGAGGATTATTAATTCAACAAAAAATACCTTTAAGAGGAAAGTGTTGTCCATTATAAGCCTGTGCAAACTGCACATGCTTATCTGTGACAACAATTTAAGCACATGCACAAGGCCCCATTTTTTCGGATATCAAGTATGATGAGCTATGGGTCAGGGGAGTGGATGTGTCGTCCTGGACTGGGGCTCCTGCAGGCAGGACTGGTGCTGTTGCTGGGCCAACTCGATATCAATGGTGGTGCTGTCCTGAAAACAACAGCACAGTGGGTGATGTGAACTTTGTTTATATTACAATGTATATGAAATTATGCCTCTTGATTGGTTGTGAAGGTGTTTAATAGGCAAAATTTCCTTTTAATGAATTTCTAATCTGGCATTTCATTGGTTTTGTATATTGTCCTCAATAGCAAGAAAATTAATAAATTAATCAAACCATTTCGTATTAAAACATTGTTGGCTAATAATACACTGTATACCAACCTGTATATTCATAATGATGTAATTTCATTAGCCAATATGCGGCTCCTAAATATTACAAATAGTTCGTCCCAGATTAACATGTGAAGTCCACACAAGCTAATCAGGAAGGACACTTTTTGACTGGATTTTCATAAAGAGGATATTTCTTTTCAACAAAAATACCTAAACATATGAAATTGTTGTCCCAAATATGCCTGTGTGGATTGCACAAGCTAATCTAGGACAACAACAACAATTTAAGCACATGCATTAAGCCCCATTTTAAAGAAGTTTTTTTTCCTGTATAAAATCAAAAAATAATAGAAAATCATCTTCTTAACATTGTTTTTAAATTGTACTCATTATATGTATCACTTTACGTTTCCATATATTTTACTGCTCATATACATTGGATTTAAATTTTGTTATAGGCCACTTGCCCTTAAAGACTACACACTGACAACACTAGTTTGCCCGTTCTTTGGTGATGCCTAAAAATCCTCATTTTCACAGTAACCAATACCAAGAAATGATTTTTTTTTCCAAGTAAATTGCTATCATAAACTTTGTTTGATATGTTGAGGGAAAACCAGTGTCCGACAAATCCATTGCCCGGAGCCCGGGGGCTACCGAATTTTTACATCCGGCTACTGAAATTTTCCAGCTCACGCCCGCTGGGCTACTATAAATCTATAAGAGCGGTAGCCCGGTTTATTTACAGACATACGTAGAATAAACACGTTGACCTTGAAATTGTACACTGTGTATTGATTAAAATCCGATATAAAGTGCAATCAATTATCTTATCAGTCACCAATCACTTCCGGTAATGTCGATTGTAAACAGTAACAGTGTATTTTAATCATTCAGAATCAACATTTGTCGCCTGCTAATAATATAATGAGAGCCGATTGGATAGTTTGCGCACGTGATGCAACGTCATTTCGCAATTTGGAAATCTTTGTTAACTGCAACAATGAGTTTGACAACGTTTTTCATTTCGTTAATTATCCAAGGACGCCGAAAATTAAACAAATCAAAACAACGGATTCTTCAAAACGGAAACGAAACCGAAAATGAATATTAATTACAATGGTGTGAACGCGGTTAACACCTGCTAATTAGTTTGCATGGGCAATTAATGATAAGGTTCGTCAAATGACGAAAAAAGAAAAGTTCTAGAATGCAGTATTTTTTTGCAATTATTAGTTGATATTGATTAAAATATCAGGACTTGTATATTACATTACTTGAAAAACGTTCATATTTTCAGTATATTCGGTAATAAAATTTCGGGATGTGAAATCGAAGTACATCGCGAAAATAGGTGACATAACGATATACACACTATAAATAACGCAAGTAGATTGATCATTTTGAATATAAAATATATACAATTCACTACGCATAATACAATTTGCATTTATGGGTTTACTACGTGACGATGATGATCAATCTACTGGCGTTTTTTATAGTAAACTAGTAGCTACCCACCTGTACCCAGTAACATTTATTACCGAATATACTGAAAATATGAAACCTTAACAACTGTTTTCAAGTAATGCAATATACCAGTCGTGATATTTTAATCACTAAAAACTAATTATTGTTAAAAAAAACGGTATTTTAGAATTTGTTTCGTCATTCCTGGTCGACGGTCTCTTTTAAGGAGCGACTGTTAATAATTAAGTTAAGTTTGATTTCAATTGAGACAAACAGTGCTTTAATAATTTGAGCGAGTTGTATATAAGATGCACCGATTTTGTATCTTTTATTATAATGTATTAAATAAGTTTAGGTCACAATATATCGTCAGCTACTGACTAGTAATGATATTGACTGCGTACAATAACTGTAACTGTGTACTGAGTGCAGTTTAATAAGACTATTTGATATTGGACTGAATGAACTCATTGTGTCACTGTGTAATACTGTTGATAAGTGATTTGTTATGTCTACTACATGTAAAATCAGATTAATAGTTGTAGTATGTGTATGTAAATGAATAAATAAAATAGAGATGAAAACTTGTCTCTAACCATTTTGTAGGTAAATTTTATGGGCTACCAAATATTTTTATTGGTAGCCCAGTGGGCTACCTGAAAAATAAGAAATTTGTCGGACACTGGGAAAACACAAGTTTCTGTAAACATATTACCCAATTGCCCACAAACACAAATCCGATCACAGGACGTGTTTTGTGTCATGTTTTGGATCATCCTTTGACCCATTCATTTTGTGAAAGAAAAATGATTATCGAATTTGAATTATAATTAAGCAATGAGTAGCAAACTTCTTAAAATTGCGAAAATTCTAGTCACAAACTTCTGTGTATTGTGACCCACAAAACTCTCAAATTTGAAAAAAAAACTGTGATTCCATAAAAAGGAAAAATAGCCCAGAATCATGCCCCTTCCAGAAAAACTAAAACTTTAAAAAAGGCACTGACTGATGAAACAGATGCAAAATATTGTCAACAATTCAAGCTAGAGACTGGAATGCTACACCCCTGATCCTGGAAAATCATTTATATTAGTTGGCATAACACTTCGAGGTTTTTATAAAAAAATACTTTTTTGTGGACATGTAAATTCGTGCATTTCTTACTTGTTGAAAAAAAAACACGAATTTGCTTGGATCATTTTGTTATGTGTTTGAGTAAATTTCGTGGATCAGTAAACCCACGAAATCAAAATTAATTAATGAACCACAAATTATAACAAAATTTACAGTACTTAATCAACATGTTTTTAGAAATGTGTTTGACAAGATTTATTTTATTTATTTTTAATTTAAATTTATGATTGTTCATTAAGAACAATACTTTTTATTTATTTTAGTCCGGTGTATTCCTTAGTTTAAATACAATGCAAACATTCATTGCTGAATAAAGTCGAAACCCAATGACTCTAACTTGCCTGGACTGACAACAAAAGTTTTAGCCATCCAGAATTCGATCCAACCGATCTGAATATACTTATGTTTACTAACATAAATCTGCAATAGATTTACATCTCCAGTTGAAGAGTATTCGTACTGCCTAATCCCCGTACTACTTTCTTCTTTTGAATCAGTAAGAACAGAATTTATATACTTGACATTTTTAAGTAATCACTATTTTAAAACAGTTACACAAACAATCAAACAATGATCTTATGTAAGGAATAACGATAAGAAACAAAGCAATATATAAGCATTATATGCACATCGCCCAAGTATTAAATAACACATGTATTACTTTATTTGCTTGTGTTTTTATTTAAGAATGACATGACGCATAGATACAAAATTGTCTTTTCCTTCAAGTTGACATATTATAACTGTAACTTTAACATTATAGTATAACTTTATTTTGTATAATCATAAACTGTGTATTTTGTAAACACTGTATGCTTGCTTTGTCCACTTTGGCTTTTGGCCTTCTGGATGGATTGTTTAATAAACCATATTTTGATGCAGCCGTTTCAGCCATAATATTATAGCATCTACAAAAACGCCAGATTGTCATCTTTTACTCAAATCAATTAACCATTGTGTCAATAACATGTTTGAAATTATAGGGAGCCTTTAATCAAGTGCTCATAATCAAGTAACAGCTTTATGCAACCCTAGGCGCTTTAGAGCCAGGCAAACAAAACAATGTGAAAATTGTGACGGGGACTTAAAAAAATATGAGACATTAATCCGACCCCTGCAAATTCGAGCCATTTGACATAAATGTATATGAATATTTAGCAATACAAAAAAGATGCTTCGAGGATAGTCCGAGCAAACCGGAAAGTTGAGCCAAGCGAGTTTGAGCCAACAGGTTTTGACTGTATATTATAATTTTTAGAAAATAACTATTCTGCTTGTCTGTGAACAATTCAAAATTCATAGGTTCTCTTAATACATTTTTATTGTATTTATTATTGCATTTTATGTTCATTCTTTCTTTATTTAAATATATTAAGTTTCCACAATTATATAAGAATTAGTTTTCTAGTTTGGATACTTGATTACAGTAATTTATAAATATATTGAGAATTCACCACTGTGAGAAAAGTTTAAAAAAGCACAAGAGCCATTCAAATTTAAGCGCTGTGAATTCAATCACACATTTCTTACATTAGTATCTCATAACAATTATTTTTAATTTGCATTAACATGAACACCAATGTCCCAATAACCACTTTTTTAATCATATTGTTTGTTATACCAAATTTATTCTCATAAGAATGTATAAATACAACCATTAAACGGACTTAACTTGAGCATCACTCTTGAAAAACCGGACTTAATGAATGTGTATAGTGTCTTCCCACATAAGCCAGTGGAGTCCTCATAGGCTAACCTGAGACGACACTTTTTTACTAAGACTTGATTTTTGTTTAGAAACAAGAGATGTGTTCGTCAAAAACAAAATGCCCCCTACTGCGCCTCTTTTAAATAAAATTTCTATTTATCATTTGGCAGGTATAGAAATATACTCCATTTAAAGCTTATTACTTCCCTTGGATTTTGTTTTTGACCTTTATCATTGAATGATGGCCTTGACCTTTCACCACTCAAAATGTGCAGCTTCATGAGATACATATGCATGCCAAATATCAAGTTGCTATCTTCAATATTGCAAAAGTTATGGCCAATGTTTAAATGTTCGAACCGACGACTGACAGACAGACAGACAGATGGACTGACAGTTCAACTGCTATATGCCACCCTACCGCTGGGGGGGGGAGTCTGTAGACAGTCAAAATGACCAAGTCAGACATCGCTGACCAGCAAGGCCTGAAGTTTATCAAAGAGATCATTGCCAAAGTTCATCATGTATCTATGTACATAAGTCCACAGGTAAGTAATGAAACCAACCATTCACAAATTAGTACAGGAAAGAAATGATAGTTATATCATTTAAAAACAAGAGCTGTCACCATAGGATGACTTATGCCCCCTTTAAACGCTTGATAGAAGTTATGAGCTTTTTTCGAAACCTCAACGCAGGTTTCGAAACCTAAACGCCGACCCTAAGTTCAAGTCAAGGTCCAGGGGTCAAAATTGTGTGCGTATGGAAAGGCCTTGTCTGTATACACATGTATACAAAATATGAAAGTTATATCTCAAGGGACATAGAAGTTATGAGCATTTTTCAAAACCTAAACGCAGATTTTGAAACCTAAACGCGGACCCTAACTTCAAGGTCATGGTCACAGGGATCAAATTTTTGTGCTTATGGAAAGGCCTTGTCCATATACACATGCATACCAAATATGAAGGTTATATCTCAAGGGAAATAGAAGTTATGAGCATTTTTCAAAACCTTAACGCAGATTTCGAAACCTAAACTCGGACCCTAAGTTCAAGATCAAGGTCACAGGGGTTAAATTTGTTGTGCGTATAGAAAGGCCTTGTCCATATACACATGCATACCAAATATGAAGGTTGTATCACAAGGGATATAGAAGTTATGAGCATTTTTCGAAACCTAAATGAAGATTTCGAAACCTAAACGGGGACCCTAAGTTCAAGGTCAAGGTCACAGGGGTAACATTTTGTGTGCATATGGAAAGGCCTTGTCCATATACACATGAATACCAAATATGAAGGTTATATCTCAAAGGACATAGAAGTTATGAGCATTTTTCGAAACCTAAACGCAAAGTGTTATGGAAAGACGGACGGACAGACAGACAGACAGTCTGATCACTATATGCCGCCTTTGCTTCGTAATGGGGCATAAAAAATCTTTGACAAATCAATCATTTAAGTTATAAATAAACAAAATACAAAATCTGTACAGTAACTGTGAAAATAACTTAAATTCTTGGTAGGGAAATATATAATCTGAGATTTATAATTATATAAATTACTTCCCTTGAAAATAATTGTCTCTGTCAAATCTCTATTTTTAGTAGCAATTAATTATAAACCACTACCGTGACTGTAGATTCAAAGGTAACCTTAATGTACCTAAGATATTTGTATGCCAAAAAGTGTCATTTTGTTCTTGGCTTGACCATAAAATTTCATTTTGATTATGCTTCAGTTGTATGGTTTCATATTATAATATACATGTATAATTATTATCTCCCTTTAAAGCTTATTACTTCCCTTGGATTTGTATTTTCGACCCAAGACCTTGAAGGTTGACCTTGACCTTTTACCATGATGTGTTTGTCAGAAACACAATGCCCCCTACTGCACCGCTTTGATATATTTTTTAAAAAATATACAAATTGGCAGGTCAGATAATTATATCCATTAAAGCTTCCTTCTTTCCTTGGATTTGTATTTTCAACCCTAGACCTTGAAGGATTATCTTGACCTTGAAATTTTACCATTCAAAATATGCAGCTCCATGAGATACACATGCATGCCAAATATCAAGTTGCTATCTTCAATATTGCAAAAGTTATGGCCAATGTTAAAGTTTTTTTCGGACGGACGGAGAGACTGACATACTGACTGACTGACTGACGGACAGTTCAACTGCTATATGCCACCCTACCGGGGGCATACAAATTCCCTTTAAACAAAAATTTCCTCAAAAGCGGAGAGTATCAACCCATATTACTCTGTGTGCCCACTGCACAGGCTATTCTGTAGATGGCACTAAAATGCATTAAGCACTATTATCCCAGAACAATGCTCACCTGGTATTATCTTGTACATCTCGTTAACAGACTGTAGGGGGACTTACTTTAAGCCTCATTCTTAGAAAACAGGGCTTTATAAATTGTGCACTTAGTTTTGTCCTAGATTAGCCTGTACAGCCACACAGGCTAATAAAGTACAACACTTTCCGCTAGACAGATTTTTTTAAAAAGAAGAGGCTTCCTATATACGAAAAATTCCGTAAATGCGGAAAGTATCGTCCCTGATTTGCCTGTACAGACTACACAAGCTAATCTGGGATCACACTTTACACACATGCATTAAGTCCCCGTACAGACTACACAGGCTAATCTGGGACCACACTTTACGCACATGTATTTAGTTCCTGTGCAGACTACACAGGCTAATCTGGGACCACACTTTACGTACATGCATTTAGTTCCTGTGCAGACTACACAGGCTAATCTGGGACCACACTTTACACACATGTATTTAGTTCCTGTGCAGACTACACAGGCTAATCTGGGACCACACTTTACACACATGTATTTAGTCCCTGTGCAGACTACACAGGCTAATCTGGGACCACACTTTACACACATGTATTTAGTTCCTGTGCAGACTACACAGGCTAATCTGGGACCACACTTTACGCACATGCATTTAGTCCCTGTGCAGACTACACAGGCTAATCTGGGACCACACTTTACGCACATGCATTTAGTCCCTGTGCAGACAACACATGCTAATCTGGGACCATACTTTACACACATGTATTTAGTCCCTGTACAGACTACACAGGCTAATCTGGGACCACAATTTACACACATGTATTTAGTCCCTGTGCAGACTACACAGGCTAATCTGGGACCACACTTTACACACATGCATTTAGTCCCTGTGCAGACTACACAGGCTAATCTGGGACCACACTTTACGCACATGTATTTAGTCCCCGTACAGACTACACAGGCTAATCTGGGACCACACTTTACACACATGTATTTAGTCCCCGTACAGACTACACAGGCTAATCTGGGACCACACTTTACACACATGCATTTAGTTCCTGTGCAGACTACACAGGCTAATCTGGGACCACACTTTACGCACATGCATTTAGTCCCTGTGCAGACAACACATGCTAATCTGGGACCACACTTTACACACATGCATTAATAGTCCCTGTACAGACTACACAGGCTAATCTGGGACCACACTTTACGCACATGCATTTAGACCCTGTACAGACTACACAGGCTAATCTGGGACCACACTTTACACACATGCATTTAGTCTCTGTACAGACTACACAGGCTAATCTGGGACCACACTTTACGCACATGTATTTAGTTCCTGTGCAGACTACACAGGCTAATCTGGGACCACACTTTACACACATGCATTTAGTCCCATTATCCCAGAGGGAGGCACATATGTTTCTTGAAAAAACACTCAACAACAGACTGTAAGCAGACTTAACTTAAGTTTGTGGAATGAGGCCGGAGTCCTTCTAATAGGGAAAATTCTTGGCGTTTTGACCACAAATTGGGATATCGTGTTGTTGGTTTTTTTGCTTACAAATACTATATAATCGAGAATAAGCGTTTTCAATATTGTATTTACATGAAATAAGGTTCAAGTTATAGAGCTGGGTAGGGAGATTAACTTGATATTGTGATACATTTATTTTTCTTTATCTTCAATTGGATATTTTAGGCAGTCGTTTTGGAAAAATACATTGTTTTAGGATTGTAAATGGGGTCAATTTCAGACCCCAAATTTGACAAATAACAGCAACACTATATACATACTAAAAACTTTACATCTCCTTGCAAACAGGCTCTATACAACCAAGGCATTCCAAGCTTCATTAAATATCTCACAACTTTTTAAAAACTCAAGGTCTGCATGGGAATGACATAAATTCTCAAGTTGTTGTGTTAATGAGGTTTCTTATGAATAAGTTGGGAAACATCGAGCTGAAAAGGTTTTTAGTTATTGATCCTCAAGTAAAAGAAGTCGTGTTTCTTAAAGGATATACACAAGAAAAGACACCATTTTATCTTCTGTGAAATCATATCATTCTTGTCCTCTTCATCTTAAAAACATTCTTAATACACAAGTAACACTGTAAAATCATTATAAATTGTTAGACATTATTTTTTGTTGATTTTAAGAGTTGACTGATCCACAAATGTATCACAACACACTGGAAAATAACTGACATAAATACCTCATTTATTTGTCCCATTTGAAAAATCCACGCATTAACTGCTGTGTCCATAAACGTTTTTTTTTACGACGACATTTCATATGGACGAATATCATTGATTTTGTAATATACAAACAATTAAAGAGGATATTTTTCCTTATGTAAATTCATACTGTTCTATACAACCTCATCTTTTTTTGCATTCTTAATAAACAGGAATTACACAAGTCGGCGCTTTCCTATTTATGGGTCTGTTAAACGGACCCATACCCGAAGCATTTTATTTGTTTTTAAATAGTGCCTTATGATAATTATATATCAATCATATTTCAATTAGATCTAACAAAGAATATAACTATCATACTATGATTTTATTGGTATTACATTTGAAGTATTACAAAGAATTTGTATTAAATTTGTTTTTCCTAAATCAATGGACTTTTTCGTGGGAAAAAAATCCGTCCCAAAAATTGCATTTTCCCACAGAAAATACCTGACAATTTAAGCGTGAATATGTTACCTTCTGCATATTCAGGTCATTCTTGCCCACCACATCCTCAGCATCGTTGTCCTGACTCAGCAGCGACTGGAGCAGAAGAATAGCTTGATGTATTTCTTGTATGTATATTATAAATTAGGAACAGCATAAAACAAAGTAAATAATTAAATATCATATCATATGGGAATATTATGTTAACATTATATATCAAAATATATTCCTTATAAGATTACTACTATATCATATTTTATAAAAACAAATTGCATCAATATAGATTTTGTACATACCATTGTGTATCTCAAAATGAAAGTCTAAAAATAGCATTAAGTGCTATGTACATGTGCATCTATGTACAAGCATTAAATTTGCAGTTGAAGTGCTTTGTTTGTTCATGCACAGCTTTAAAAAACGTTTAAATTAAAGGACCATAAAGAAAAAGAGTTATGACAACATAACATAATATGTATAAGATCTAATATTTAAAAAAAACTTCACATTGTATTAGTAAATTACTATTATGTGTACACAAAAAAGTTGCCTCAACAACTACACACACAATGTTGTATTGAAATATAACACACTTCAATGTTCTTATGCTCATCAACACATTGTCATTGAAATACTAATCACTAATTACAACTACTAGTACATACATGTACACACTATTCCACTCTGAACACCAGGATGTTGTTGTTCCTGTACTGTCCCACAATGATGGATGATGTGGTGCTGCTGTAGCAGACTGACCGTGGCCCCCACACTCCATCCTCCTTAGTAGCAAGAGTGGACAGCTTACTCTCTCCCTCCCAGCCCACCTGTAGTACAGTGTCGGACCAGTATCCACAGACCAGCACCTGGCCTGCAGGGGTCACATGTAGACCATATGGGCGCACTAGTGCTGTGTCTGAGTATGTAGCCAGGAGTGTGCCATCCCTGGCCAGGGTGAGAAGCTTGTTGTGCCAGCTGCTAATGATGTACAGCCTGTCTCCTGTGGGACTCACAGCACACTTGTCTACTGCAAAACAGAGTAACATCAAGATATTGAATTACTGTAAATGTTAAATAATCTTATTAAACATACTGCAGTGATATTGTATTACGCATATGTTGTTATAATAGGCCTTTACACATCTAAAATATATGCATACATTTCAATGATTCAATATTTAAGCGTGACAATAAACTTCAGTAGCAGAGCTATTGTGTTAATGTTTGACATGTTGAAATGCGACTGGTGAGTTAGATATGAATTGAAGAAAAATTACACAGATGGAAACAATAACACATACAGAAACAATTGCACAGTTCTATCAACAGGTAAACATATTGTACATGTACAATCATTTAACAACCACAAAATTAAGACAGGGTCAGAAAGTGTCTCTCTCCCAGGAACACAGTTTCTATTTATAGACATGCCATGTAGTGACAGTCAAAATACTGCATTACTCATGATTATAAATCAATATTTCTGAATCTTCTTTTGGCTACAATGTACTGTAGCATTCAAAGAGCACATATGAATTATAGAACACATATTTTATAATACATCAGCGGGTTTTCTGCTATTACATCTGAATTTTATTTAAATTTCATTTCACAAAGTATATAACTATAATTTATATGATTTAAAAAAAAACAACAAGATAAAGGCCTTATGGGTCAATATTTGTTGATTAAAAAAATCAATCCCAATTCGGTTCATTAAGTCGATAAAAATTTCCAAATTTGTCATTGTATGGATTTAAAATAAAACAATTTGACTAGACATCATACGAATGTTATCAGGATGAATTCACCATGATTCTTACCTGCATAACCAAGTGACCTATCTTCATAGAGTCTGCAGAGCTGTTTGCCACTCAGTGCGTACTTGTACAGAGCCCTACCAGAGCAGATAAACAGTTCTCCCTGATTGCAGGCAATACCTGTACATCCATGTTGTAACTCAAGCTTCCTACCAAGATTGAGCTGGCTCTGGGTGACTGTAATAAACTGGACATTATGTGTGTTGCTAGCATTCTTATCCAAAGCCACCGCAACCTCACTGGGTGTGATCTGACACATGTCCATTACATATACAGTCACATCACAGTTACTCACCACCTGGTACTGCTGGTTCAGCAGCTTGCAACTCTTATTATTGCAGTCTGCGATCAGCACCTGCCCATCAGTCAGAACACATATGCCTGTGATCCAACATACATCTGAATCACTTGGTATTCTCACATTGTGCTTAGTATTACTCTGGACATTTAACACCTTGCCTGACTTTCCCAGCAGAGTCAGTGCCTGCTGTATTATATGCTTACATTTTATGCTGGCTATAAGGCAGAGCTGCTTATGATCTCCAATTTTCTGAACAATTTCATGGAATTGTGACAAGTCATTGTGAAGACTGGTGCATTTATGAATAGAACTTGTAACTGACCCTTTAATGCTTATAACTTCATCTTTCATCTCGTTAAGTTCCTTCGCAGTAATATTATCAAATTCATTCACGATAGAAACAACATTCCTACATATCTCTTCTTTTAAATATTGCTCATTTCCGCCTGATGTACCCACAGAATTATTATCACATTCATCTATATAAGTATTTAAATTGCCACACATTTGCTCTATCATAACTTCCCTATGTTCATTGTATGTTCTCTGCAATGACTGAATGCTGGCCTCCTGACTGATCTGCAGGGTTTTAATTTCCCCCAGGACAGTTTCCAGCTCCACTGACAGCCCCTCTAGGCCTGAGGGCTGCGTGTTGGTCAGCTCCGAAATCTGGGTCACTTTACTGCACTGGCTGAAATAAACAATTAATACATGTACATACCAAGGAATAGTCAGTGATATTATGAAATGCTTCCAACAAGTATAAAGTGTCAAATAAAAACATACATGGACAATAAATTAACGCTTCTTGGGCTTAATATGGGGTATATAGATTTGCACTTTTCCATCCATCTGCGTGACTTTTCTGTTGTATATAACTCCACATGTATTCCTGCAACTTAACAAGTACAGTAACCAGGCATGTGAGCTAATGCGCACTTCTATATGTTGTTTCTGTTGTTTTCATCATAATTGTAGTAATGTCTTATATTTATACAAAAATGACATTTTAACATATGTGCAGTGTAAAATAAACAGTATTGCTTGCTACAAGAGGACTATCACTTTACATAAATATTTATCATTGTGTAATTTTACCCACATGCATAGTTTGATATGTCTTTTTCAACATACCCAGAGTTATGGCCCTGTTTAGCAAAGAAATCACATTTAAAATTGTGTTGTGAGTAACTCAAAGAGTACAGCTGATAGAGGGATGAACTATTCTTAAAGTATAGCCCACCATGTGAAATTATGCACCTTGATAATTTTTTAAAGTTTTTTTTTACATAAGAAGAGTTATGTGACAATCCCTTTAACCAAACAATATTTTTTCAATTGTGAGAAGCGTTACTCAAATAGAGGGATACTTCTACAGTAACATAGTAATTGTCAGGTTAACTTGTGCAACTCCATGTTTGTTCATAATTTTAAGAGATTTGTGAAGTTGTGGGACAAATTGGATTGTAGAGGTATCCATGTACTAAGAATACATTTCTAGTAGTTAATATTGTTTTCAGTTTTAGTATCATTGTACACCTTGACCACACTATCCATAATAACACATGCAAGAAAAGATCATTAATGCTCTTCCATCCCACAAAAAAACTAGCATGACGTATATTTAATGTCTATTCCCAAACTCAGTATGTCCAGTCTAGCCTGTGATGAGCGACTTATGACATGCAACCTGGTCTACTTTCTCCCAATATTTGTTGTTTTGTTATTTAACCTCTTGTGATTATTTTGCTTTTGTTGTTGTCATGTGATCTATTTGTGGAAAAGTAAAGACGCCATTGTTAAATGTTTGAATGGTCAGGTTAGCGTGTGCAAACAATATGTTTGTTCAAAATGTTCCTAATTATTCTTGAGTTATCATCAGGAAACCATTTTACTGTTTAGAGTCACTGTGACCTTGACCTTTGACCTAGTTACCTGAAAATCAATAGGGGTCATCTGCCAGTGATGATCAATGTACCTATGAAGTTTCATGATCCTAGGCGTAAGCATTCTTGAGTTATCATCCGAAAACCATTTTTCTAAGTTGAGTCACCGTGACATTTTAATTGTCAGGTAAACTCGTGCAACTCCATATGTTTCTTCATAATTTTTTGACATTAATGCAGTTGTTGGGTTAAAATTCAATGATTAAATGCATTTAATAATGGCAGTACTGTAATATAACTTTTATCATAATTGAAAATCTGCTTATAATATTATTATGGGTATAACAAGGAACTAAAACTGACTACTAAATCTTTATAATTTCATGTTGTAATCTTCTGTGACCTTTGACCTATTGACTTTAAAATGGATTGACCTCTTAATATTCCTCGATGTAACAGTAACCCAGATAAGCTGTGTATCGGCGTTTTTCACCCTATTAAAATGTTTAAATACGCAAAGAAATTCAATATAATGCGTATTTTAAACGCAATCAATTTGACTTTTACGCTTATTCTTTAAATTTGATGCGTACGATATGAGTCTCGATCGAAAATGCTTCGCTCAATTTCGGTAATTTTTAATTGGAATAATTTTCATACGGCGGCGAAGATTTTATTCATTCAACAGTGAGCAAGCGCCTGGGTGACGGAGGAGCAAAACAGTCGAAGTTATTCAAACGCTATGCGGACTAAATTTCAAAACAAATTAAGCGTCTGACCAAAATATTTATGACGTGCATTTGTAAAGTGTCTGTACTTTCAGTTTCTATAACGATGCGTAATAAAAATGTCCATGCGAGGTCGAAAGACATGCCCGATTGTTGCGCTAAATGTATGTCGATCGAAAACTTTATCCAACCACGTACAAACAACGCAATCATTTGTGTTATCGATTTCTTATCCACTGTGTATGCAGCAGTTGAAAGTAGCTAGTTGACATCCAAAAACATGACGGAAAGTCCGACTCCGTGATTGAAAAAAACTGTCAAAAGTGGTAAAAGTCATATCCCTGGTTAGAAATGGTTTACGTTGATAGGGCAGAAATAAAAGTTGAAATGTGCATACTGCAACCAGTCTGTGCAACAAAAGTAAAGCATACATGAGTTTGAGGTATAAATGTTAATAACATATTTCACCCTTTTTAAAAACTGAAATCACCCTATTTTTCAAAATCAACGGGTGAAAACCCTATTACCCAAATAATTATCTGGGGCACTTATGTAAACATAAAACATGTTGCCTGGCTGTAGGTCAAAGCATTCCCTAGATATTGTGGAACACAATTGGTCTACAGACCAACTGACAAACCGAACAGTTGCAAAGCAAAATAACCCTGCTATTTCTAAATAAAGTCTGAGTATTAACATTCTAGCCTGTGATAAGGGGCTTATGACATGCAACCCAGCGAGTTTTTTTCTTCTTAATAAAGAACCTGTAAAAGGTATTCTTTCCCAATTGAAGAAAAACTACGAAATCAAAATTACTGTCTGAAAATTTCGAAAAAGAAAGTCAAATTCATTCAATTTTTTCCATAAGTGCATTTTCTGCAAGTTTACTAACAAGTACAAGAGGGCCATGATGGTCCTGTATCACTCCACTGGTGAA
This sequence comes from Dreissena polymorpha, assembly GCF_020536995.1. Classification (NCBI taxonomy): domain Eukaryota; kingdom Metazoa; phylum Mollusca; class Bivalvia; order Myida; family Dreissenidae; genus Dreissena; species Dreissena polymorpha. The sequence continues at coordinate 27,116,792 of NC_068355.1, forward strand.
AAAATGCTGAAGATTTTCTCGGCATGTGCAAATACTTAACTATAGGCCCTATTTAAGCACATGTATACTTTTGTGACCCCCTGGGCTAGGTCAAATTTAACTCCAGGGGCATAATTTGAGCAAACTTTGTAGAGGACTACTATATCTCACTACATACGAAATGTGGTAGCCCTAGGTCCTAGAGTTAAGGACAAGAATATTTTAAAAGTTTTCACAAAATAAGCAAGATATAAGCGTATATAAAGTTTAATTTTGTGACCCGTAGGGCAGGATCAAATTTGAACCAAAGGGCATTATTTGAACAACCTTGGTAGAGGACTATAATATGTTACTGCATACCAAATTTAGTAGCCATAAGCCTGAATGGTTTTCGACAAGAAGATTTTAAAAGATTTTACAAAATAGGCACTTTATAAGCGTTTATTCAATTGTGTGATCCCCCTGGGCAGAGTCAAAATTGACCTAAGAGGCATTATTTGAACAAATTCGGTAGAGGTTTATTAGATGTCACTAGATACCAAATTTGGTAGCCCTATGCCTTATGGTTAAGGACAAGAAGTTTTTAAAGTTTTCATTACAAAGGCCCCATATAAGCATATAATTGATTTTGTGGCCCCGAGGGCAGGGTCAAATTTGAACCCTGGGGCATAATTGCAACAAACTAAGTAGAGGACTATACAATGTCACTACATACCAAATTGTGTAGCCCTAGGCCTAATGGTTATGGACAAGTTTTCACAAAATAGGCATTATATAAGCATATGTTTAATTTTGTGACCCCTGGGGCAAGATCAAATTTGACCCCAGGGGCATAATTTGAACAAATTAAGAAGAGAACTATTACATGTCACTACATACCAAATTTGGTAACCCTATGCCATACAGTTATGGACAAAAAGATTGTTGAAGTTTTCACAAAATAGGCCTTACATAAGCATATGTTCAACATTGTGACCCCCCAGGCAGGGTCAAGTTTGACCCAAGGGATAAAATTTGAACAAATTTGGTAGAGGACTATGAGATGTCACTACATACCAAATTTGATAGTCCTTGGCCCGATGGTTATGGACGAGAAGATTTGTAAAGTTTTCACAAAATAGACCCTATATAAGCATAATAAAATTATTTTTAATTTTGTGACCCCCGGGGCAGGGTCAAATTTGACCCCAGGGGCATAATTTGAACACATTTGGTAGAGGAAATTTAGATGTTTTTACATACCAAATTTGATAGCCCAATGGTTATGGACCAGAAGATTTTGAAAGTTTTCACAAAATAGGCCTTATATAAGCAAATTTTCATCTTTGTGACCCCCGGGGCAGGGTCAAATTTGACCCCAGGGGCATAATTTGAACAAATTTGAAAGAGGTTCACCCCAGGAACATTCCTGAGAATTTTCATCACAATTGGACCAGTAGTTTAGGAGAAGATGTTTAAAGGAAAAGTTAACGCACGGACGCACGCAATACGGACACTTGACCATGACTTAAGCCCCGCTGGCCATTGGCCAGTGGAGCTAATAAAATGAGCACTTACACTGAACATGTCACGCCAAAATGAATGTAAATCAATATTGGAGTTGATTTTTACTTTTAATACCAAGCAATTAATAAAAACCTATAATTCACAATCGGAAGATTTAACTTTGTGAATTTTCCCAATTTCAGGGGTTTTGCGCCCTAATATTTGCCAATTGATAAGATACAGGTTCTTTTTTTTAGGGAATACAAGTCAGCTACAAACCTGGTCTACTATCTCCGAATATATTTTGTTGTCATTTAACCTATTGTGATTATTTAGCTTTTGTTGTTGTCACATGATCTATTCATCGCAAAGAAAATACGCCATTATAAAATGTGTTAAAGGAGGATCCAAGAAATTGGTTTAATAATTTGTTTATTTAAATGTGATATTGAAATTTCATACAGTAGCAAGCCTAGTGTCAATGATTGCTTTTAAATTGGGATATATGAATAATATTTTGCAATTAACTTTATACTATACAACATAAGAAAAATGACAACTTTTATAACAGTGCACTGTTGCACATATGCTCATAGCTACCATGTGTGTAAGTTTCAAGGCTCTAGTGCTAATAGTGTAGGAGGAGAGAGTGGCCAGGACGGACAGACAGACAACGGAGATAACCACATAATAGATTTGGAAATCGTAACGCGGACCCTAGGTTCAAGGTCAAATTCACAGGGGTCAAAACTTTTATGCGCATGGTAAGGTATTGTACAGATACATATGCTTCCAACAACTTCATGGAAAGGTGTTGTCCGGCTTCACATGCGTATCAAATATGAAAGCAATATCTGAAGGGACAAAGTAGGTATGAGCCTTTTTCGAATCGCGGTTGCAGATTTCAAAACCTGAACGCTGACTTCAAGTTCACTTTTTTTCCGAAAAGCGTGGGGATAAAAAAGTTTGCAAATAATATTCATATTCAACTAGAAATATATTAAGTTAACTTTTTTTCACAGCAACCAAACATGACAGGTATCACTAAAGATGCCATTTAACAAAACAATTAATTGTAACATGAAAAGTGTAGCAAAAAATTCCTGTAAAATAATGTACTTTCTTTTACTATCAATAATTATTTATTTAAAAAAGAAACAAAACATACACTTGCTAATATTATGTTCTGTAAGTATTATCCGGAACATAAACAAGAGGACCATGGGCCCTACGGCGCTTACCTGAGGCCCAAAAGGACTAATATATTATGACAAGGTGGATTCATGAATATTAAAAGTACTTTGTGAAACATAAATATTTAATTTCTTCGTATATTCTTATTTTCCGCTTTGGCCAAGATATCATTACAACAAATGTTTTGACCAAAAAGCACATTTTATAATGGTAACAAGATTTTTTTCAAATATGATCTAGTGACCTTGTTTTAGACCCAGTATAAAACTCAGCCGAAATATGATTAGAAAAAATGCTTGTATCCAAGTTCAATTCACAAAGCTTGAACAATAAATATGGCAAAAAAGCGTTAACCAGGTTTTGCTATAGCCATATAGGGAAAACTGTTCCACCCTCTTGTGGCCATGTTCAGGCTGTCAAGTGACCTTTTTTCAAAAAGTAGGAAAAAATAGGAACTACTTTTGCAAGAAAAGTAGGAAAAAAGTAGGAAAAAGTAGGAACTTTTCCCTCAAAAGTAGGAATACATAATACTAATTTTTTAGACACAGGTCCATGAAACATAGCTTGAAACAGAGCAGGAGTGCCATCACATGTTCTTTATGGATACCCACTTGAAGCTACCTTAAGGGCCGAGAGGATTTCAGCCTTTTGTATCTGTTTCTTGTGTGATGGTTGTACTTGCATACAGATATATTTATTCCCACCACCCTGAGAGCTGCTTGGCTTTGGGGCACTTCCACGCTTTTGTGAATTATCATGCATGTATTTCATGTTTTCCTTGTGTTTTTATCCATCTGCATGACTTATCAGTTGATTAGCACCAGAATTACAACAAGATGGACTTCATTCAGACAGTACAATATCTTGCAAACTCATTGCCGGTACCTGTACGAAAATTCTTTGCAGATTCTGTACTGAGTCTGTACAAAATCTGCCCAGAATCAAGACAGAATTCATTTATTCTGTACAAAGAGCACACAGACCCAGAATCTGCCTGGAAAACTGTACAGATTTTTTAAGCAGAATTACAATGAAGCAGAATTTCATCTGTACATATTACTATACCAAACAGAATTTTTATACTTTTCATTTTTATAAGACAGATTTTTAGCACTCTGCATTTTAGCAAGACAGAATTTTGGTACTTGGCAGTATTAAGCAAGGCAGAATATTGGACTTAGAAAACTATTGAAACAAAATTTCAAAATGGGACTTAGATAATTAAAAAAAATAGACTCCTGATTCAAGTTTCTAAATGTTTATTATGAGAAACATTTGCCCTATACAAGAAAAACAATATTTATGTTCAGTTCAATTTATACAATAATTGCCATTCATGTATATATTACATGTCATAATATTAAAATATGTGAGTATGTAATGATAATTTACCTTTTAATTGTACCTTTGTACATGTAGATCTACTATAATCATAAAATATCTTTGAATTAAGGTTCTTACAGTAAACTTGATTTAGGGTTGAATACATATTGAAAATTGTTTTTCAATTCCCCCTCCCCCCCCCCCCCCCCCCCTGACTTATGAAAACTGCTTTGCTTTAATGGTATATGTATTTCCACTGGGGTTAAATGTTTAGTTTGCCTTCCTCTGACTCTATCTATGAAAAATTGTAATGTCAGTGCTTGTATACACCTCTGTAACAGTTCACTTGAAAATAATCATAAACCCCTAACAAACAAATCCTGCCTGCTTGATACTTGTAATGTGAAACTGGGGCTATCTTTACTGGCTTGCTGGAATGTGTATAATCTCTTCTGATTGGTTGGGAGCCAAATTTGAACATGTAAACATAGATCCATGCAAGACCTGAAATGTAGTTTCAAAGCAATGTTGGGACTTTTTAAAGTTGAAGTTTTAACAATATCCTGAAATACTTTGATGGACATTCATAAACAATTAACTAGAATGTGGAAATCAACATTTTGTGTATTAACAAGTCTCTAAAAGAGGAATTCAGTGAGTTATGAAGCGGCCCTTTTGGAAATGCTTTGAACTGTTAAACAGGTTTGTATTGTTTTTCTTTACATTGTTATCTTATAATGTTATGTTTAATTTAATGATATAATTTAACAGTTACAAAGATCTGTTTTGGTGGGTGATTTACATTTTAAATAAATGATGAAACCAATTATCTTTGCAGTATGTTCACATAAAAGACATAAGTCAGTCAAAGGTATCTCTATCTTACAAAACCAACATATAGTTGTAACAATCAATTGCCTAATCAGTGACCAAATGAAAGGGCAATGTAACCAATACTTAGATTTATTTATGAATAACTACTCTGCCACAAAATGTAAAGCCTTTTTTTTAATTACATATTTACGAAAGCTATGTTATCACTTAAAAGGTGTTGCATTATTTAAGTTGTAATTTTAGTAGATCCCATATGATCACTTCATTCAGATTGGCTAAACAAAGTAATTTTTAACCAGGTTTTCCGAAGGAAAAAACTGGTTATTAGATTGGCGAATGCGGGCGGGCTGGCTGGCTGGCGGGCTGGCTGGCTGGCTGGCTGGCGGGCTGGCGGAATAAGCTTGTCCGGGCCATAACTATGTCGTTCATTGTCAGATTTTAAAATCATTTGGCACATTTGTTCACCATCATTGGACGGTGTGTCGCGCGAAATAATTACGTCGATATCTCCAAGGTCAAGGTCACACTTTGAGTTCAAAGGTCAAAAATGGCCATAAATGAGCTTGTCCGAGCCATAACTATGTCGTTCATCGTCAGATTTTAAAATCATTTGGCACATTTATTCACCATCATTGGACGGTGTGTCGCGCGAAATAATTACGTCGATATCTCCAAGGTCAAGGTCACACTTTGAGTTCAAAGGTCAAAAATGGCCATAAATGAGCTTGTCCTGGCCATAACTATGTCATTCATTGTGAGATTTTAAAATCATTTGGCACATTTGTTCACCATCATGGGACGGTGTGTCCCACGAAAGAATCACGTCAATATCTCCAATGTCAAGGTCGCCACGACTAAAAATAGATTTAAAAAAAAAAAAAAAAAACTTACAAAGGGGGTTAATTTTTTTTGGTCATTTCAAAAGTTCAGTTTGAGTTTTCTCCCTTTATCAGATTTTTTTTTCACAATGAAAACCTGGTTTTGTGACAATTTTGTCCCTTGTTAAATAGTAAATTGTATTTTTTTTGCTTTCAGCGATTTTCAAAAAAGATTGTGTAGCAACTTACCCCTGACAACGACCTCAGAAGTGCAGTCACAGAGTAATGGTGCTGTTATCACTTAAAAGGTGTGAAGCAAAAACTTAATATAATGCGGTTTGTAACTAAATCAACATTACAAATTCTCTTTTTATAAAACACGCTATGAAATGACCTACATTTGAAAAAATGTCAAATTTATTTTATAATGTGAAAAGCAAAATATAAAGAGAAGCAAGTTGGTGAACCATGTTGCGTTATTTAAGTTGTAATTTTAGTAGATCCCATATGATCATTTCATTCAGATTGACTAAACAAAATGATTTAAAAATAGTTATGTGTATTTTTTGCTTTCAGCAACTATCAAAAAAGATTGTGTAGCAACTTTCCCCTGACAACGACCACTGGCTCAGTTAAGTGCAGTCACAGAGTGATGGTACCTCACCAGGGTCTAGTTCAGGCAAATGAAGAAAAAGGGATTTTCATCTCAATATAATAACTGTAATTTCTTAAAACATAAACTTACTTTATTTACTGTGTTTTTATGTCATATAACAGTGATACAATAATGTGTGTTGTATTTAGGGATTTATTTCTTAACGGGATGTGTAAGAGTAAATTATTTTATTTTATTGACTGTCAGTATTTGTTACTTTTCTTATATATATATAAACATGTCATAATATCATTAAATAAAAATGTTTAATATTTACAGTCTATATATTTTGCTTTACATTTTGCTACATTTTTCTGTACAGAATTTTTTGTGTGTACAGATTTTATTTTGTGTACAGATTTTATTTTGCACAGAATCCCATTCTCACATTTTGGTTCACCCCACATTTAATTCTGCCCAGGTTTTTTTCTGCCCCTAAAAAATTCTGCTTAATTTAAATAATTCGTAAAATCTGTACAGAATTCGTTCTTTGTTTATATTGAAAAAATCTATAAATAGAAATCTGCTTCAACTCATTTTTAATGGACACCAAATATTTTCTGCACAGGTTCTATACAGATTTTGTGTATTTTATTCTGCACATAATCTGGTTACAGTCTGCCCAAACTTTTTCGTACAGGTATCTCTCTTGCACCATGATCCAAGTGTTTTTCCACTGTTGTCCAACTTCTCCATCCATGAAGGGTTAAACTTTGTTTTCCCACTAGGCATTTTAGCACTTATAGTGCATCTATGATAATTAAGTTTCAAGCAAAGCTACCCTGTTAAAGAAGTATAAGTAGATGCTGTTCATTTTGGTGTATCATCCAATAAGTGGTTAGAGGTCTTCTGTGTATCGATATAAAAATGGTAATATATTGTGCAATAAAAATGGTAATATAGCGTGCATGTTATATCCTTAAGCAGAATACCAAATTTATTTAGTGATACACCAACTTGTTGTACAAGATTAATACTAGTATATAAAGCAGTGTCAATGCTCTGCTACAGCTACATTGTGAAACATTTAAATTGACAATAGGGTGCAGTTATAATAACTTAAGTTACATTCAAACTCACTGGTCATTGCAGAGCAGATTATGCAACTGGAGATAGGACCTTATCACCTGACATCTTTTATGACATCATTGATTGGGCAATGAAACAGTTGCACTACATTGTTTATTCCAGTTTCAAATAATGGTTTTTTCATTACGGTATTGATTACTTCGCCGGAGTGTAATAATGCCGTTAACACAATGCCCACTATTGCGCCGCTTTGAAATAAAATTTCAATATATCATTTGGCAGGTTTAGAAAATATCTCCCTTTTAAAGCTTATTACCTCCCTTGGATTGTACTTTTTTACTTTTGACCTTGAAGGATGACCTTCACCTTTCACCACTCAAAATGTTCAGCTCCATGATATACACATGCATGCCAAATATCAAGTTGCTATCTTCAATATTGCAAAAGTTATGGCCCATATTAAAGTTTGCTGACAGACACACAGACAGACAGACAGACAGACAAACGGACTGACAATACAACTGCTATATGCCACCCTACCGGGAGCATAAAAATGTATCGGGACATTTAGGCTCTGTGCATTTATTTTTAATTACTAAACATGATGTGCCTATGATATCAATAGAACATCATATCTGTTGTCATGTAATACAGAATTTATTACATTATATTTTAAAATGATGAAAACTCAGCAAAGCATCAGTTTTATCTTTTTCCAATAACTTGTGTAATAAATTCCATATTTCATAACCACTCATACAATACATGGTATCTCTATATCTCTACATTCCAAACAGCAATATCATGTAAATATGCATAAGGTTTGGTCAAATTGTTGTCAATAGAGACAAAATAAAACTGGAATAAACAATGGGTGCCCTCAGCTCTTGCATCACTGGGAACTGTGTAAGGTATGTGAAGTCTGCAGTGTTCAAATGCTAAGGAAGTAAACAAGGCACTATTGTTACTTAAAAAAAATTGTCAATATTTTCAAACGTTACATAAGAAATAAATATTTATGCTTCCTGAAGAGGTGCTAGAAGACAGTCAGCATGGGTTAATTGTCAGGTCTCATCTAGATGAATGCACATTACCAGGGATACAGTCATGCCATTGATTCATTCATCCTGCAAGTTTACTAAATAAACTCTTAAAAAAAAATATTCTTAATTGAAAATGAAAAAGTAGGAATAGTAGGAAGATTTGGTAAAAAAATAGGAAAAAGTAGGATCCTGATGAAAAAGTAGGAAATAGTAGGAAAAAGTAGGAAAAAGTATGACCGCTTGACAGCCTGCATGTTTTATTACAAACTGGAACCATTTTCTAACTCAGACATCATTACAACAAATGCTTTGACCAAATTTCCAAATTTCATTAAAATTAGACTTAAAATGTGTTCACAAGGATTAATTATACCCATATCATAGCCATATATAGGCAATAGATGTGTTGGTCAGAAACACAATGCTCCCTATTGCGCTGCTTTGAATTATTTTTTTTTACCTTTGACCTTGAGAGACCTTGACCTTGAACTTCCACCACTCAAAATGTGCAGCATCATAAGACCGCCGCTTTGAAAAAAAAAATTGACCTTTGACCTTGCAGGATGACCTTAACATTGAGCTTCCACCACTCAAAATGTGCAGCTTCATGAGAATTCTGCTTTGAAATTATTTTTTTTACCTTTGACCTTGAAGGATGACCTTGACCTTGAACTTCCACCACTCAAAATGTACAGCTTCATGAGATACACATGCATGCCGAATATCAAGTTGATATCTTCAATATTGAAAAAGTTATGGCCAATGTTAAAGTTTTGGACAGACAGACGCCATATATTTGACATTTGACCTTGATGGATGACCTTCACCTTCACCTTTCACCACTCAAAATGTACAGCTCTATGAGATACACATGCATGCCAAATATCAAATTACTATCTTCAATAGTGAAAAAAATATGGCTATTGTTAAAGTTTTCTGACGGACAGACGCCATATATTTGACATTTGACCTTGAAGGATGACCTTGACCTTCACCTTTCACCACTCAAAATGTTCAGCTACATGAGATACACATGCATGCCAAATATCAAGTTGCTATCTTCGATAGTGAAAAAGTTATGGCCAATGTTTAAGTTTTTTTCGGACGGACGGACAGACTGACTGACATACTGACGGACAGTTCAACTGCTATGTGCCACCCTACCGGGGGCATAACAACTGCTCCCCCTAGACAGCCATGTTTTTTCAGCAACCATCTTCGAACTCAGCCAAGTTATCATTAGAACAAATGTTCAGACCATGTTTTTCGAAGATTGGACTAAAAATGTCACTTCTAAAGTGTTCACTAAGTTTCTCTATAGCCATATAAGGAAAATAGCCCCACCTCCTGGTGGACATGTCTTTCGACCATTTTCAAATCAAGTAAGAAATCATAGGAAAACATGTTCTGACAAATTTTCATAAAGATTCAACAGTTAACATGACTTGAGTGTTATCAAGCCTTTTCATTTGACATTTCTACTGGGGTTTTGACCTCACACAACCCAGTTTTGATTTTGGCCATGATATAATTGAGACAAATGTTCTGACAAAGTTTCATAATGATTTGACAGTTAATATGACTTTTGGAGTATTAGCATGCTTTTTCTTTGGTTTGACCTATCCACCTATCTTTTGACTTCACACATCCAAGTTTCGAACTTGGCAATGATATTATTTAGACAAAAATTATATTTAGACAAAATTTAATGTTCTGACCAAGTTATGAAGCTTGGAAAATAAATATGGCCTCTAGATTGTTCACAAGGTAAATGTTGAAGACACAACAATACTTAAACCTTTGTTTAAGATTAAATAACTTAGAAAAGAACCAAAATTCACTATTCTTAAATAACAAATTAGCATTTTTATATAGTGTTTTCGTGTTGTGTATGATAAAGTTCATATCTGCACAAAGTAACCCACATGGAACCTACTGTGGTTTAGTAAACCAAGCTGCTTCGGATCGAATCATGGCAAGTAGCTGCAGTAAAATTGTTTATGATCATGTTTGATTTGTATGGTCTTACTATCAATATTTGACCAAATATTCTTCCAACAATTACCGAAGTTGGTAGAAATGTAAGTGATGAGTATATGACACCTAATTTTGTTCAGGTCAGTAGGTGAAGGTCACCCAGTATTATGCCACGTCATGGTTTTTTAACAATATCTCATCCATCGTTTACCCTACAGTGATCATGTTTGGTAGATAGTTTTGTAATGAAGTGTTGATGACCACTATTTCTTTGTTGATCAGTACATCAAGGTCAAGGTCATCCAGTGATATGATATTTTAATGACTTTGAGCCAGAATAGCTTATGTCATCAGTGGACACAAAAATTCTAAACTGCACTCGTCCTGCAGGCCGAGTGCATGAAAATGTTCACTCGTCCTACAAACACATGCACTCGTCCTTCAAATATATGTTTAATAAAGATTGCAAAGGGCTGATATGACTAATAAAGTTTCCTTTATCACTGCTAAAATGCTGCTTACTCAGTTATTCATGCCAGCTGATCACAAAAGAAATGTTAAGCAGTTTTCCTTTTTTCGAATGCACACGTGTTTTTCGTTTCGGACGTTTGAACATTGTCCTCGCCCCCTTTAAGGAACACCTGTATGCCAGACATTTTTCATAAGAAATTCAGACTGGTTTAAGCTATACTTCGCGGTTGAATAATTCTTTAAAAATCAATACTTACGGTGAATGCAGTCGGATGGATCCCGGTCAACATGGACGCGCAAAGTTTACACCAAAAAGCCAATATTTACCCATGTTCAAACTTGGCCTAGAAATTATTAAGACAACTTCTGACCAAGTTTGGTGAAGGTCTGATGAGAACTACTTGAATAAGAGAGCGGACACAAATAGTGTTACAGACGGACAGACATACAGACTGACCGACTGACGGACAGTGAGAAAAACTATATGCCGCCCGTTGGGGGCATAACAATTCTGCTATACAGAGATGGGTACTTAAGCCCTACCTGAAAATGACTAGCCATTTTGTGTTGAATGATTATCATTTGTTATTTGTTATTTAGTATTAGGTGGTATCTTATTGTGTATGAGGTAATTATTATAAGTACAAATATATAGAATAAAAATAAGGAACTTACATGCTTTATGATATATACACAATCAAATGTGCATAAACAATTCAACAAAATATAATACATTTCTAAGTGGAGAAAAACAAGTCAACATTTTGGAGCTTTAACCTGCTATACCTGCAAGTTAGGTTAGAGAGATGAGCCCAATACCAATAGGCTATTCACGTTCCAAGGAAATGCTGTATTATATGCCCTGTTTACATAAAACGCACTTCAGGTTGTATAATCTACCTGATACTGGAGAGGTGGTACGTAAATAAAAAAAACTGCAGAAAAAATAAACACCCATTAAACCACAGTAAAATTATTCATAATAAAAGCTGAAAGAAAAAATAAGTTTCAAGATAATACCTCATGACTATTATTGAGTAATTTCACTTTGTTCATATGTACAGATGGTTGACCAGAGGAAGGGATTATCATACAGAGTAATGGCAAACCTATGACACACTTTTTTTTACTAACACTTATGGTTAAATATAAGGGTGTCACATTTACAGATTTTTCTAAACGTTTAAACGAAATCAAATAAACGAAACGTTACCGTTTTACCGTTTTAACGGTATCCCTATCTTCGTTTAAAAAGCATCAGTACCATCGCATTTCCAAACTGAAAATAGTTATTTCCGGAAGAAATATTCAGTGCATATCCGATTCGCGCAATGACGTCATATTAAAACCATAAAATATTATAAAACAGACCATCCGTATCACCACATTCGTCATTCTATAAAAATAATTTAAAGAACGTCGAAAATAATGTAAAATCGATGAAAAATACTGTTTCCGAAAACGACACTCCAAAACAAATGCACGTAATTTGCACATGAAATACAATGTGCATATCGTTTGACCGCAGAAAATGAATAACCAGTTAACTAGCAAAAACGTAATCAATATATAATTTGGTTAAAATATTGCTTTTCAACATGCTACCGCAGTGTATTACTTTGCTAATCAATCAATTAAAATATTTCAAGATGGCGGCATATGCACTGTTTCGTTGCCAAGTTATAAGATTTTCGGAAAGAAGCGAAGATTTTTAGTTAGTTTCCGTTCATGTCTGTGCCATCTGCTAACCAATCAGAAATAAATTACTGCTGAATTCGGTAGCCCGGATTTACCGCAAGTACCCAGATTTGCAGTTCTTCATCGATATACTTCGTACGGCTAGTCGGCTAATTTATTTGCACCCCAATATTAATAAATTATTATATTGATATTGACTGTCGTTTAAACGTTTACTGTTTTGGTAAACGTTTTTCAGCAAAACACAAAACGCGACCATTTAAACGTGACAGCCTTAGTTAAATACCATGTACTTAAAGAGCAATTATTGCACTAAGATTCTATGTTCAGAATATATACCTTATACTTCTGGGCAAAAAAACAACCTAGGTCATGCGTAATCTTCATATTGACTCGCAAATTGTATGAGAAGTGTTTTCTATTATCTTCTGTACTTTCTGATAGCTTGCAGGATTTCTTTTTATATGATCAAGAGTCATCAAGTTTGAAAGTGTAAAGCTGAACATTTTGTGGTTATAATACTTACAAATCAACATAAAAAATATAATTTCACATAAAAGTGAAAGGTTTTAATAATAATTAAAACTAATAATTCTCACAGCTTTTTTTCACTGTTTGAAATGATGATTTTCAAAATTCAAATGTATTTCCGAACAAAAGCAAATAAAAATAATTTTTAATTTAAAGACAGATTGGTGGGTTTGAAAATGAACATGGACTTTGTATTAAAGTCTCTTGTTTTGGATGTTATATCATGATGAATATGGGTTGAAAACGTCTTAATTTCTATATATTATATGGGCCGTGCTCTGTGTAAAGGGGGTTTGGTGCATGTGCGTAAAGTGTCATCCCAGATTAGCCTGTGCAGTCTGCACAGGCTCATCAGGGACAACACTTTCCGCTACTATGATATTTTTTGTTTCAAGAAAGTTTCTTCTTAGCAAAAATCCAGTAAAAGTGGAAAGTGTCGTCCCTGCGGACAGCACAGAATAATCTGGGATGAAACTTTACACACATGCATTAAACCCCCTTTTCACAGAGCATGGCCCATATATTTTTCTAATATTTTTCTTGTACTAACTAAACAACTGAAGGCTAACGCACCTGTGATAATCGGATACACACTGAGGGCAGCACAGCTGTCCATGGGTGTTGCAGAACTTGTCAACTTTATTGTCTTTGTGTTCATCACAAGAAAGTAGAAAATGCACCACCTTTTTTGAAACTGGCCATTTATCAATATCTTTTTTTCCAAATGTTGTATGTTTAGCCAACAATTTACCATGTAAATCAATACAGTTTCCACAATAAAACCGATCACACTGTTTACAATAGAAATCAGCACTTGTCTCAACTTTATTCTTGTCTTCACAGGCATTACAAATATAGTCATTCACTTCATTAGAACCCTGATCAACTGAAAACTGAGCACTTGCTGCCATTTTGTACCTTTTGAACAATGTCAACAAAGTCCCATTTACACTCAAAATTCAGACTAAATATCCATCAATAAAGAAACCTATTACAAATACACACATATTTATATATTTTGTACATTAGCACAAGATTTAAAACTTCTAACTTGACTCAGAAAATCACACCTAAACTCCAATATTTGCCAAACTATGATCCAAAATGTTCTTTGCGGCGCAGTTTTGTAATTATAGTAAACATTGTCACTATGTAAACCGTCACGCATGTGAGACCAAGTACAGGATCAGGTTACTTTTAACCTAATAGAAAGAATGTATGAAGATAAGTGCATTCAATAGAAGGCTAATTTAAACTGACTGAAATTTAGCAAAGAAGTATTAAATACAGTTAGTTAAACAAGTGTGTTACAAATAATGCCTGGTTTAACAAGAATAGTACGCTGAATTATAATTTTATTCCAGCTGGGTAATGTTTTTATTTTTAAACTTAAATGAAGGCTTTGATATATAGAGGAAAACTGCCCGCTTCATGGCAGCCATGTTTTTCAAGATATCAAAACCATTAAAAAATTCAGCCAAGATATTATTAGAACCAACAATTTGACCACACTTTTGTGCAGCATTGAATGTAACTGTCAATTTTAGAATATTAACAAGCTTTTACTTTAGCCACATAAGCAAAACTTTCCCGCCCCTTGGCAACCATGTTTTTAAAAGGACCAGAACCATGTTCAAACTCTGCCCAGATGCAGGGCTCCCCCTGGCCCAAAAATTTCTGTAGCCAATATTTTAGCCAAATGGATTTTTTTGTAGCCAAATTTTAGAAACTGTAGCCAAAGTTTTAGCAAAGCATTCGGAACCGCCTGTTGTAAGTATAGGCTACAGTAGTGTAAAGGAGGCACTAAAAAAAGAAGATTTAATATGTTTATAACTATAATCATCATAACTCAAGCATTTGTTCATAAAATAAGCACATGATAAATATACATTACATGAGCACATAATATCTTGAACATACATTTTAGCAGAAGGCAATAATCTGCATCATGTGTGCATAACAAAAAAACAACAGTTTACAACAAAACATTTATAGATATACACACATAACTCAAGCACTGCACATGTTCATAAAATAAGCACATGATAAATTCACATTACATGAGCACAAGATATCCTGAACATACATTTTAGCAAAAGGCCATAATCCACCTTCAACCCAGTCAAAATCTTGAAAGCACGTTTGATTATTAGTCATAGCCGACATTACAGCTGCTTCACTTTTGGATATTGCTGCAGCCTGCGCATTTGTCATGGATGTTTTCAGACTAGACGCTTGTGAGGCCTCTTTGTGATCTGAAATAAACAAACTCAAATATGCTAAATTGCAAAACAAAAAGCTCATTTTGAAAAATGTCAATATATATTTATTATGAACATAAATTAAAAATATTCATGTATATACATTTAAATATTAATAATTATCATTCTTATTTATTACCTTTTGATTTTTCTTGTTTTAAAATGTTGTCTTTTTTCAACATACTACACCCCGATGTATGCATATTTTGCAATACATCGTTTTTGATTTTTCATTATAATCTAACCACATGAATTCCGAAAGCCAAGCATCTTTCAATGATCTATTATCAGATTTGTTGTTTTTTTGAGACCGGGTCATTAGATTTGTCAGAGTCTAAAGGACACTTATTGCCTATGGTCGCCATTTTGGCAGTCACAATTTCCGACACTTTCGCCGTAAATGTCAAGGGTTTTATACCCCTTCATCTATCGTCATTCACATTTGTAACGCATTTAGCCTTTAATCATTACAAACATTACCAACTTCTCGAAATTAAAATCAATTATCAACTTCTTTACTTACATTCATTGTGTGACTAAGTTGATAATTCGCTAACGGCTTTTACTCAAATTGATTGAAATCTGCAGCAATTTTTAATCTGATGTAATTGTTTATTTAAGCCAATAAGATCAACGGTTACACCATCGTTTTGTTTTCACATCAGTCAGTTTCCTTTGTTTCAATATCCGGTTCTGACAGGTGTATATGCAAACTGCGTATCAACTTTTTGGGTCAATAACACGGTGAAGTATAGAAGCACAGTCTACAGCTGAAAGAGTTTTGAGGGACGGCATTTTTCAGGAAAATAATCGTTTGGCAAAAATGTCCGACAAACTATTTTTTTCCTGACAAAAACCGTTCTCCAGACGTTTTTGCCAAACAATTATTTTATTTACGAATTTTCTAAATTTTCGCGATTGGCGAATCTGGCGAACGGCAGCGAGAGCCCTGCAGATGTCTTTATAACAAATGTTATGAACAAGTTTCATGAAGATTTGACCATAAATTTGACACTAGATTGTTAACGAGGTTTCACTAAACTTATATTAGGAAAACTGCCCCAACCGTTTTTGAACTCGGCCCCTATTAACATTTGAACAAATCATCCTACCAAGTTTCATGAAGGTTGGGCTAAAAATGTAATTTCTACAATGTTAACTATTTTTTTACTATAGCTACAATAGCCATTAGGAAAATTGCCCCATGCTCTGAAGGCCATGATTTTCAACAGACCACAACCATTTTCGAACTTGGCCAAGATATGAGAACTTATGTTCCTTCTGAGTTTCATGAAGATTGGACTAAAAATGAAACTTGTTTCACTTGAGCCATTTAAGGAAAACTGCCCTGCCCCAGCCGGACATGTTTTTGAACCGCCAGGAACCATTTTTGAACACAGCTGAGGTATCATTGTGAAATGTTCTGACAAAGTTTCATGAACATAGGATAATTAATATGGTCTCTAGAGTGTTAACAAGGTAAACGTTGACAACGTTCGATGCACAATGAACAGTTGACAAAAAGTGATCACAAAAGCTCACAATGAACCAAGAAAGGTCAAAAAAGGATTGTTAGAATGCCAAAGACATAACAAAGACCAGTAACTTGATTGATCTCTGGTAGTGTTTTTGCAATTTTAAAATGTCTATCAAATTAAGTCGGCTGAGACATGGTCCATTGTTCACAGGGCTTTTTTTCCTTCTTTGCGATTGGCCGTGGACGGACATTTCACAATTTTGACACGGCCAATTCACAAACCTGACATGGCCGTGAATATTTACAAAAAGGGCCGTTTTAAATCGTGAAAAACGGACTTTTTGTGCTCAAAACTGTCAAAAACGGCCATTTCGGAACAGAAATATAAGTTTCATAACCTCGTTTTTAATTCCGAATTCGCGAAAAACTGTCGACTCGCGTTACCGATGTTTGTTTGTTTTAATCGATTTTAAAGTGTTGTGTAACCGGTGAAACCGGCGTAAATAGTAAAAGCTCTGCCCAGCAACGTCACTATAAAAATGGCGACGCCGAACGCTCTCCACTACACGAAGAAAATAAAAAAAAAAACGCAAAATAATCCCGATTTATTTAAATTTGGGATAACAGTAAAGAAACAAAAGCTTTCTACAGAAGGGTAAGATTTGAAACATGCACATTGATAACATTATAAGGAAAGTCATTTGATAAAAGTGAAAGTATCTGCCGCGGCTTATGTATTGATGGAAGCTAGTCAAAACGGCCCCTAGTCAAAACGTCCCCTAGTATTGATGACCGAGACTTGTTATTCGTATCTGTTTACGATTGGAAATCTTGGTTAAAGTACATGTAATAATGTTGTTTTTTCATATATATTTTTTTCATTTAAATGCATATTCATGACACATATTCATGATTCAAACTTTGTATGTAGTCTATTTATGCTTTGTGAAAAAATGTGAAAAATAAAATAACTTGCTTACATTTCTTACAAAAGTACTGTTTTTCAATGTATACCTAATGTTTCAGATCAAATGACAACCTCCCAGGGAGATCATCATACACTGGCGAGGATCAGGCTCACAGAACATGAAAATTATCATGAAGAAGGAATTTTCCTCTTCAGATTTTGAGAGAATTATTGACATTTTCAAGAGTAAAAAGAACAGAGTTCTAAAGCTGTAAAGTCCAGAACATGTCTGAGTTATGTGCCCTTGAAATGTTCTATGTTTATAAATGTTATTCCTGTGGTAAAGAGTTGTTGGGACCAGGTATTTTAGTTGCATTTGGTACATGAATAATTTTTTGCAAATCAGATATATGTATATGTGTTGTTATTGTATCAAATACAGTATTCATAGAAGGAAAATATGCCTTTATTGCATTATTTAAGGAAATTTTGATAATATTCAAGTGTTTAACATGCTTTAGCTATGCTAATGCATTGAACTTTGAATTTCACAATTTAAAGAAGTTCGCGACTCGTTTTTTTCACAATTTTAAGAAGTTCGCGACTCAATTTTTCACAATTTTGAAAAGTTCGCGACTCAATTTTTCATAATTTTGACAAGTTCGCGACACATTTTTTCACAAAGTGAGGGGCCAGGGCCGCTTCACAAAGTCAGGAAAAAAAGCCCTGGTTCACATTATTATGCTTTGTAACTGAATTATCCCAAAGCCATAATCAGAGCAATCTTGGCAGAGGTCCAAATGTAAATGTTACAAAATGTCTCCGCTCTCACCAGTGTGGCTCTAGGGAAGGCAGATATCTGATTTGTTTTGATTTTTTTTTTCAATAAAGATTTCCAGATTAATTTTTCCTTAAGGGTAAAAGTTGGAAGAAGAAAGCATTTTTTTTTTAATTCAAAAGTTTGAAAAAGTGTCATTCAACAACATAATTAATCATAAGACATAATATTAAAATATTTACTATTGTTACCAATACTAGTATTTTGTGACGTCTGCATTATTGTTTTATTATACACAATGAAAATAAGCAAACCTGGAAGGGACTATATAAATACATGAACCTGCTAAAAAGCTTTTTTTCTTTTTTTTACACACTTAATCGGGTTCCGGTGTAAACAGTGCAAAACAAGATGTATAATTTTTTTTCAAAACCGTATGCAATCACTGCGATTAAAATTCGTGCTCAAAAGGCATACATGCCATAAATTTTCAGACCAATTCCGGGACATTGAGTTAAATTGTCCGGGACTTTTGCCGATTTTCCGGGACATGTATAAAATGTAGCGATATTTATAGACACATGCATTTTTGGTACGTTTTTATTTGTTTCGCATCGTTAATTGCAAAAGTTCGAAAGCCTATCCAAAATACACTTGAACTATTAACGTCAAATTAAACATTACTACTTCCGTTACTAGATACAAGCCACATGTTTTCAGTGTAAGCGTTCTAAACATAGATGGTGACGTCACTGCGTTATTGTTATTAAGACCAGTGTGTAACACGTAGTTGTTGATACGCCTTAATTCATTTATAACATTTATATAATAAAAAATACAACAATACAGTACCGTTAGATCGTCAACTCAAATCAATTCACAATACATACGCAACGCAATTCAAATTCACTTATTATTTTTAACCTTATGTTTACTGGGGGTATAGAACAAGACAACAATAAACCTAGTGAGGATGACGATTTTATATGCTTAATTTTTTACTCAACTTCTTTGTCGATTAAACGTGCATACATAAACTGCTTTTAATTTTTTACTCAGCGATGTTGAACTTCAGATGTGTGAACAACTATCCTTTGCCCTTACGCAGCGGGAAATTATGACGTAGTAGATTAAAGTCAATTAACAACCACATTAAACATTGCAGCCTTGTCGGTTTGACCGCGAACGTGAGACAATCGATATGATAACAGGACCCCTGTTAATTGATCGATTTTGACACGTAGCGTAGTCTGCCTATTTGGGTAGGCATTGTCATGGAGACGCTGCAGATATACACAGATTCAAGGTGCAGTTAAGCCTAAGATAAGGTACATGTATATATGGATTTTGTAAATTCGGGGACATTTGACAGATTTCCGGGACAGCGGGACAAGTTCTTCATTTCCGGGACTGTCCCGGACAATCCGGGACGTATGGCATGTATGCAAAAGGGTACCTGAAAAAACCCGAATTGGCGGGTCAAAAAAATATACCAGCGGATCCGGGTAAAAGTTTCTGCGAACGATACCGGTTCCGCTCGCAAGCTACGAAGTACAATATTACATGATGAACATGTAGTCAAATTATCTCTTTTAAACAAGTGAAGTAAAACCACACTTTTATCAGTATAAGCAGTGTTGTTATTACAAATAGTCATGAATTAAGTGACGCACCAAAAGCATAAATGTCAAGTTTAATTTGTTATTCAGATCCCAAAATGGCGACATTAAAAAACGAAACTTGTACATGTATTATAAAATATATTTGCTTCAAAGTAGAAAATGCAGTTAGTGCTTATAGTGCGAGTTATTTTGGCTTCTCTCCTCAAAATAAGAAATTTTTTATTTTTGCTTGACAGGTTGTTTTTCCTGTACATGTACTTGTGATCGCTTTTACAAGTAATACTTACGTTTGCTGATTAAGTTCAACAACGTTGTGTCAACTTAATAAATAGTTGAATGCAGTTCAGTATTTTCATTCACAATTAAACAAATCAAAACAATAACAAGGGCTGTTTGTAAAACATGCATGCCCCCCATCATGATTCTAGGCGTATGCGTTCTTGAGTTATCATCCGGAAACCATTTTACTATTTCGGGTCACCGTGACCTTGACCTTTGACCTAGTGACCTCAAAATCAATAGGGGTCAATCTACCCATGAAGTTTCATGATCCTAGGTGTATGCGTTCTTGAGTTATCTTTTAAAAACCATTTTACTATTTCGGGTCACCGTGACCTTGACCTTTGACCTAGTGACCTCAAAATCAATAGGGGTCATCTGCAAGTCATGATCAATGTACCTATGAAGTTTCATGATCCTAGGCCCAAGCGCTCTTGAGTTATCGTCTGACAACCACCTGGTGGACAGACCGACAGATCGACCGACCGACAGACCGACATGAGCAAAGCAATATACCCCCTCTTCTTCGAAGGGGGGCATAAAAAGTATACTATTCTAAACAATAAACTTTACAAACAGTTGAATATTTAAGAACGCTAATACATGCTATGACAATCAATGTAGTTTTATTTTAATTAACTTATATGATATTATGTATTATCTGACCCGACCTGACCCGAATTTTCTCCGGTATTTTAATTTTGACCCGTTGACCCGACCCGAAGAATATTTTTGACCAGTGTGAGCCCTTATTAAAATATACCTGTTACCAAAGGGAACCAACCACCTTATAATGCACATAAAACACTCAAAGAGTACAAAAACTCATTAGAAAAGCAGTGGCCTAAAAAGTCTTATTCTAAAAGTGTTGAGACCCGAGCCAGTACAAGAAACAGAGTGCCCTCTCACAAGTCATACATATTCCTTAGTTAATTCATTATTGGTCCTTCCTACAAAGTTCCACAAAATGCTTTTCAACTGCAACAGTAGTTATTCATTTTTGGATCTTCTAACAAAGTTCCCCAAAATGCCTTTTAACTACAACAGTAGTTATTCATTCTTGGACCTTCCTACAAAGTTCCACAAAATGCTTGTCAACTACAACAGTAGTTATTCATTCTTGGACCTTCCTACAAAGTTCCACAAAATGCTTGCAAACATGCCATACGTCCCGATCTCGGCGGGACAGTCCCGATTTTGGACCCTTTGTCCCGCCGTCCCGCCGTGAGACGATTTGTCCCGACATTCGTAAAAAACGATGTAAGGTCTATAGGTTCCCAATACAATTCGCTATTCAAGCTCTGTTTCGCTAACACTTACCACCGCTAATCCCTTTATTGCCCCCAATTAACAATCCGATTCTACTTATCGTGTGTACCAGTGTTGTTTATGACACCTTATCAGCGATTTATCGGCTAATTATTGATTTCATCAGGCGTTCACACCATGGTGGTCTTTAAAATAGTGGTCGCTTATTGCTATCCATTATAATGAAATAAATGTTGAAAATGTGTTTATTTTTGTATTTGTTTGAAACGGTTTACAAAACAATTGTTTCG
This sequence comes from Dreissena polymorpha, assembly GCF_020536995.1. NCBI lineage: Eukaryota > Metazoa > Mollusca > Bivalvia > Myida > Dreissenidae > Dreissena > Dreissena polymorpha. The sequence goes on from NC_068355.1 coordinate 27,138,712, forward strand.
TAAAATTAACTCTACGTCATTAATGAGTCTTTTACATTCAATGTTTAGTTCCAATATAGCGGGATAATCCGAATGTGCAATATACCAAAATCGCAACAAACAGTCCAATAAGTGATACCCATCCTGTCTAGTGTAATTGGGTGTAATTGTAATAAAAACAACGAGGTGCTATGCATGACAGTTTGACCCTACTTCAATTAAGCTAAAATCAACGAGGTGCTATGCATGACAGTTTGACCCTACTCCAATTAAGCCGCGACAATTGACAAGTAACAAACTGCGCATGGATACATGCTTAAAACTAGAAATGGCGCGGCAGAGGCCGACGCGTATCCCCACGCCGAATGTTTGACCTAGGTGTGCCCCAGGGTTGGTAATGGGGCCATGCATAGCTGAGATTGACCGTATTGTCATAAGAGAAGTTCATCATCAATTAGAAGTGAATTGGTGTAGAAATGAAGAAGTTATAGTAAAAGGCAATTTTGGGTGGGTGTGACATATGTGGGCAGGGCGCCCCAGGGTTGGTAATTGTGCCATGCATAGTTGAGATTGACCGTATTGTCATAAGAGAAGTTCAGTATCAATTTGAAGTGAATCGGTGTAGAAATGAAGAAATTATAGTAAAAGGCAATTTTGGGCGGGTGTGGTCTATGTGGGCGGGGCCCCAGGGTTGGTAATGGGGCCATGCATAGTTGAGATTGACCGTATTGTCATAAGAGAGGTTCAGTATCAATTTGAAGTGAATCGGTGTAGAAATGAAGAAATTATAGTAAAAGGCAATTTTGGGTGGGTGTGGTCTATGTGGGCGGGGCGCCCCAGGGTTGGTAATGGGGCCATGCATAGTTGAGATTGACTGTATTGTCATAAGAGAAGTTCAATATCAATTTGAAGTGAATCGGTGTAGAAATAAAGAAATTATAGTAAAGGCAATTTTGGGTGGGTGTGGTCTATGTGGGCGGGGCCCCAGGGTTGGTTATGGGGCCATGCATAGTTGAGATTGACCCTAATGTCATAAGAGAAGTTCAGTATCAATTTGAAGTGAATCCGTGTAGAAATGAAAAAATTATAGTAAATGGAATTTTTTGGTGGGTGTGGCCTATGTGGGCGGGGTGCCCAGGGTTGGGATTGGGGCCATGCATAGTTGAGATTGACCCTAATGTCATAACAAAAGTTCAGTATCAATTTGAAGTGAATCTGTGTAGAAATGAAAAAATTATAGTAAATGGAAATTTTTGGTGGGTGTGGCCTATGTGGGCGGGGCGCCCCAGGGTTGGGAATGGGGCCATGCATGGTTGAGATTGACCGTATTGTCATAAGAGAGGTCCAGTATCAATTTGAAGTGAATCGGTGTAGAAATAAAGAAGTAAATGTAAAATAACCTAAAAAAATGAGTGATAATTTCTGACGCGGCCCCACCCCAACCGCTATAACTTTTGACCCAGGGGTCAGATCAAAATTCCAAATAGTGCAGGGTCGCACATATGCTCATAGCTACCATGTGTGTAAGTTTCAAGGTTCTAGTGCTTTTAGTGTAGGAGGAGATAGTGGCCAGGATGGACGGACAGACAGACAGACGGACGGACGGACGGCGGAGATAACCACAATATCCCCACCTTTTTTTCAAAAAGCGTGGGGATAAAAAATCGCAACAAACAGTAAAAGTGGTTCGGTAGATAGTGTACTGTAACCCGTACTTTCAGTCAACTGGATAACCTCCCCTGCGTTAATGTTTGCCATTGAAATTAATATAATGAGTATTGTTGTCGTAATGTTCTAGATTTTATACTCTTAAAAAGATGAATATTATTTCGTTGTTTGCTATTGTCTTATTTAATAAAACTGTTATTGTTATGTTTTAGATTTCATGCTTCATATCAGATGTTTTATGTCTTGAATAAAAGTATCAAGAGTTTTTGTTAGTACTATTTACTGACAATAGTAAAGGTGGAATGATAGATCGTTTTAGGTGTCCTGCTTTTTGGTCAAATGTCCCGACAATTTTTTATGGAATGTCCCGCTTTGGACCTCAAAAATTATGGCATGTATGTGCTTGTCAACTACAACAGTAGTTATTCATTCTTGGACCTTCCTACAAAGTTCCACAAAATGCTTTTTAATTACAGCAGTATTTATTCATTCTTGGACCTATTTCCTACAAAGTTCCACAAAATGCATTTCAAAAGTAAACCTGGATGACAGACAAGGAGATGATGAATTTTTTTTAACTGCAACTCTGACATCGATGATGAATGATTCGAAGATTCGGATGCCTCAGACATCGACGGAAGACCAGTGTTAACAACAACTGGATGATCATGGTGACTAAAGCTGCATTTTTCAGGGCCCCCATATTCTCAAGAAAATAATCTTCAGAAAATTTGAAAATATAATGCTATGCAACATATGCTACTGATCATAAAAATGCTCCCTTCCAGCAATTTAAAAATAGCCATCTTGGTATTTGACTTTTTGTTGTCCATTATTTTTCTGACATTTTAAAATATAAATAAAAAAACATTCTGATTAAGTCCTTTTAAATCGTGCCATATTTGTGAGATACTAACAGAGTAAAACAAAAAGCTGATCTTTATCGCCAGATGGTCGCAGTGAAATCACAGCGGAATCACTGCGATTTGCCATGTTGGCCCAAACGCGGTGGTTGGTGATTGAGGCAAAAATCGCGGGGCGCGTAGTGTATGTAAAAGACTGAGCCAGTCCGATTGAGATAACTCGTTTTTTCTAATCGGCATACCTCCCTGATTTTAATATATAACATTCTCTGACAGCAGAGTTGACGTTCGTGCCTCAACATACAATAATAGCCACGCCCATGAGAAAATGTTGCACTTGTGTCAAAACTCTCTTACAGCATAAATCTGCTTGTTTGGCTATTTAGAAACTGTCATTTAGGATATATGAGTTATTTATTCACTAAATCTCCGCTAATGACAACAATGGATGGAATTCGAAGGATTTATTCGATGTGAATGAAGGACTTTCTGGTTCTTGACATGGCAAAACTGGCATACTGGTATTTTTAGTATCAATTTAAGTCACATTTGCTTTATAAATTCTATGTGAGCATTTTGCAACTTATTGAATGACTATGATACCCGATATCAACATATCATATGGGATTTGCAGATCACCAAGCTGTCCTGAAATTTAACATTGATAACAAACTCTTTACTTATATTAGTGGTTTGTATTCTTTCTTCTTTCTATGTTAGTACTTGATATCATTTTAAAGTTAAATGAACTGTGTCACAGTAAGAGACATTAAAGCGATTGAGGCCAGTTTGGATCCAGATCAGCCTGCAGTTGCTTGAAAGTTAGTTGCTTAAAAGCGGTTTTCTGACAATAACAAATAGTTTAATTAAATACTTATTATACTGCTCTTTTCCTGTGACCTGGCTCAAATATTAGAATTGTCATTAATCAAATGATTTTAATTAAAACATTAATCCAGTGTTTTCTTTTCTGGTCCCTCGGCATGCTCGGGATCAATGACTCCAGCACTTTTGTGTTGAGAATTGAATACTGCTTAGAGCGATGCTAGGGGGCATGAGAGATGTTGCACCTTCCATTATCTCTCATGAACAGACTCAATAAAACTGAGTTGGCAATATTTGACTAAAAATTTTTGGTTTGGTTGATCTTGAGGAATCAAACAATTGCTGAATCTACCTAAATGCCTAGTGGTAGAGTGGCGACTTTGATTGCAGGAGGTTGCGCTGCAAGTTTGATTCCCAGAAGTGGCGTTGAAAACTAGCCAACTTTGTTATCTACAAGGCTACAAAACTTGATATTCTAAGATAATGTGAATTTTCTCTCACATTATGGTCATCAGTTATATTATATAAAAACTCACAGCAGTAGTAAACAATGGGACAATAATTTATGAACACATCTTTTTATAACTCTGATTTCACTACAGTCACAAACACATCTTTCATTTGTCTTTGACACTTTGAGTTTGACATGGCCTAGATTTAAATATGTGACTTGTCTTTACCAGCACTCTTGTGACACAGCTAAAGTGTAAATGTACCATTGAAGATCACCAAAATCCAGATTTGCTATTTTTGAAGTGTGAAAAGTTTTAAGGTTGTGATAAGTAAGCACAAATGGGTTATTTCTGAGAGGCAACAACTGAAATATGACTTTTAAAATTTCAGAAGCCTGGGAACAGTTTAATGTTAATGTTATCAATGTGTCAGACCAGGGCCTTGATTTTGAAATCAAGGACATGCATGGTCAGATGATATGATTAAAGATTATACAATTTTCAAACACATACAAATGTAAACATGTACCTGTAACTAATTTAGATGTTATAAATAGAAAATGCACTAAGTTAAAAGGCATTTGACTTTTCTGCTGGTGCATTGGCACACCAGGTGGCTTGGTTGCAATGGTTTGCTGGACTGCTTGGATATGTAGTTACATTATATACAGTATATCAAACTGTATTTTTTTCAAATATGTTTGCATGTAGTACACTTTTATTGATAAAATTTACAACATTTATCTTAAGGTATGCATGATCATTCTGGGCTGTTAAATTAATTATCAGCCGTTAAAGCTTCCGACATAATTTCATCAAGTTCATGTTGGAACTGGAGTATTTTAGCTAATACGCCCATTGTATACAACAACAACAAAGCTGAATTATTGCCATGGATAATGTAAGTGTATACATATATGTTACATGTACATGTAAGTGTAACCCTCAACGTAAATCGCTTAAAAAGGTGAACCACGGCGGTTCGCTGTGATTTGCGGTGATTCACGCTGATTGGGTAACAGCGAGATGCATTGCGCGATGGTTACCGTGGAGTTGCAGAGACATCACCCAAATTTTCTTGTCGCTCAGAATCACCGTGCTTTGTCACGTTGCATCTATCGCGGCGATGCGAGAATCGCGGCAAAAATCACGGGTCGCGTAGTGTATTTCAAGTAAGCATGTACAGTCCAACCTGTCAATAAAGACCACTCAAGGGATTTGGTCGTTGTGGTCTTTGTTCACAGGTGGTCTTTATTCGCAGGGTCGATCGAAACTTTGCAAAATATGCTAGTAGTTTTTTAACAGGTACCTTATCTATGTATGTGCTCTATTGTTTAAATGTTTGAATACTTATGCATGTATAATGAAATAAAGGATTGAAAACACAGTTTTGTTTTACATTTGTATATTTATTACATGTTGTATTTCTATCCCCTTATGTTTTTATTATTTATTTCATTTATGATATACTGTATAAATAACTATTGACATACATGTATACGTACATGTACATGTAATTCTACAAAGAAAAAAGTACAAAATACACATAACATAGCAAACATTTATACATGAAATACATGAATCACTACTACACAACCAGTAAATGCACTAAGTCATTCACTGACGCGAATTCCGACTCACGCTTAGGGCGTTTACTTTCACAGTTTACGTTCTCCTCGAATTCGTCCATAATCTCATGTTTACGCTTTAAAATGCTCTGAATTTGAGTTTTTCCTACACCAAGATCACTAGCCACTCGTCTACAACTGTGTCCTTTACCTAACAAACTAATGACCTTAACGCGTTCTTCCAACGTCAAGAACTTACGCTTGGAAGCCACGATGGTTAACTTGAACTGACAATTTACTTTTCCATAATCTATGAACGTCTTATTACGGAGAAATTTAAGAAGAGAATGACTATCAAAATGTTTGTCTTTATTAGGCATCGTAAATGATAGGAAACCGTTAATTTCCTTAATGAGTTTATGAAACCCCCAAATTTGTCTTTGATATTTTCGGCAATTAGTACATTAATCGCGAGTCACTTAAATACAAAGGCAAATTTTTACACTTTTGACAAACTGTCAAATGCAAAAACGAAGCAGGCGACTACCAATTAGCAATGCATGTTAAATAAACAAACAACTGCTATCGAGTGCAATAAACTGTCACTTGCCAATATCTCCATAGCGACCGACAGTCCACTGGTAAGATGTGTATCACGTGACTAGGCAGCGTCCTGGCGGCCATTTTGTGTTTTGAAAGTTGCGAAATCGTTGATTTTAATGATTGCAGTGGTCGTTGTAAGCTATCAAAATGTAGATTTGGGAATGTAAAAGGGTGGTCGTTGGTCTTTGTTCACAGGTGGGCTTTATTCGCAGGTTCAATATATAGTGAAATTGTTCGGGAGGAAATCGGTGTGGTCGTTATTGACTGTTGGTCGCTATTAACAGGCGGTCGCTCGGGCAGGTCGGACTGTACTTGTATTTCTTTGTCTGCCCTAAATGTGTTGTGTAACATAATCTTTATAAACTTTAACATTTGTTAACAAAATTTCCAAGCTGCAAGGAAACAATACGGTTATGGTTTGCAATTCTGATTTAACTTAATAATATACTTAACAGTTGCTGACCAAACTTCAGGTTACTAAGAGTTCATGTGGTTTATTAAGAATTTCAACATATATAGCATCAGTTGATCCATTCATAATCCATAACATTATGTTATAACTAATAAAGTACCTGTTTATGTTATCATCAGAAATGTCAAAACGGGTGTGCTGTTTTACATTTTTGCTTATAAAACATTATGAGTCATTGAGTTACTTCATTCAAAATCAGTATTTATTGATATTTCTGTGCAACAGCATTTGACTTTATTATAAAACCACTATCATTCTATCATTCAACATTTTGAAGTTTCTATGCGACAATGTTTTTTGTTAACAAAATCGCCTGATAACTCAACGGCCTTTAATTGTATAAAGCAGGCTTTATTGTATGTAAGGCAGTTTATGTACACCACATAGACAGCGAGAGAGATTGTATAAAGCAGGTTTTATTCTATGTGAAGGCAGTTTACGTACACATAGACAGCAAAAGAGATTGTACGTATTTCTTAAAGGTAGTAGATCTCCCCTACAGAGTTCTCATCAATGTTCCTTATACTGTTTTAAATATATGTTTAGTCTTAATATTGTGTGGACTTGGAAAGCGTAGTTTTAAATGACAGAATGCATTGCAATGCACGAATTTCCAAGTTTTGTGCGCCATGTTTCCGTCAAAATTGTATTGTAACGTCTCAGTAGAAAATTGAATTCCTTTATATTTAAAGGCTAATAAGTTGCCTATAACTATAAATCGCCAACAGGCTAATAAACTTTTAATCAATATTATGCATTAGAGTGAACATGTCAAATACGATTGAGAACAGATGGAAATACATGCCAGAATATTTATTAGGTACCATACCTGAATTGTAATTATGAAGAATGTTCTCAACTTAAAACAAAAGCTTTCTAAACAGGAGCTGTTTGTAAAACATGCATGCCCCCCATATGGGCTGTCAGTTGTACTGGCAGCCATTGTGTGAATAAGTATTTTGTCACTGACCTTGACCTTTGACCTAGTGACTTGAAAATCAATAGGTGTCATCTGCCAGTCATGATAAATGTACCTATGAAATTTCATGATCCTAAGCATAATTATTTTTGAGTTATCATCAGGTAACCATTGTATTATTTTGAGTAACTGTGACCTTGACCTTTGACCTAGTGAACTGAAATTAATAGGGGAAATCTGCCAGTGATGATCAATGGATCTATGAAGTTTCATGATCCTAGGCATAAGCATTCTTGAGTTATCATCCGAAAACCATTTTACTATTTCGACTCACTGTGACCTTAACCTTTGACCTAGTGACCTGAAAATCATTAGGAGTCATCTGCCAGTAATGACCAATGTTCCTATAAAGTTTCATGATCCTAGGCATAAGCATTCTTGAGTTATCATCCGGAAACCATTTTACTGTTTAGAGTCCCTGTGACCTTGATCTTTGACCTAGTGACCTGAAAATCAATAAGGGTCATCTGCCAGTCATGATTAATGTACCTATGAAGTTTTATGATCCTAGGCATAAGCATTCTTCAGTTATCATCCGTAAACCATTTTACTGTTTAGAGTCACTGTGACCTTAACCTTTGACCTAGTGGCCTGAAAATCAATAGGGGTCATCTGCCAGTCATGATCAATGTACCTATGAAGTTTCATGATCCTAGGCCTTAGCATTCTTGAGTTATCATCCGGAAACCATTTTACTATTTCGAGTCGCTGTGACCTTGACCTTTGACCTAGTGACCTGAAAATCAATAGGAGTCATCTGCCAGTCATGATCCATCTAGGTATGAAGTTACATGATCCTAGGCCTAAGCATTCTTTAGTAATCATCCAGAAACCATCTGGTGGATGGACAGACGGACGGACGGACCGACCGACATGAGCAAAACAATATACCCCCACTTCTTCGAAGGGGGGCATACATATCTGAAGAAACCAGATATTTTTATACATAAACAACAGTTAGAATGTAATCTTACCATTATTTCTTATCCTTAACCAAGTTGTAGATCACATATTTCATAAAACATGTGGACATAAAAAGACCAAAGTTTGACCATCAAAAGCTAAGCCAGTTTAATGTTCAGCAATTTCTTACCTGACCAGTTGCCTAACAATATAGCTAGTTAATTGAGGGTATAATGATGTCCTTGCTGCTCGGGCATCAAAGATGGGATAGGGAGTATTTACTTCATGCATAAAGGTATTTCGTTAGTAAAAACTGGCTGGCCCCTTATTCAGAGGGATGACACTATATTAAACAAATACTGCTATATTTTTACTTACATATTATCTCTACCCATTGATTGTCACTGGTAACAATAACATATTGGCTTAGAGAATCAATGTTTAGAGCATATTTCATTTTAAACGGGAGGCATGATTTGTAACAACTACATGTAGAGTGTGAACATTGTTTTTTTTTATTTGTTTACAACACATTACTTCAACTTCAAACTTGCTCTCAATAAAGAAAGAGCAGTAAAGAAATGTATGAGCAGGAAACCCACAATAAAGCCATTTCCTTCATTACATTCACCAAGGAAGGCAGAACTGCTGCCCCATCCACTTGTCAGGGCCGAAGAAACTGGTGTAACAAACATTACTGACAACTACAAAATTATATATTCATCTGAGAAACTTAACACATGGTTAACACTTGTTGCATACATGGCAATGGTGCAACATTTCCGAATGATAAATTAAAAGCCTGGACAATAAAGTACAAACCATTGTTAAGGCACATTGAATACCATTGTGTAAATTTGAAATGCGATTGTGAAAACTTAGTCAAGCTGATCTCGTGGGCTCTGTTTGACACCAATTATACACAATACATGCAACAAGCATGAAACAATTTAGGACGTAAATGCCTCATTACCCGGTAAGTAAAACAGACATAAAGGGAAATTCAATATGTTGTTTTTTTACAACCAAGACTGTGCCACAGTACATGTTATCAAACTCTTTTTAAATCTGATCACTAATCACACTGAGTATTTCAAATATTTTGAAATGTTTAATTCTTCTTAATCCTTAACAAGAGATGTGTTCGTCAAAAACACAATGCCCCCTATTGCGCCGCTTTGAAATAAAAAAACATTTATTTTGTTTGACCTTTGACCTTAAAGGATGACCTTGACCTTGAACTTCCACCACTCAAAATGTGCAGCTTCATGAGAACGCCGCTTTGAAATTATTATTTTTTACCTTTGACCTTGAAGGATGACCTTGACCTTGAACTTCCAGCACTCACAATGTGCCGCTTCATGAGAACGTCGCTTTGAATAATTTTTTTTGACGATTGACCTTGAAGGATGACATTGACCTTGAACTTCCACCACTCAAAATGTGCAGCTTCATGAGATACACATGCATGCCAAATATCAAGTTGCTAAAGTTTTCGGACGGACAGACGCCATATATTTAACATTTGACCTTGAAGGATGACCTTGAACTTCACCTTTCACCACTGAAAATGTTCAGCTTCATGAGATACACATGCATGCCAAATATCAAGTTGCTATCTTCAATAGTGAAAAAGTTATGGCCAATGTTATAGTTTTTGGACGGACGGACAGACGCCATATATGAGACATTTGACCTTGAAGGATGACCTTGACCTTTACTTTTCACCACTCAAAATGTGCAGCTCCGTGAGATGCACACGCATGCCAAATATCAAGTTTCCATCTTCAATAATGCATAAGTTATGGCCAACGTTAAAGTTTTTTTTCGGACGGACGAAGGACTGACATACACACAGAGGGCCAGATAAGATGCGTATTTGCGTAAAATACGCATGACAAAAAAGAAAATACGCATGACTTAAAATTTTGTTGAGTAAAAAAACTCCTGACTAAATTCGGATTACGCATCGTGTGCAATTTCAATGCGTATTAGCGGTTTATACATGCTATAAATTCATGTAAAGATGACACACCGGTAAAAACGTAGTGACATCACCATCTATGTATAAAATGTGGTTCCAGACATAATTTACTCCTCAGTCCGATGGGTATCATTTAATGTTGGCCCACGATAAAGGGCGATGTTGACACAACTGGCTCCCCGCTGCATTGTTGGTGAAAACATTTGACATCACATTCGATAAAACCCGAATCGCCCAACTTTAAGCATATAATTTATGCTTTCAGTTCATCTCTTGTGTGGCACTATGGAAAAACCTTTACATTCAAGCACTATTTAAATGGCGCCAAAATACACATATAATAAACAAGTTTTGTGGGCCAAGCTTAGACGATTCTGAATGTGGCTGTACAGTGTGTGCTAAACAATGGCTTGCCAAATCAAGACGGAAAAAGAGATTAATGGCTGCTTATAAGCCGAGGGCAAAAAACTAAAAAAACACTATTAAATACAAAAAAGTGATTGCTTTATTGTGTACAAGACTGCTTGTTATAGCGAGTTAACATTACATCTGTAATTTATTATTAATTCTGATCCTTTGAACATAAATACTCCTTAAAATTATCGAATTTTTATTTTCACTCATCAATTAAAAATTTCATGAGTGAAATACCCCTCGGCTGAAAAAATTATCTGGAGCTCTGCATACACACATACTGACATACTGATTGACGGAGACAGTTCAACTGCTATATGCCACCCTACCAGGGGCATAAAAAGTTGAATATATCCTTGTTGTCACTTATAAAGGTGAAAAAAGTCTGGCTTTCAGTTTTCTTATCAGCACCTATTCATAGATTTTAATACAAAAAAAAACAACATTTTATAATAAATCATCAAATTATCAAAAAAAAAAGAAAATTGCCATGCCTCAAAACCAGATTTTAAACGTTTAAGTTATTTGTTTAATTTAAATCATTGAGCAATCCAATGCTAGGGTATTCATGTAAAATACATTCACACAAAATTTTAGTGCATAACATGCAACCAAACACATGTTATTGATTGGAAACCATTTTCATATTTTTTAAATTAGAAACAGTGACCTTTACCTTGATCAACTGGCCCCACATAGAACACCAAGTTAGGTCTGCGTGTATGCTACATACACACAAAATACCAATTTTCCATCCAAGCTCTTCTTTTTGAGTTGAAATCACTTTTCCATTTTTAGTAGCAATAACCCCAACCATTCCTGACTAGCCCCACATACAATCGATGCAAGCTTGTTAGATCCAAAGTATACGATTCATAGATGCAAAGTTAAGTTACTGACAAGAAACCACCTGTTACTTTTTTTTCGCCGTAGCTGTATTAAGCCAGCTAATTTTCACCATACCTGACCTTTGTAAGTGTCCAATAAAATTCAAATAAAATTTGCCGCAGCTAGGTACGAATGAATACACTTCATTTATTCCATTGGCTGATTTGAGTATTGTAACCACCAGAACATTGGAAACATATCTGCGTCTTTGTAACACTGTTTTACTGCATGAAACAATTTTATCTCTAATGAAAAGGCTTAATAGATAGAACAGTTTTACACTCAATTCTCGATATCAATACAGTTTGTGCGTGCACCTTTTATTTTCAGAGGATCACCAGGGCAAAAGCGTTTTTACACTGTAACTTCAATATAGCGCGGTCAATGGGGTCCAAGCCGCGAAACAGCGTTATAACGGATCCGCGTTATAAGTTTTGAGCTCATTTACTGCAGGGCGCTATAAAAAAAAACTGGTATAAAATAGCCTATAATATAGGTCATGTATATTGCCATGCTGTGTTGACGCAAATACATGCATATAAACCGAATCGTATCGACAACAGTATACATACCGCTTTTCTTATGTGCACATTTATCCGATAATCCAATAAAATTGCAACATCACTTAAAAAATAATAATCTTGAAAATTAATGACAATTTATGTTTAAGAAATTCGTAAATACAACCGTACGCATATATGCCATTTTCAGAAGTGTTTAGAGAACAGTGCATTATGGGGCAGAGCTTTCATTGGACGAGCGACTTTAAATTTAGATTGAATGCAATACGATTCATGTACAAAAAATTGTTTTATTGTGTCATACGCATGCAAAAAACGTGTTTCCCGGGGACTTTCTGATACCGCGCGAAAATGAAAGTGAAACTCTGTTAACAATTACCGGTACACTGCGTTCGCATGTAAATAAATCGTCTGCATTATTTAATTTCTTATACACGAACTGAAAGATTAAATGACATAATACTAGAATGATAATTAAATGACAGAAAAAGTTGTTTTATACAGTGGGCAGTATATTTCACAGCTGCTCATTTAATATAGTCAAACTGCAACCATATCAAAGTAAGAATGTTTCAATCGTTTTGAATTACTTTAATTGTATAACTATCCCGCTTGCACTTAACTTATGGAAATTATCGCACTGAACCGCTATGATGAGGAATACATGTAATAAACACTGACACGCGAGTTTTTCACACCTTTATTGACATTACACAACAGATTAACACCAATTAGCTGTCGGTGTTGTTTAACCTCGAGGCCATTATAATCGGTTCAACGGACGGTTGAATAAAGCAATCAACATGTGATTGCCGCCATCTTTGAATTTTCTGAAAATACATGAAGTTGCATAATACGGATTTGAATCAGAAATCAAATGGAAGGTTGGAGAAAAAATGGGATCCAAGCATCCCCCGCGTTATATTGGATTCAGTGTTATAACAGAGCGCGTTATATTGGAGTTACAGTGTACTGCAAAGGCTATGTTCTCATATTTAGTACTTACTTCCATATTCCTGTCAACATGTTAACATGTAAAAGTATAAAGAGCAGTGGAAGCAAGGCCTCAATTTAACGCATTGCATTTCAACCCGCTTAATTAATTAAAAAGGTCTCAGGTCAATTTGCGGCCAGTGTGTAAATGTCAGAATTTATATACAGGTCATCACAGGAGTTCCGAGCCAGTAAAATAATCGTTATATAATAAAGACGCTACCCGTGAACTAGGTGACCTGGAATTTTCTTTACACCAGAAATATGTTAAATGAAGATATTTAGCAATATAATTATGGTATGTCAATAATCGATTCTTAATGTGTTTTCTACAATACAATGATAAATATTATTTTTGATTAATTTAACAATAATTATTTCACCATATTGACTAATGTATTGAGAATGAGCGCGATAATTCTCGATACTGTTAATAATCGAATCAAATAGCAATGCCCGACAAACCACTAAAACAGGTTTGTTCGAAGAACGCACCTATAAATACGGATACTTCGCGTGTGGCTGGTTGACTCATATGTTTTAATTTCACTTGCATTCTTCTTTTTTTTTTTTTTGTATCTATAGGTTTATGACCAGCAATATGTAATAATGTAAAATAAGCCGTGAAAACTCCGCGTAACCTCCCGTACTGCGTGTGATGCAGCTAAGAACTGCGCAGAAAAAGACATTCGCTATCCTTGATCTCATTCATTGAACTATCAACGTCCAGGCCTTGAAGAACCCACTCGACCGCTCACAAAAGCAAGTGAAGTTGACGGTCAGGCGAGTAAAATATGTTCAATACTCGACCGATCGGGCGAGTGCTGTTTTTCAAGTCGAGAAATAAAATATAAATTCAGTTCCAAAACTCCTGCCACATCGATACAAATTGCGAAAAAAAAATCCAACAAACAAAAAATAGGTGTAGTACACAAAGAAATTGCACTTTTGTTTTGACAATGAAAAATAACGTCACGGGCTCAGTAAAAATAATTCTCTTAATTGGCTGAGCTCTTTTCATAGGTGTCAGTGCTCTTAGCTTATCGATTAAAAGTGAAAAAAACAGTTAAATATATTGGTTATTCCGTGAAGAATAAAATTTCATTTTAATGTTAATATCCATACAAAATAATGCATAACTGGTTAATTATAATACTTCTTATATTTAATTAAAAATAAACAGAAACAATAATAATTAATAAACAGAATAATTCGTGATCAGAAGCCTTAGCCAAAATTTACCATATTGTAACCATTTGTCAATCAAGTGTGTCTTTCAGTAAAAGTTCGTCTAAAATATTAATACTCAGCATGGAAAAGGGTTTTATTTTAAAATATCTGCAAGCTGGTGGAGAATGGGAACAGAAAGAAAGGTCATCAAAACGAGAAGTGGAAAGTATTGAGAAAAGGAAACAGTGCATAAAACGTACGGAAAGCAAATAAAATCCATCAGATAATGTAGTTAATTTGTTTACAGTTTAGTGTGATTACGTTACGTAGGTTAAACAGGTTATGGTTGATCAAATCTATAAATATATATTTATTTTTTTAATGCAGGGCGAGTAGATATAAGTGACGGGCGAGGGGATTGTCAGGCCTACTCGTCCTGCAGGGTTAGTGGCTCTGGAAAAATTCTGCAAGGCCTGACGCCGTATATCTTTTTTAAGGATATTTCTTGTTTCTATATTCAATAGCATTGGTCTCGCCCTTGACCTTACAGGCCTCACATGCAATCTCAGGTTAGGTATCTATGCAAGGCAGCTGCTGCTATATATATAAACTCTATCAAGATAGGTCCCTGCAAATTAACTAGCATCCAATACAATGCCAACCTAAGGTCTCCATGCAAGCTGTATCTAAAGTCTGGTATCCAATACAATGCCAATCTAGGTCTCCATGCAAGCTGTATCTAAAGTCTGGCATCCAATACAATGCCAACCTAGGTCTCCATGCAAGCTGTATCTAAAGTCTGGCATTCAATACAATGCCAACCTAGGTCTCCATGCAAGCTGTATCTAAAGTCTGGCATCCAATACAATGCCAATCTAGGTCTCCATGCAAGCTGTATCTAAAGTCTGGCATCCAATACAATGCCAACCTAGGTCTCCATGCAAGCTGTATCTAAAGTCTGGCATCCAATACAATGCCAACATAGGTCTCCATGCAAGCTGTATCTAAAGTCTGGCATCCAATACAATGCCAACCTAGGTCTCCATGCAAGCTGTATCTAAAGTCTGGCATCTAATACAATGCCAACCTAGGTCTCCATGCAAGCTGTATCTAAAGTCTGGCATCCAATACAATGCCAACCTGGGTCTCCATGCAAGCTGTATCTAAAGTCTGGCATCAAATACAATGCCAACCTAGGTCTCCATGCAAGCTGTATATACAGTCTGGCATCCAATACAATGCCAACCTAGGTCTCGATGCAAGCTGTGTATAAAGTTCATAAAGATTGGTACAAACAAACTGAAGTTATTTACCAAACAAAACACCTATAATAATTTTAGTAACAGTGACTTTGACCCCACTGGCATCCACTAAAATCCCAACCTAGGTCCCTATGCTTGCTTGCAAGATCATAATTTTATCAAGATTGGTAAAAAACAAACAGACATTATTGACACAAAAACACTTGTATGATCCCACTAACATGCCAGCACCCCTTCAATTCTCACTCTTTTTACTAGGATTTTAACTTTGTTGAGAACTAAGTTCAAACACAATCATATCATAATTAAATATAAATCAATAATCTTATCCAACTGTATTATACGGTATATAGCAAAAGTTGAACATCATTGTTTTTCATACACCTAGCAGTGTACGTGTTTTTGGGGTCAATTTTGGGATTCCTGATCTCACATGTTTTGTCTAAATGATTACCTAAAATTCCATTTTGAAGAATCCCATAAATATATTAAAAAATTCAATTAACACAAAATAAACCTGAACGTAAGTAGTTTATATCACTATTCAGACCTATTAGTGGAACCTTATATATAAAAAAATTGACAAAAATCTCCATGTTAAAGTATTTGTAAGCAAAAAAACTAACAAACAACAATTTCCAAATTTAAGCCAAACCAACGCAATTTCTCAATCCAAAAAATATCCATGTTAAAGTATTTGTAAGCAAAAAAAAAACAACATTTAACAACAATTTCCGAATTTGATCCAAAACAACACATTTTCCCAGTTTGAGCCAAAACAACGCAATTTCCCAATGATCCAAATGTGCCCCTGCCCCATTCCCAAAATGGTGACATCAAAGCACTGCCCAGATTCACTCACAGCATATGAAGCATAATAAGTCAGCCATTCAGGCTTAAACATTAAACAGGATACTTGTAATTGAACCACTACTTTAGTAATACAGTTGTGGGAGTAATTTCATTTGATTTATATTGAATACAGTTATTTTAATCTGTGACAATTAACATGCAAAATTATGAAATACTGCATGTGGCTTGTGACAGGCCTTTTCCGCTCCATTTTAGGAAAATGCCAATCTGAAATTTAGTGAATTTTGTATCGTGAAAAACCCCATTTTGTGAAAAAAAATAATCGCAAAAGTGGCTCAATTGGGAAAAATAATCGCATGTAAATAGTGTTTCTTATATTTCAAAGAAGCAGTTAACTGGTAAATAACGACTATTTTGATTACATATTATTAAAATTTTACAAAATATTATGAACATGTATGATAAATTCAGTTTTTTTAAATCTGATTTTGGGGAAAGGGCCTGGCCTTTACAGGGCTCGAAATTAACACTCGCACACTCGCAAAATGCGAGTAAAAAATACCGAATGCGAGTCAAGTTTTAAGCCACTAGTATTTTTTTGCAAGTAAATAGTGAAAAGAAATGAGTAGGTATAATGCTGCTCGACACATGATCACTAAATCTTAGGTCAATTTATAGAACGCCCAAGAACCCTTATGCGTAAGCGCGCACCTTGTATGTAGACTGGTATATACAGACACGCTGATGGTATTGGTACAAAGGAAGTGAAACAGTTGACTATTCACACATGTTCATTGAAGCGAAAAATAACTTGTCACTTTATTCCCACAGACGGAAATAACACAAAATATACATAATACAAAAGATAAAGCAAAGTTAACCGTTTAGTTAGAAAAAACAGATTTTAAATCCTTCTATGAAAACAGTGAATTAGTGGAAAAAATAACTTAAAATAAGACTAAAACTTGTTATAGATGAAGATGGTCAATCAACCTAATGTGGGCCCTTGTGGTACAAGGAACTGATATCTTTGTATGGTTGCAGAAATAAAATGTGTATACATGTTAAGTACTTTTATTTTGTTTAAATAGAACTAAACTAAAAACCAAGGGTTTTTTATGTTTCCATCAAAATTTGCGAGAATGTTTTTGATTTTGCGAGTTGGTATTAAAGCTGCTCGCAATTTTTTGCAAGTAGAAAAAAAAGTTAAATTCGAGCCCTGCTTTATTGAGGGGAAAAAAGGAAAATCTTAATTAATCAATTTAACATATTTTACTGTTTTTAAAACAAATTCAAGGCAACAGATTCTACACTGGATCAGGTTAACTTATATATTTAAAAGTTAAAAAAAAAATAATTGGAATTGGGAATATTTTTTTTCAATTGGGAAAAAAACAACCAGATTTGCATTGGGAATTGGGCTGAAATTCAAGCCCCGTGGCATAGGGCGGAAAAGGCCTGTGTGACATTGTAAGTTGAAGGTCACATCAAGATTTCAGCACAGTTTCAATAACGCTGCTACTTGTTGTGTGGCATAGGGCGGAAAAGGCCTGTGTGACATTGTAAGTTGAAGGTCACATCAAGATTTCAGCACAGTTTCAATAACGCTGCTACTTGTTGTGTGGCATAGGGCGCAAAAGGCCTGTGTGACATTGTAAGCTGAAGGTCACATTAAGATTTCAGCACAGTTTTAATAACGCTGCTACAGTACAGCCAAAGCGGCACAAACATAATCTGCGGCTACGCCACGGCCAGATTATAAGTACGCAGCGGCCGAATCGTGTGTTGACGCGGCGTATCGCCGTGGCACTCGGCATCGATCGGCACAACGACGCCGATTCTGTATTAACCTCGGGTACTTTCGCGGAGTAAATCCGCCGCATATGTACGCGGCGGATCGAGTCAAAAGATATCCACCTACATGTACATACATGTATGTGTAGCGTAGAATTAATTACGCGCAACTGTTAATGTTTCGTTCGATTATCATAATTAAATTTGTAATCCGAAACACACTTCTGAATTTTAATGTTAACGCGACATTTGGCAAATAATAGTGTCAAATAAACAGTGCTAAAATATCCTTTGTTTCATAAAAAGCGCGCGAAAATTATGCAGACACGTAGAACGTCGTTTGGAAAGTTTGGGTGTATTTTGTGTTGAATAAATACATGTACATCACGTCAGGCGTAAATCGCGTGTTCAGTGAAAAAAAAACGCCCTAATAAGACGTTATTTCATCATCTTTATAAATAGTAACAAATGCCAAAATGTATTTGATACTAAAGGAAATATCGAGAATGTTTGTGAATCGTAAATATTTACCAGCATTTGCTCCAAAACTGGAATATACGGGATAATTAGTAGCGATATTAACTATATAATATGAACAAAATAAAACGTGTTTATATACGCATATTCAAACAATAGTTATAATAAGCTGATAATTAACAAAACAACAAATACGTCGTCACCGTCTTGATTATTGATGTGGCTTCAAATTGCTAATTTTCTCAGCTTAAATATAATAGCAAAATCAACATGCAATTAATTTATAAATCCACCATATTCTGGAGCCTTGACAACTTGTATGTGCGAAAACATAATTACGTGACCTTGTTTATGTGTGAAATACATACACTACTACATACACTACGGGCGGGAAACAAACTTAATTGGCCAGACACATTAAGGTAGCGCACCTCTAATGATTTCCCGCGATTTCTTCGAAGGTTGAAGAGCCTACTATTAGGTGCCGTAGCCTAGTGGTTAAGGCGATAGACTAGAAATCTTTTGGGATATTCCCGCGCAGGTTCGAATCCTGCCGACGACGTATACTTTTTTGCGACGAGTTTTATTTATTTTCTAACGTAATTTGACTTAATATGGCATATAAGCTATATTATTGTTAAATATGTTGCAATTTTTATGCAAATTCTTCAATTATTTAAATTAAAACAACGTTATGGCGAAATTGGGTGATTTACTGTTGAAAATACGAACCATGCATGTTGCATTTTTATTTTTATTTCAAAAAGTAAATGGTAAATCTGTCTATTTCTTGGTATTTTTGCTGTATATAGTGTTTCTATAAAAACTAAGTTTAAAATATGACTTAAATGATACTATTTTGAATTTTATGACACTTTGATTTTAACCGACCCAATTTGTACTTGGCTGAAATCACTTACATTTCATGGCGCTCTTCCATAGATAAAAATTTGTAAAAAATAAATGTCTGTAAAAGAATACTTATTTCCTCTTGTTTAAACTTTAAACACCTTTACAGCATCTGTACACACCAACTGCATGCCCATATTTGGAAATTTGAATGAATTATGGAACTTTTATATACCCCAGGGGTGAAAATAAACTGGACAAAAGCCGAGCGTGGGGGTGGTTTTGAAAAAAATCGGTATATTTTTTTTAAAAGCATGGAAAGCCTACCTTCAAATTTGCATGTAGTTCAGTGAAATGATGCTGATTAAGAAAATAATTAATTAGATTATATTTGGATATGTGCCCATTAGAGGTGCGCTACCTTAACTATGCTTACATGCATATGCTAATACAATCCGCGCACAATAAATTATTAAGATTTTAATTATTATTATAATTGTTCTTTCAAAATTTGTTTACTACATGTAACTAATAATTTTTTAAATATTTTTTATTTCATGATGCGCATCGACTCGGCATCATGTCGCGGATCGTGGCATGCCTCGGCGGACAGATGCGAAGTTTCGCGGCGAAATGTGACTTGCCGCCGCATACTGACGCGGCTTCAACAACTGACGCGGCATAGACTCATTTCACCTTGCCGCTGCGGATCGCGAAATACGTTTGTTCCGCTTTGGCTGTACTGTACTTGTTGTGTGGCATAGGGCGGAAAAGGCCTGTGTGACATTGTAAGTTGAAGGTCACATTAAGATTTCAGCACAGTTTTAATAACGCTGCTACTTGTTGTGTGGCATAGGGCGGAAAAGGCCTGTGTGACATTGTAAGTTGAAGGTCACATCAAGAAATCAGCACAGTTTCAATAACGCTGCTACTTGTTGTCAAATGTTTCTAATTTTGCCACAGTCTAAAAGTTTTGATCTACATGTTTTGAAAATGTCTGAAAACCTGACAATTTTGCTGGGTGGGTCACACCTCTGGTGCTGTGGGGGGCATGGGGGGGGGGGATGAGAAGACCCTTAAAGCTCCAGAAATTCATTTTTAAGTGGACCACATAATGTTTGTAAGGCACATATTACCATTTGACTTTTTTATGCCCCCCTTGGAAGAAGAGGGGGTATATTGTTTTGCTCATGTCGGTCTGTCCGTCGGTCGATCCACCAGGTGGTTGTCAGACGATAACTCAAGAACGCTTGGGCCTAGGATCATGAAACTTCATAGGTACATTGATCATGACTTGCAGATGATCCCTATTGATTTTGAGGTCACTAGGTCAAAGGTCAAGGTCACGATGACCCGAAATAGTAAAATGGTTTCCGGATGATAACTCAAGAACGCATACGCCTAGGATCATGAAACTTCATGGGTAGATTGATCATGACTCGCATATGACCCCTATTGATTTTCAGGTCACTAGGTCAAAGGTCAAGGTCACGGTGACCTGAAAAAGTAAAATGAATTCGGATGATAATTCAAGAACGCATATGCCTAGGATCATGAAACTTCATAGGTAGATTGATCATGACTCGCAGATGACCCCTATTGATTTTCAGGTCACTAGGTCAAATATCAAGGTCACGGTGACCCGAAATAGTAAAATGATTTTCGGATGATAACTCAAGAACGCATATGCCTAGGATCATGAAACTTCATAGGTAAATTGATCGTGACTCGCAGATGACCCCTATTGATTTTCAGGTCACTAGGTCAAAGGTCAAGGTCACAGTGACAAAAAACGTATTCACACAATGGCTGCCAGTACAACGGACAGCCCATATGGGGGGCATGCATGTTTTACAAACAGCCCTTGTTCATATAGTTTTAAGACTATGAGTATCCAAGTAAAACTGGCACTGATATTTCAGCAATACGCTAGAATGAATTACAAATCTGAACCACTGGAACGAAGACATTCACCATAAAGGGGTTAAACTATTTGTATAATGTTACTGACTGTTTTCAAAATCCATTATTGTCAAGTGGACCACATAATGAGTCTAAGGTGTATTAGTACAACTTAAATTGTTGACTTTGTTTTAAGACATGAGGGTTAAACAAACTCAGATACCGGTATCAAGTTGCTATCTTCATTATATAAAAAGTTAAAGTTTTCGGACGGACAGACCCCATAAATTTGACATTTGACCTTGAAGGATGACCTTGACCTTTCACCACTCAAAATGTGCAGCTCCATGAGATACACATGCATGCCAAATATCAAGTTGCTATCTTCAATAGTGAAAAAGTTATGGCCAATGTTAAAGTTTTTTCAGACGGACGGACAGACTGACTGACATACTGACGGACAGTTCAACTGCTTTATGCCACCCTATAACAGGGACATAAAAATAGCTCAAAATGGCTAGGAAGTACATGAAGGCTGAACTGTCTGGAAATTCTGTTGAAAAAAATTATTGATATATATTTAAGAAAAAGAACAGAGAAATTCAGCTGTGAATACAGTCAATCTTGTGCTTGCGACCACTTGAATTAAGCGACTTTTGTCTTATGCGACCACTTTAAATCCCGCCAGAGCGTTTTACCTATATTTTCATATTGTATTAAGCGACTTTTGTCCTCTGACCAGCAACCGCTGATTTTAGTGCATTTTGATGCCTGAGTCTTGAATTAAGCGACCGCTTTAAGGTAAAAGAGGTAAATCTGTTGACCATTCAGGAACAAATCAGTGTTGATTGTTTATCTAAGCCGATAACATGAACGATGACATTTTTGCTGTGATTTCACACCAGCCATTTTCCTTTGTCTCGATGACTGGTTCTGACCGGTGTTAATGCTGACTGCGTATCAATTTTTGGTGTCAAATAATACAGTGAGGTATTGCCAACAGTCTACGGGTTAGAGTTTACCATCAGGAACGTTAAGTGACAAATTTGATCGCCGATTTTATTGCAGAAACAATGCGCCAACGCGACAAACATTTTCACAGTGTTCTCGAGAGGTGTAAAAAATAAACTATTAATCGGTAACATGTAGCGAAATCTGTTCATTAAAAAATGTAATTGTTATAATGCTAATTAGTTTGTGTTAGCAAATTTTCCAATCAGGCGTGTTTATTTAGATTTCAATCAAGGTGTTTTATTTATTTTGGAATTCCCTATGTACCATAATCGAGTCAGATATATATAAGCTTACCTTCAGAAATTAAAATGTCAAAACCGAAAGTATTAACGTTAAATGAGAACATTCAGGTATTGGAAGTGTCGAAGAGTAAAAGTGCACGTAAATTTAATCGGGAATGAGTTTGGAGTCGGAAAAACCCATTCTCCATGCAAACCATTTACATTGTATTTAAAATTAGAGAGAACAAATACAACTTATTTTAAGTAAAAAATTGGTTTATTCATTTTATTTATATTTAGATTCATTTCATTACAAAAGCAGAAATCGCTGTGTCAAAAAGAGATAATCCGATATCTAGATTTAAAATCAAAGGTCTGCATTCATCACAAATGGCCTTTTTTTAATTTAAAGACCATTCTATTAAGAGACCACTTTTGGTAACTCCCTTTAGTGGTCTCTAAATACAAGATTGACTGTATTACATTCATACTTACATGTGTATTCATATTATAAATATCATAACAAATAAAAGAGTGATTTTTGTTTTCCCCTTTTAATAAAAAACGATGCGTTTTTCGCATTTGGAGGGGCCCCTCCACCATTCTCCTATTTGTGAAAAAACACACTGATTCTTGACGTAGAAACACAATGAAATGACGTGCATAATCTCCATATTGCCATCTGTCCATGTTTCAAGTTTCTTGAAGAAATATGAAGAACTTTTTAAGTTATCGCAGGGTCCAGAAATGTGTGACAGACTGACGGACACACAAAGCGCAAACCATAAGTCCCCTCCGTTGAAACCGGAAGGGGACAATAAAGAGTACTTATATTATGTGTAGTGATACTAAAACAAATGTACCGCTAGTGCTGTTTGGTATATGTAATATACAGAGTCTGGTAGACTGCAATATTTTGTGCATTAAATCTTTATTGCACAAATCTGTGAAGACAGAAGCCATCTTGGTTTTTAGTTTCAAATTTTTCAAAATTTATAGAAAGTAAGGAATATAGAAAGTACATCGCATTACTCAACCAAGACCCAGTGAAAATAAATCATTATACATATTATCTTATTAGGTAAATATTGTTTGGAAATATGACACGACCTATATTATTTCAATTGCTGCCAAAAATATGCAGTCAATTGAAAACCAAGATGGCATATCAGTCCTGTTTAAACACACATGTCGATCTAAAAAGTTATCTCAAACAATATATCTGGGAATCTAGTTAAATCTATGGGATAAACAAATAAGGCAGAATATACAAATTTGAAGCAAGAAATATCGGAGATAATTGTCAACATAGCTCTCTCAAAGGAAGATTTATATATGGGGTTATGGAAAGACTGTGCATGACATACAATGCTATATCAAAGACATATGTTTTAATGCTTTTATTCCTGTGGTAAAGTGGTAAACGCTTAATAACTTACACATGTCATGTGGGGAAGGCAGTGATTGAAAAACTGATTACATCACAAATGTTGTTCAATAGGTTCTAACATGAACGCGTTCTCCGAATACGTAACGCATATTGTTCAATATGTCCTAACATGAAAATGTTCTCTGATTAAATCACAAATATTGCACAATATGTCCTAACATGAATATGTTCTCTAGATTGTCTGTGCAAACCAATATTATTATACCAGATCATGTTACCTCGACCTTTAAAACTTTATATGCTTATTACTTTCCACCAAAGAAATCACTGGTTACCTTGTGACATTAAACTTTGACCGTTGCTTCAAAACATTAACAGGTGCATTAAGTTTTTCACAAATAACCATCAAACTAATCTGCAAGATTATACACCAATGCATTCACTAGATATCAAGCAGAACAAAAAAGTCTACATACCGACCAACCCAAGGTGGGCATGTACACAGCAATATACAAGCCAATTATACCGACCAACCCAAGGTGGGCATGTACACAGCAATATACAAGCCAATTATACCGACCAACCCAAGGTGGGCATGTACACAGCAATATACAAGCCAATTATACTGACCAACCCAAGGTGGGCATGTACACAGCAATATACAAGCCAATTCTTCGAATAGAAACTTAAGCTTCATTGGTCATTGTCAGCCTCGGGTATTGCTTAAATGTACCCAGGATACTCCTAAGTATACTTCAATGTACCCTGGGTATGAAAAATATACTGAAACGTACCCGGAAATTATAACACTAAATTGGTCGTTATCGCCTTTTTTTGAAATTATTTATGTTCATATTTATGTCAATATTTTGTAAAATGGCCTTTATATTATAAAAACTTTTGAGGAACTTTTTTTCAAAGACAAATTTGTTTCGTATTCCGTAGGGCGTTAAACAACATTGGATTTCAAGTGGAAATAAAACTCAGGTACAGTCTAAATTGACTGGGTACGTGTTAGTATATTTTTCATACCCGGGGTACATAAAATATTCTTAAGAGTACCCAGAGAACATGTTATAAGAAGCACCCAAGCCGACAATGACCAATCGAGCAAAACTTAAGTACATATATAGGAACTCAACAAACTTGATTTTAAAAGTGTTGTAAGTATTATTTAAATTAAAGTTATTCAAGAATGCCAATATCAAAACTACTATTTCACACAAGTCTGACAGGCCAATTGCAAAAGAAGTAATACAAATAAAATTTTGATAAGTTTCCAATGCTTATTGGAATTGGTTAAATAAACCATTGGCTAATTTGCTTAAATATTGTATTGAACATTCTTTAGCTTAAAGGATAATGAAAACTAATATTTGTGGATATTTTAACATGTCTATTTCACACAAAGGACTCTTCTTTAGTCAAGTATCTCATTTGCTGATCTATTCAAAATATTGTGAGGAATATAGATTAGTTTTAAAACATAATAGAAACTTGTTGGACCAAAGAACATATTTTTTTCTCAATAAAGCTGTTTGAAATATTTCTGAACTAAAGGATTACAGTAGCTTAAAGGGGTATAAACAACGATATTTTCAACTTACCATCAACATTATTTATGAAATACATATTCTCGCTTTTCAAGCAGATATTTATAAAAGAACATTGTTATATTTATGAATATTTTTAGACCTAGAGGGCATTCTGCCTTTGATCGCTCACCTCTGTTATGGGCATGGCCAATTTTTACCCCAGGGGCATGTGTTGAACAGTTTTTTCTCAAGGACCAAAATCTGAGGTCATATAACACATCAAATGTGTATGTTAAGTTGATGTACAATATAAAATATTTAAGTCTCAACAACTACAGAGAAGGCAGATTTTGACCGCATAGAAGGATTTAATCAAACTTAGTACAGGACCACTATATGATGTTACATGCCAAATATTACACTTCTGACTTGGCCTGTAGATACGATCTTAAAAATATTTTAACTATGCAGGTATATATCAATTATGTGACAGTGGAGCATTTCCACTTTAGAAACCCAGGGGAAACGAGAGCGCCGATGGCGTTAAAAGCATAGGTGCAAGATACAGGGAAGAATGGCGTCACGTGGTATAATGTAGTTCGATATCGCCATCCGCGAATTTCTCAAATCAATAATTTCAAACAATTACCGACTATTTAAATAGATAATCTTTCCATTTACATCAGTGTTTGAAACGCTTATGAAAAATAATTACCCAAGCCTTTCAAAATTTAAGCACGGACAGATCTGTATCGAACTATTCTTTTCACAAATGAAAATAGACGCTACCCTATTCGTCTGCGTCAAGAATTTGTCGTAAAACTTGTGGTAAGCGTTAGATGCAGATGTGCACAACAGATTGAGTTCTGAATACAGATTTCTGAATGCAGATTTTTATAGAAACTCCTCACAGAAGTTACTTCCCTTGCTTCGCCCGGTCAGTAACTTCTAGTATAAGGGAGGCCACTGCGTAGGAGATTGAGATTTATAGTGCAGATAGAATTGTTTTACGAACGAAATTTGTTTTAGGTTATAAGAAGATTTTTTAACATAAAACGATCTTAGAAAAATTCACTAAAAACGGTGTCAGCAATATTCTTGGAAGAAAACGTTAGAAAAACGTTTCCAAATAAAAATTGTAAGAATGACCATATACTAAATTAAATAGATATTTCGTCTGATTTTTGATCAGGTAAGGCTTCATAAAGGGCAACCGATCGATGTGGATTTTCGAAATGTGGTATATACCATAAGCATAGGTGTGTAAACGCACCTATGCTAAAAACTAGAACAGTCTTTTCAGTGGAACACATTTTGATTTCACATACAAAATATCAAAGCTGTATGCATTGTGGATTATCAGAAGAAGTTATTATGCTAAATAAATCCATGCAAAAAATGTGATTCTTGGGGCATGGCCATTTTTTTCCAAAGGGCTCCATTTAAACATCTTTTTACAGGATCTATCAGATGTGACATACCAACTATTTGGTCTGAGACTTATGAATCATATTTTTTAAGTCATAAGTCTTTATTAATCATGAGACCACTGGGGCGTGGCCAGTTTTGACATAAGGGGCATGATTTGGACAAAAACGTGTAGAGGACAACAAAATGATAAATATCAAAGTGCTGTGACTTGTTGTATCAGTATAGAATGATTTGGTTAGTTATTTATTTGACCACTTTTAATAAACCCCTTGTTTAGTTTTGACAGAATGGGCATGATCTGATTAAGCTTGGTAAAATATGGCTATATCATGATATACAACACATATCAAATCCCTAACCTTGTGGTTTGGAATAATTTATGTACAGTTACATGTATATACTATTTAGAATCAATATAAATTATGTCATCCCTAGGGCGTGTCCAGTTTTGATTATGCAGGCCATAATTTGAACCAACTTAGCAAAGTACCTATATATGATTTTAAGACAAATATTAAACCTTGACCCTTCCAGTTTCAGAAAATACAATTTTGAATGCAATTAATGTTTAATTTAATTCTACATTTACATTTAGTTCTGCTGATTTCATTTGCAGTTGATACAAATGCTATGTTTTTCCTTTTACTTGTTCCAGGTTTTGTTTGTGTGACTTATGATGTAGCACGACAACATCATAAATGTTATTTATTGCCAGGTAGCGTGCGGGGGCGGGGCGGGCGGGGAGGGGAGGGGCTGGCAGCATAAGATAAGAATATTAGTACAAGAAAGAGTACACAAGTTAATCTTAAAAAAATAGCTGAAAGCAGAACTGTAACTCATGACCTTTGACCTTGAGCTGCAACTGTTCACTTAGGAGAATTGTATTAATGAGTGACACATGGTATGGACAAGGTAGATAATATTCCTAAGTTAAATTAAAATTCTTCCAGGCAAGTTTATGTTACAAATCAGACACTTGAACCTAGAGCATCGAAGCTTTCGGGGACATATTTTCTGGTAGTCAGGGAAGATTAAATATGAACTGACATTAAATTCCTTCTAGGAATGCAAACAGTACAGAGATTATATTTAGACAGACAGAATCCACACACATGCTTAAACACACCAGAACTCAGGCATAGATGGACAGTGTGGCTAATATACGCCCTCCTTCAGGGGCCTTAACATGCCCAAATCTGTGTGAACACATCCCTTTAATTGCTGATCACCAGTGCATTTTAAATTGAAAGGTTCAGATATGGTACTCATATTAGAACCATTAATACTTCAGTCCAAGACTTCAAGTGATATGTCAAGTATGATATGAAAGAAATTCAATTGATTGTAGATCTTTTTCAAATTGCCTGACACTACACTCACACAAAGAACTTTGCGGAGCGATTATATCTAATTTATATAATTCAATGTTCAGGTATTCAATGGGTAGGGTAATCTGATTATGGGAGCAATTGAAGCATGGGTACTGAATAATTTTAAATTTGTCATAATTGGACCAAAGAACATTTTTAAGGCCTAGCATTTCAATTATTATTATTATTCAAGTGTGTTATCAATTCAAATGATCAAATAAGCAATCCCAATTTTGTGCCATTAGTATAGTCAAGAGAAATATGTTAATAGATCTGTTATTCAGCTTTTAAAAATGTATTTCACATTCCAATAAATCTAAGTTAAATTAAATACTCCATGGAATTTCAAAATTCTTTTAAAGCTATTGACTTGGTCACAAGTGATACATTATCTAGTGCAACTAAATTTCTTAATTTTATAATCATACATGTACTTCAAATATTGTATATAAACCATTAACTGCAATAATGGGGTTAGGCTATTCCATGGTTTTAGATAGAGTTAAGTACCAGTCAGAATATTGTTGGTCTTACAGTAAGTGGTTATTTGTTGGAAGAAAGTGTCCAAACAATGAAAATAAATGAATGCCAGAATTTGTATTGGGATATCCGTAGGTAATATCTGAATACTATAATGATAACCATATAAATCAGTAATAATGGCTGAGATATTATGTCTTGTTTGTATATTCTTTTAGCAAAGATCTTTAATCAATAATAAGTCATATATAATAAATGTATATGCAAAAAAATCACTTTTGATGAATAATTACTAGGGATGGGAGCGAATATTCGAAAATCGGCCGAATATTCAAATCCAAAATTTATAATCGAATATTCTATTGTTATGCAAATATACTTCTAAACAAGTTATACCTACATGTACAAAGTCACAGTTCTGGTTAAGTGCAGACGACTTTCCTATATAAGTCATTGTTTTGATAAAAGCTGCCATCAAAAAACGAGATGAAAATTAGCAACCAGGAGGGCATAAGGAGAGGGACCAATAGCCAATTTACTTATGATGCAATATGTACAAACTATTTTCTGAGAATCAGTCGAAAATGAAAATGAATTTATGTGAAACATCAATGTGTATCGATAAGCATTCAATTTGTTTGTTATATACACAATCTGTGTTTTGACAGGTCTTTTTACCTCTGGTTGTATAATAGACATTGCCTTTGGATTTGATTGGGTCGTAGTCCGCTTTTATTTCAGTGCGAGACATCTATTAATAGCAATTAGCGACCCATATCATAAAACATCATGGTGTGAATGCCTAATTAATTCAATAATTTGCCGATAAATTGCTGATAAGGTGTCAAAAACTCCACTGGTGCACTGGAGTAGAAGTAGATGGTAATAAGGGGCAATAAAGGGATTTATTAGTAATAGTAAGTTTTACCAAGACAGACCTTGAATAGCCATTTTTATTATTAATTTATAGAACGTTCGTTGTGTTTTAGCAATGTTGGGCCAAATTGTCTCATATCATGACGCCGGACTAAATACCCCAAAAGCAGGACTGCCCCACCGAGATCGGGACGTATGCCATGTTTGTGTTAAATGCTTTATCCTTATATTAAATCAATGTTTATTTAATCAGAATTAGTTGCTCAAATATTAACCAATTAAGTCGTTGTGGTTCTTTATTCTAGAGAAAAAAAAAGCGAAAACAAAAGCATAAATATTATAGATAGGAAGTAATCCGAATCAATTAGAAGTATTGAAATACAGTAAAATTAAGGTTATGAAATTTTTGGAAATATCTTATATCTTATGAAAATAAACATCATTTATTTAAAAGGAAGAAATAATTATCAATAATCTTTTTTCTAAAATTATTACTATAAAGTGTTCCAAAGCTTCACATATGATACGATCTACATTTTTGTGGTATTAGTGGAATTTGGACGAGCACGTTGCTCCGGATGGTCATGATATATGGTTTAAAAATCGTATATATTCGAATAATGACAAACAAATATTCTAATATCATTTTCAGTATTCGTTCCCATCCCTAATAATTACCGATCAAATTACTAAAATCCTTAAGAAAGTGACACGTTAAGTACACGTGTACTAGCGTTTTCCCATTATTGCAATATATAACAGCGGGTGATAGCTGATATCAGCATATGCATACATGTAAATCCAACATTCAGATGTTTGCTTTATAAATAGTACATGTACCAAGCCTTTTCAATATTGTTGTAAGTCACAGTAAGAAAAACAGTTTTTCATAAAAAATATATGGTTTCTTTCTATATATATCTTCAAGTTAATCGCAATTAATAAATGTGTGTGCGTAAAACGTTATTATGGCTTTCTATTGAATTATTAGAACCCAAATTTATTATAAACAGAGTGCCAAACTGTCACAAGATACGCCCGTTCGAAGGTTTTTGACAACTTGATAACATTTTACCATGACCCATATTTGAACTTGACCTGCATATCATTTAGACACAACTTCTGGCCAAATTTGGTGAAGATCAGATGAAAACTACTTCAATAAGAGATTGGACACCATGCTAAATCCTTGAAATGCACTAAGTGACCCCATGACCTAGTTTTTCACCCGGCATGACCCATATTCGAACATGACATTAATATTGTCTAGATACAACTTCTGACAAAGTTTGGTGAAGATCGGATGAAAAATACTTCAATTAGAGAGCGGAATCCATGCTAAATCCATGGAATGCACCAAGTGACCCCGTGACCTAGTTTTTGACCTGGCATGACCCATATTTGAACTTGACCTAGATATTGTCTAGATACAACTTCTGAACAAGATTGGTGGGGATCAGATGAAAACTACTTCAATAAGAGAGCAGAAACAATGCTTAATCCTTGAAATGCACAAAGTGACCCTGTGACCTAGTTTTTGACCTGGCATGACCTATATTGGAACTTGACCTAGATATTGTCTAGATACAACTTCTGACCAAGTTTGGTGAAGATCGGATGAAAACTATTAGAAATAGAGAGCGGAAACCATGCTTAATCCGTGACCCCGTGACCTAGTTTTTGACCTGGCATGACCTATGATGAAAACTATTTGAAATAGAGAGCGGAAACTGCTGTGGCTGCCACAGCCTGCCCGCCAAGGGTGAAACTATAATATGTCCCGTTTTGAAAAACGGGCATATAAAAACGTGTGTAGTTATTTGGTTATGTCTGGTATACTGAATGACAATTCAATAGAATTGCGTTGTTTACTTAAATGGACTTGTTCACAGATTTTTGGGGTAATGGGCATCTAACATTGACACTAGGATTATTTCTGTTTTTAAATCTGAAATTCTACTATTAATACTTACATAACATCATGGTTTGTACCCATGCCCTGAAGGTCTTAGGATGCTCATGTAAGGAATTTGCAAATTATATTCGCATGGGTGTAAATAATGTATATTTGTTCACGCAATATCTTCATAAAAAATGTGTTACTTTATAAAAATATTCATACATATTGAATATTGATGTTTTACATGCATGCTTTAAGTTTTAAACTGTTTGGGCCTTACAGTTATCACAATAGGATGTGTAAATACCAAATATGAACTGTTTGGGTATAACAGTTACACTTTGAATGAAAATATAACAAGGGCTGTTTGTAAAACATGTATGACCCCCATATGGGCTGTCAGTTGTAGTGGCAGCCATTGTGTGAATATGTTTTTTGTCACTGTGACCTTGACCTTTGACCTAGTGACCTGAAAATCAATAGGGGTCATCTGCCAGTAATGATCAATGTACCTATGAAGTTTCATGATCCTCGACCTAATTATAGTTGAGTTATCATGAGGAAACCATTTTACTGTTTCGAGTCACTGTGACCTTGACCTTTGACCTAGTGACCCAAAAATCAATAGAGGTGATCTTCCAGTCATAATCAATATACCTATGAAGTTTCATGATCCTAGGCGTAAGCATTATTGAGTTAATATCCAGAAACCATTTTACAATTTTGAGTCACTGTGACCTTGACCTTTGACCTAGTGACCTTAAAATCAATAGGGGTAATCTGCCAGTCATGATAAATGTACCTATTAAGTTAAATGATCCTAGGCCTAAGCATTCTTGAGTTATCATCCTGAAACCATTTTACTATTTCGAGTCACTGTGACTTTGACCTTTGACCTATTGACCTGAAAATAAAAAAGGGGTAATCTGCCAGTCATGATCAATGTACCTATGAAGTTTCATGATCCTAGGCCTAAGCATTCTTGAGTTATAATCCGGAAACCATCTGGTGGACGGACCGAAGGACCAATCGACGGACTGACATGTGCAAAACAATATACCCCCTCTTCTTCGAAGGGGGGCATTAATATCTTTTAGGTACGGACCAATATAAAACGAAATGTTCTTATTGTTTATTATTACTTTCAAATTTCAACAATTTGTGAGATTGACTGATAGTTTTGCAGGGGCAAACTTTAAATGTTAAGGCATCTTACTATAGCTCTATGCTCAAATATGTGCTCAAGTACTCATATAACATGTCATAAAGACCACCCTAGATGAACTTATAACCTTTTGTTAATTATACTTTAGGGCTATGCCACAATGTTTTACAAATACGGACCACTGGAACAATGAAAGCCACCATTGAGGGGGTTTTCACTTGTCAGGCCAGTGTTTTTTTTATGGCAATTTCGGGGCCGATATTCGGCCCAATTCCCCTCAAAAAAGAGTATATATTTTTCCCCCATTTTGTAAAAAAAATCCCCTCCAGAAGTAAAAAAAAAAAAAAAAGATTTTTTTTTTTTTTTTTTTTTTTTAGAAAGAACTGTTTCATAATCATGACAAATATATCTCAAATTTATTTCATAAATAACTAACAAAGTATATAACTATAAATTATATGGTTTTAAATTATTATAAAGTGTTAAAATAAATTAGATTAGTTTTTACCACCTCAGTGGACTTTTCAAATGAATTGCATTTTTCTCCCAAAATGGCCAGGAAAAGGATTTATGTATCTATATTGTGTCAATATATGTTGATAAAAACATTCCAATTTGGTCCATTTTATTGATAAAAAATGCTCAAATTTGCCATTGAATCGATTTAAAAAAACTCAATTCGAGTCAAAATGGCCAAGAAAACTGAGACTGTGCATGAAGGCTGAACTGTCTGAAACTAATGTTGAAAAAATCATTGATATATATTTCAGAAAAAGGACTGAGACATTCTGCTGGGAATATAATATTCATACAAACATGTGTATTCATATAATAAATAAAATTATAAAAAAAAGAGTGAATTGTTAATTTTCCCCTTTTCCTAAAAAAACGACGCATTTTTTCCCCTTTGGACGGGCCCCGCCACCATTCCCCTATAAGTGTAAACAAGAAATATCTTTAAAAAAGATATACGGCGTTGATTGTGGTCGATGTTAAATATGAACGATCAAAAGTTATCTCTATGAGATAAAAAGAAGCGGATGCCTTTTTTCTGCGCAGTTCTTAGCTACATCATAAGCAAATCAATTACGGGGTGTTGCGCCAGATTTCGTGGCTTATTTTGCTTTATGTGATATTATTACTCAGATATCTATATTTACAGAATAGAAAAACACAACAAACATGAAAATAAACGAGTGAATATAGGTCAGCCGTCAATACTCGAATCTTATTTAATTGCATAATTTAAGTATAGCGAATTATTGTGCTCATGCTTAATAAACTGGTCTAAATGGATAAATATTTCTAATTAATTTTATCAAAATTGGTCCTTATCATGCAAATGTTGAAACCATATTAAAAATCGATGATTGACATACCACAATAATATCGCCGAATATCTTTATTTAGTATCTTTCTGATCAAAACAGACTTCAAGTGCACAAAGTTTACGAGACGGCGTTTATATAAAGATTTCTGCAACTGACCGCAAACTGACCTTGATACCTTGCGGATTGGAATGCAATGCATTACAGTCACTACGTTATTGTCAGTAAGACCGGTGTAACACAATGATCGCAACCCCGTCTGCGATCTCCGGTGATGAACTGTATATAAACTCTGACTTTCACAAATGGCCGCGAATTGACCCGAAACCTCGCGAGTTGAAATGTTGTGCAAGTAAGTACTAAATATGACAACATAGCCTTTAATATAAACGCTTTTGCGCTGGTAATTCTCTGAAAATAAAAGGTGAACGCACAAACTGTATTTATATCGAAAATTGATTGTAAAACTGTTCTATCTATTGAGCCTTTTCATTAGAGATAAAATTGTTTCATGCAGTAAAACAGTGTTACAAAGACACGGATATGTTTCCAATGTTCTGGTGTTATACTCAAATCAGCAAATGGAATAGATGAAGTGTATTCATTCGTACCTAGCCGCGGGAAATTTTATTTGAGTATTATTGGACACTTACAAAGGTCAAGTCAGGGTGAAAAGCTGGCTTAATACAGCTTACGCCGAAAAAACACTGCAGGCTATTGGTATAGGATTACTGCCTTGGTCTTAAACTTTATTTTTGTCTAGTAGACCACATAATGAGTTTCAGGCATATTGTTACCCCTTAACTGGTTGACATTGTACATAAGATCATATCTTAAAGCTGTAGTATAATTAATATAAAAATCGAAAAAATCAAATAAAATGTGTCTTTAAATTGTAGTTCAGAGAACAAATTAGGCATGTTATATATACACTGATAAAGCTGAGCATTAAATACACACAAACACTAAGAGGCGACTATGTGTATCTTACTCAAACTCACAAGTTCAACAAGAGGGCCAAGATGGGCCTAGTTCGCTCACCTGAGAGGAGTCGGTTTATTCAATCTTAACCAAACGTCAAACTTGACCTAGATATTGTCCAGACAAACATCCTGGTCAAGTTTCATCATTATTGAACCAAACTCTGGCATATGGAGTGATTTTGTTTTTGTAAGATTTGACCTGTTGACCTATATTTTGAGTAGACCCCCCTTACCAAACATCAAACTTTGCTTACAAACATAAATATAATGACCAAGATTCATAAAATCTGAAACAAAATTGTGACCTCTAGAGTATTTACAAGGATTTTGTATAATATAATGAAAATTCGGACAATCTAAGGGCAATAATTATGGCATTAATTATGTGATAAATATAAAACCAATCTTTGCACCAAGTTTCATGATGATTGGACAAAGAATGTGACTTCTAGAGTGTTCACAAGCTTTTTGACTATATAAATATAAGAAAAATGCCCCCCCCCCCCCCCGGCAGCCATGTTATTCAAATGACCAGAACCATTTTCAAACACAACTCTCATATCAAGGAAACAAATGTTCTGACCAAATTTCATGAAAATTGGGCCAAAAATGTGACTTCTAGAGTGTTCACATGTTTTCACTATGTACATATAGAGAAAAATGCCCCGCCCACTGGCGGCCATGTTTTTTCACCGATCTGGATCATTTTCGAACTCGTCCGAGATATCAATAAAACCAATGTTTTGACTAACTTTCATGATGATTGGGCAAAAATTGTGACTTCTAGAGTGTTTACAAGGTTTCTCTATAGCCAAATAAGGAAAACTGCCCCGCCCACTGGCGGCCATGTTTTTCAACAGACCGGAACCACTTTTGAACTCAACCAACATATCATTAAGACAAACATTTTGACAAAGTAACATGAAGATTGGGCATGAAATGTGACTTCTACAGTGTTTACAAGTTTTTCTTTTTTTTGACCTAGTGACCTAGTTTTTGACCCTGCATAACCCAGTTTCAAACTCGACCAAGATTGTATTGGGACAAAGCTTCTGACCAAGTTTCATAAAGATTGGACAATAAATGTGGCCTCTAGAGTGTTTACGAACAAATGTGGACGGATGGACAGATGACGGACAAAGACGGTCACAAAAGCTCACCTGAGCAATCAGGTGAGCTAAAAAGACAACAATGTACATATACTCACTGAATTTCACTTCTCAGACTAAGATTGTTCTTTAAGAATATGACCATGTTAAGTCACATGCAGCTCTACAACTTCAAGTCGGACTGGAACCACTTTTGAACTCAACCAACATATCATTTAGACAAACATTTTGACAAAGTTACATGAAGATTGGGCATGAAATGTGACTTCTACAGTGTTAACAAGTTTTTTCTTTTTTTTGACCTAGTGACCTAGTTTTTGACCCTGCATAACCCAGTTTCAAACTCGACCAAGATTTTATTGGGACAAAGCTTCTGACCAAGTTTCATGAAGATTGGACAATAAATGTGGCCTCTAGAGTGTTTACGAACAAATGTGGACGGATGGACAGATGACGGACAAAGACGGTCACAAAAGCTCACCTGAGCAATCAGGTGAGATAAGAAGACACCAATGTACATGTACTCACTGAATTTCACTTCTCAGACTGAGTTGTTCTTTAAGAATATGACCATGTTAGGTCACATGCAGCTCTACAACTTCAAGTGTGAAATGTTGAATTAAAAAAGCTCTCACACTAAGAACATGTTCAATGCCGTTCGTGATTGTCAATTACTTGTGGTTGTAATAATGTTTAAAACAAGAGCACTGCATAACAGGTGCCAACGCTCGGCTGAGGGTGCAGTTATGAATAAATGAAAGCTTGTCTGATTTAATTTTTTTTAAAAGGTCACAGTGACCTAGACCTTTGACTTAGTGACCCCAAAATGGGTGTGGCATGTAGAACTCATCAAGGTGCATCTACGTATAAAGTGTCAAAGTTGTAGGTGAAAGCACTTTGATCTTAGAGCCAATGTTAAGGTTTTAGCACGGCAGACAATGGAAAGACACGACATGACGACGGTTTTCTCTGAAAACAGCCGAGCTAAAAATAAAGCCTACATGATAAACATTGAACCTGCACTTAGCACGAAGTCTGCCTGTCAATGTTTTGAAGGTCTTCTGATGGGTCCTGACTCAGTTATCAACTCTTCTATAATTTGAATTGTTCTTGTACAAAGATATTGAATGAAGTGATGTTTAATTGACAGCACATGTACACTACACGACTTGTAATTTTTGCATACATCTTGCATCACTTTGCGATCGATGCAATGTGACAAATTGCGGTGATTCCGAGCGACAAGAACATTTGGGTGACATATCGGCGATTCTACGGTGACTGTCGCGTGATGTATCTCGCTGTAAGGCAATCAGCTCGAATCACCGCGAACCGCCGTGAAATTTTTTTTTTGCCATTTGCGTTGACGGTTACACTTACATGTAACATATAAACTAACATTATACATTGCAATAATAAAACTTTTTGTTATTGTTGTATACAATGAGCATATGAGCTAAAATACACGCATTGTGATTGACTACCTAAAAGTTGAATTATGCTATAATTATTTATTTTCTGTTTCAGGCTCCAATGCAGATTACTGGTGTTACTCGCGTTACTTTCCGAGCGTTGTACATACATTCACAATGCTTGATATGCTTAAATAACATTACTGTTCTATTTTTGATTATACAGTACAGCTAAAGCGGCACAAACATAATCCGCGGCTACGCCACGGCCAGATTATTAGTATGCGGCGGCCGAATCGTGTGTTCACGCGGCGTATCGCCGTGGCACTCGGCATCAATCCGCGCAACGACGCCGAGTCTGTGTTAACCTCGCGTACTTTCGCGGAGTAAATCCGCCGCATACGTACGCGGCGGATGGAGTGAAAAGATATCCACCTACATGTACATACATGCATGTGTAGCGTATAATTAATTACGCGCAACTGTTAATGTTTCGTTCGATTATCATTATTTAATATGTAATCCGAAACACACTTCCGAATTTTAATGCTAACGCGACCTTTGACAAATTCTAGCGTCAAATAAACAGTGCTAAAATATCCTTGTTTCATAAAAAGCGCGCGAAAATTATGCAGACATGTAGAACGTCGTTTGGAAAGTTTGGGTGTATTTTGTGTTGTATAAATACATGAACATCACGTCAGGCGTAAATCGCGTGTTCAGTTGAAAAAAACGCCCCGATAAGACGTTATTTCATCATCGCTATAAATAGTAACAAATGCCAAAATGTATTTGATACTTAAGGAAATATCGAGAATGTTTGTGTATCGTAAATATTTACCAGCATTTGCTTTAAAACTGGAATATACGGGATTATCGGGTAAATTAGTAGCGATATTAACTGTATAATATGAACAAAATAAAACGTGTTTATATACGCATATTCAAACAATAGTTATAATAAGCTGATAATTAACAAAACAACAAATACGTCGTCACCGTCTTGATTATTAATGTGGCTTCAAACTGCTAATTTTCTCAGCTTAAATTTAATAGCAAAATCAACATGAATTAATTTATAAATCCACCATATGCTGGAGCCTTGACCACTTGTATGTGCGAAAACATAATTACGTGACCTTGTTTATGTGTGAAATACATACATTACGGGCGGGAAACAAACTTAATTGGAAAGACACATTAACTATGCTTACATGTATATGCTAATACAATCCGCGCACAATAAATTTATTATGATTTTAATTATTATTATAATTGTTCTTTCAAAATTTGTTAACTACATGTAACTAATTATTTTAAAAAGATTTTTTATTTCATGATGCGCATCGACTTGGCATCATGTCGCCGATAGCGGCATGCCTCGGCGGACAGATGCGAAGTTTCGCGGCGAAATGCGACTTGCCGCCGCATACTGACGCGGCTTCTACGACTGACGCGGCATCGACTCGTTTCGCCTTGCCGCCGCGAATCGCGAAATACGTTTGTTCCGCTTTGGCTGTACTGTATGTTAACATGGTAACCAAAGATGGCGAAGATCACAGCTTTATTTCTTTATCCGTCCGTTTAACCAATTTTTATCTCTTAGAGGTTAAACGACCTTCAACAGCTAATTGGTGTTAATCTTTTACCCGTTGTCAGAAAGTCCCCGGGAAGCAAGTTTTTTACATGACTGCGTTAAATGATGCAATAATACATTTTTTTGTACATGATCATATTGCATTCAATCTAAATTTAAATTTGCTCGTCCAATAAAAGCTGTGTCCCATAATGCACTGTATTCTTTACACTTCTGAAAAATTGCGTAGACATATGGTTGTGTTTATGAAATTCTTAAAGGTATTTATCATCATAAATGTTTAAGATTATTTTTTCGCAAGTAATGTTGCAATTATATTGCAGGGCTTTCCTTAGACCTCAAATCTCAAGAGTCAAGGACTCTTGGGACCATATTTTCAAGAGTCAAAATCAAACTTCTGAGAGTCCTAATAATAACGCAGGAGAGTCAATGATTTTTTGCAATTTAAGCAAATTACTGAGATATAATATATAACAAGGGACAAAATTGTCACAAAACCAGGTTTTCATTGTGAAAAAAAAATCTGATAAAGGGAGAAAACTCAAACTGAACTTTTGAAATGACCAAAAAAAATTAACCCCCATTGTAAGTTTTTTTTTTTTTTTTTTAAATCTATTTTTAGTCGTGGCGACCTTGACATTGGAGATATTGACGTGATTCTTTCGTGGGACACACCGTCCCATGATGGTGAACAAATGTGCCGAATGATTTTAAAATCTCACAATGAATGACATAGTTATGGCCAGGACAAGCTCATTTATGGCCATTTTTGACCTTTGAACTCAAAGTGTGACCTTGACCTTGGAGATATCGACGTAATTATTTTGCGCGACACACCGTCCAATGATGGTGAACAAATGTGCCAAATGATTTTAAAATCTGACGATGAACGACATAGTTATGGCTCGGACAAGCTCATTTATGGCCATTTTTGACCTTTGAACTCAAAGTGTGACCTTGACCTTGGAGATATCGACGTAATTATTTCGCGCGACACACCGTCCAATGATGGTGAACAAATGTGCCAAATGATTTTAAAATCTGACAATGAACGACATAGTTATGGCCCGGACAAGCTTATTCCGCCAGCCCGCCAGCCAGCCAGCCAGCCAGCCAGCCCGCCAGCCAGCCAGCCAGCCAGCCCGCCCGCATTCGCCAATCTAATAACCAGTTTTTTCCTTCGGAAAACCTGGTTAAAAACCTGGTTAAAAAGCAACAAATTAAAAGATACATGTATGTTAACATTTATTTCTTACATTGTACTGTCACTACAACACTATGCATTTAAACACAATATTTCAACGATTAATAAATACAAAACATGTATTCTAATACAACATTTACTTCATGTATACAGCAGAGTAATATGTCAAATGTTCTAAACAACATCTCAAAGAGTAATATGTCATATCATATCTTACACAACATCTCAGAGAGCAATATGTCATATGTCCTACACAAAATCTCAAAGTTTACATACAAAATATGTATTTTAATACAACATTTACTTCATGTATACAGCAAAACAATATGTCATATGTTCTACAAATCAACAATCATTTGAGCAAATAAATAAATCATTCATGCATTTAAAGAGTGATCTCATTTGGGTGCCCTAGTAAAGAAAAGGTAATAAAACAACACTATGACTACACACACACACAACTAGCATAAAACCAGCAAACTATCACTTTCTTCTCTTGCACATGTCCTGAAACCTGCGCAGCACATTCTGGGATGATAAGTCACTCACTGAAATACAAAATGTGAAAAAAAAAAAATTCCGCTGGCTATCACAAAAAAACACAATATCAGTGATTCATTTTGTAAACTACATCAATGAGTCCCTGGGACTGGCATATTTTGAATCAATGGGTCCAAACTAAAAACAATGGGTCCCAGATTGTGTATTTGTAAATTCGTTACAAATAATCTACTTAACATGATACGCCTTAGCCAGGGGCTCTTTTATGCAATTTAACAGCTAAAAAACGAAATAAGCTAATAGAAAGTCAAATCTTTATTTGTTTTACTTTAAATAACAAACAGTGAAACATATATCATCTTAAACAGAGAACTTTTAACTTATTTAACAATTTGGACTGACTAGAGTTTTAATCAATTGGAAGACTATTGTTAATAATTTTTTGGTCAAAATTATCCCTTTCAAACAGTGTGACAAAAGACAATATCTTCTTTGGTCAAAAGGTTTAAACCTTCAATAAATATTTAGTGTAACAACACTCGTTCTGTATTTAAGGTGTATAGCCTTCTCGCCTTGTTTTTTCTTCAAACAGGGAGAGCTTTTTCCATAAATTCATCCCTGACACAATTGCACAACTTCACTCTCATAAGTTTGTCTTGGTTTCCTACAGTTAAACTGTTCCTGAATTTGGTCAAGACCTTATTCTGTACATAAAAACCCCTCTCACATCCTGCAGTATGAACAGCAGAAGTGTGTGTTGTGATATGTACTTACATTCTACGTTACATAGGACGGAATGCTGTACGATCTGCATCACTATTATGTATGTATCGTATACAAAAAAAAAAAGCTATTTATTTCAGAACTTGCTCATTTTTAGTTGTCACTTTAGAAAAAACAACAATGATCAATTAATCCAGAAAATTATAATAACATCGCTTTACAATATAACTGTCTGCGCTCACAACAGACGAACACAAAATGTGTTTTCCGCCGTTTATTCTTCACATTGAACCACATGTTTTACATCGAGGCTGCGTTATCGATAAATATCTACACACTGAGCGAGTTTAAATTGTTGAGGATCAATTTTGAAAAACTTTTTGGATGTCATTTTCTTTGTTTACCGTCCGGGACAACAAAATTAAACGTTCAATGAACTTTTAATAAAACGCCGTAACTGATTGGATAATTCATATATTTCAACCAATCAAAATACGCGTATTACATTCTGAATGTAGTTATGTTACTTCCGTTCTACTTTTCAAAACAGTGTTAACATGTGTTTCGCTTATCTTCACGAATCGAACTCTGT
This sequence comes from Dreissena polymorpha, assembly GCF_020536995.1. Taxonomy (NCBI): domain Eukaryota; kingdom Metazoa; phylum Mollusca; class Bivalvia; order Myida; family Dreissenidae; genus Dreissena; species Dreissena polymorpha. The sequence continues at coordinate 27,180,922 of NC_068355.1, forward strand.
ATGATGCACAACTTTGACGATGTTGAAAATCAGACTTTTTAAACAATGCGTCCCGAGTACGCATATGTTTGAGAATGATGCGTCCCCAGAAAAAAACGTGCGTCTGGCACGCGGGACGCACATCAAAATGAATCGCTGCAATATACGGGTGGTACCTAAACACAATAGCCTATATAAATCGGTAAACTATAAAAGGAAATTATTTCTACTCACCGATAAAGGTGCCTCCGTATTTAATCCCATCAAAAATTCCGACGCCCTTTAATTATTTCATGTGCCATCTGCACTGAAGACGTGCGACAAACATGCCGTTTTCTATGCCTTCTCAAGCGGTCAATTATTACGCCTACATGTATTTTGTAATCAATTAGCTCATGCAAAAATTGTCACTTTGCCACAAGGTCAGTTATATCGGTTCTGTAGTTATTTTTAGCAACTTTGATGCAAAGCGTGTAATTTGACGTTGTAGACAGAACATATGCCAGCATAACTTTCGCGCGTCTTTGAACTGAGCAATCATGAAGTAAAACAGTGATGGGTGCATTCAGCTTTGGAAATACATTCTGACATACTCTGGAAATATCTCAAAATAAATACGATGTTCTGTGGATATGGATGTTATTATTTTATATTGAATACATGTATTATTAAAACTGACGCGGATGAGTCCATTCTGTTTTGGTGGATTTAAAGCTCTTCTTAAATGCTATGAGCTTTTATGAGTACATACGTACAGCTCAGAGGGTCAATAGCTGGGAGTTGGATTATTGCAACTAGGTGGGTTTAATACACGTCTTTTCCGCAAACAGCTGATAACAAACGCTATGATAAATAATGGAAAGTTAATACACGCGTCATCGAACCAGCAGTGTTTTAATTGGTCAATACTAGATTTCTTAATTAACCAAACTTCGCCTACTGGGTGGACTTGTGCTTTGATGATTGGAAACGGGCGTTAACGATTAGCGTGTACTAAATAAGATACTCCGCCCCGAGCCAATTATCGCTTAGTCTTAACAACTTTTGATCTCGTTGACGCAAGTCGGTATATTCCCCCAGGTCAAATGTGACGCATGACGTAATTTTCTCAAGAGTCAAAAAAGGGTCTTCTGTAATTTTCAAGCGTCAAAACCCGGGAGCTCGGGTCAAAGGAAAGCCCTGTATTGGATTTTCGTATTAATGTGAACATTAGACAAGAGGCCCCAGGGCCATGATGGCCCTGAATCGCTCACTTGACTAACATCAACTTAAATTCTTTCAGACCTGTGTACAATCCTAAGCCAGATTTGATTAAATAATAGATTCTGACAAAATTTCATTAGGTCGTGATGAAAACTGTTACCTCTTTCATCTACACAAGGTTTTATAAGAATTGGCCCGGTGACCTAATTTTTGACCCCAGATGACCCATATACGGTGCAAAATCAGATATTATAAAGATAAACCATATTTTATTAAGATTGGTTGAAAACTGTGACTAATGGGGTTGTTTACCCTTGGGACTTCGGTTAAAAACCATTGCCCAAGCACACTGCTTAACATAAAACTCTGCATTAAAAGGTCGGAAACGGCCATAATATGGTCAGCTCGATTTTACTGGGCTGTACCATTTATAATATAAGATACTTTGCAGTGTTGGTGAAGTGCTTTAATAAAAATCTAGTAGTTAAAAATAGCTTTACTTAAAATTAATTACAAGCGTTATAAATGCATTACTCAATGTAACAACAAAGCGACTGTGAGCCTAACGCTATAAAAAAGCAGGAGTTTTGATTGGTTCATAGGCCGATAAAACAACGGCTTGGTTTGGTTAAAATTGATCAATAAAAAATACATGTAGGTAAATCTGTTTTGGAATCGGAAATTTGCATAGCGGACGACCCTGAGATTGTAGAATGTAAACAATCAATTTTTATACAGGAAATATTAGAAATTAGTGAAAACAAGGATAATTAAATCCAAACGAACTTAAATTTTAATAAAATCACACATAAATTGATTTGTAGTAATAAGCTACTATGTTGTGTTATAAGTATAATTATTAATATTATTGTTATGATATTGTTGTTGTGTGTTAAAAGGAAAGAGAAAGATAGATAATAGCCCAATTTTTATAAGTAAAGATGGTGAAAACACATACTATTGTATGTGGCATCATAATTACTAGACCGATTGTTCAGCATTTGCTGCAAGGGGTTGTTGGATTCTTTATACTTTGTGATCTGTATTTTTAATGTTAAAATTAACATAATATTACTTTTAAGGAAAGAAAAGAACTACACGGATGTGTAATATGTTTGAAATAAGCAACAATTATTAATATTTTAAGGATTTTTCAGATCACAAAGTGGTTTAACATTGCCACTATATATTTACATGCATAAGGAAACCAAAGATAGGTGTTAATTTGTTATTTAAGTTATATGTTATACAAAGAGATCTAGGCAATAGAGAACTATTAAGATTTATCAACATTAATTAATAAGAGAGGTAGAGCATGATTAAATAGCTCTCATATGAAAAACAGGATTTGCATGTAAACATGCAATCATACAGAAAACTGTGACCTCTATTGTCTACACAAGGTTTTCCTATTATTTGACCTAGTGACCTAGTTTTTTACCCCAGATGACCCAAATACAATCCCAACCCAGATTTCATGAAGCTAAACATTCTGACCAAATTTCATAAAGATTGGATGAAAACTGTGACTTCTATTGTCTACACAAGGTTTTTCTATCATTTGACATAGTGACCTAGTTTTTGACCCCAGATGACTCAAATTCAATCCCAACCCAGATTTCATCAAGATAAACATTCTGACCAAATTTCATAAAGATTGGATGAAAACTGTAACCTTCACTGTCTAGACAAACAAATTGTTGACGGACACACGCCAGCACGCACACACGCACAATGGACGCCGGACATCACACGGTCACATAAAATTAAGGTGACAAAAAACGTATTCACACAATGTTTGCCACTACAACTGACAGCCCATATGGGAGGCATGCATGTTTTACAAACAGCCCTTGTTAAGTTTTAGTTCTATATCATTTTAGGCAAGAGTTAGCAAAGCTGTGAAGTTGTACTTATTTTTTTAAGCATGAAAAAAGAGTTAATCAGAAGATATTTATTGTACATTGATTGATTGCATTTATTTATTTATATATTTATAATTTTTGGACACCTTAATTTTTGGCTCTAAATTTTCGGACACCTGAAATTTTAAAATATGTTTCTTATTTTAATGTTTTGACATGAACAAAGTTAATTATTTGTAGGTGTCCGAAAGAGTACAATTAAATATTCTAGCCTGATCGGGATATAGATTAATCCAACCACATGGCATATTCACATTATTCAGGGATTTGTTACAACAATTTACCACTGGAAATGGTAATGAGATATATTAGCAACGCAGGTCCATTGGGAGACCACTCAAAATAAACAAGAGCACCGCATAACGGGTGCCAACGCTCGGTGGTGAAAGCTTGTAAGAAAAAAATATTTTTTATTTTTTTTAGAGGTCACAGTGACCTTGACCTTTGACCTAGTGACCCAAAATTGGGTGTGGCGTGTAGAACTCATCAAGGTGAATCTACATATGAAGTTTCAAAGTTGTAGGTGGAAGCACTTTGATTTTAGAGCCTATGTTAAAGTTTTATATTAGAGGTCACAGTGACCTTGACCTTTGACCAAGTGACCCAAAAATGGGTGTGGCATGTAGAACTCATCAAGGTGCATGTACATTTGAAGTTTCAAAGTTGTAGGTGGAAGCACTTTGATTTTAGAGGGAATGTTAAGGTTTATGTTAAAGTTTTATATTAGAGGTCACAGTGACCTTGACCTTTGACCTAGTGACCCAAAAATGGTTGTGGTGTGTAGAAATCATCAAGGTGCATCTACATATGAAGTTTCAAAGTTGTAGGTGGACGCACTTTGATTTTAGACCTATGTTAAAAGTTATACAGTACAGGCAAAGTGTACTTTGACAAACGCCACTCGTTGCGGTGTTCATTTTACGGTGTTCGCTTACCAAACGACCCCCGCGATGGGTGTTCAGATCAAATATTCGCGGGGGCCGTTTTCCATAAGGTGGACACCGCGGACCCATAATATCTACCGCAGTGTTCATCGTGTTCGCTAGAAATAAAATAATTGAACATAAACATAGGTCGGTACCAATTTGCAGAAAGAATCTACTGTGCGTTTGAATGTTATAGGTGTCATTTGGTGTCTAAAAAATTAACAACGATAACAAACAATCACAATCGATTACCGCATACATGCGAAAAATTTCCATCTCTGTCCATTACCCAATAATCCCGAGATTTCCGATTTCATGCAAATTCTGGTCAATGTTGACGATAAAAGTGTGATAGAAATGCAAAAATCACAAACATTCGCCATATCTCTAAACTATCAAATGAATTTCTGCATATGTTTCTATTTAAAGATTTGATGAAATAAGCGCCCAATCAGAACAGGTGTATATTAACATTCGTAAATCACCTGACGCCTAGTGTGCGCGTTGTGTAGAGTTCATGTTCTGTTACAAATTGTAGCCACAAATCAATACATGTATACATGCCCATGATATTTTCATTTTCTTTGTTCTGAACCATAAAAAGCGCGCGAAAATTTGCGTGGGTGTATTTATTTTTGACACAAAATCTTCGTAGCGCAGACAGAATTGGGATCTTTTAATTTCGATTTAAAGTTTCGTAGTGAATTTCTTCTCAAGTACCAGGGTGGCTCTCGAATGATTTGGAATTGACATTTCATATGAATAAAATAAAAATCAAACACGCTGTAACACGCTATATTTAGATTTCATGCAACATGTACAAGTCATTTTCTGGAAATTGGGAAAAATGAAACCCAATTTTGTGAAAACAAAAAGGGCAATTGCATTGATAAACACCATAAAGTTATTCGTATTGATCATCTAAACACTTAGTTTTAGTTTCCGACTTAACGTACTGCCCGAGTTTAAGTACACATAAAAAATGTGCACATAATATCTACATGTACATGAAGTATATGATTTTATTTTGTACATGTACATTTAAAACGTGTGAATGACCCTCACAGACAGGTGTTTACGGTGGCTGCGCAGCATCGCAGTGATCACCACTGTTCCCGTTAACGATAGCGTGCAATCGCGGCAATTTAGGGTGTTTGCCGAACACCGCGGTCAGTAGCGTGTCCGCCCCCACGAAATGTCACCCATCGGGAAAATTGAACACCGCAGACACGCGTTTTTGTCAAAGTACACATTGCCTGTACTGTATATTAGAGGTCACAGTGACCTTGACCTTTGACCTAGTGACCCAAAAATGGGTGTGGCATGTAGAACTCATCAAGGTGCATCTAAGTTTGAAGTTGTAGGTGGAAGCATTTTGATTTTAGAGCTCATGTTAAAGTTTTATATTAGAGGTCACAGTGACCTTGACCTTTGACCTAGTGACCCAACAAGAGCTGTCAGAGGACAGCGCGCTCAACTATTCAAGTGCTTGACAGTATAATGTAAGCCATTATGGGGCAATTGTTCATATTCAATAATTTATAAGACTTTCTTTCAAAAATAAACAAGAGTTCCGCGGTCGGAGATGACCGCATTGAAGCCGGATTTTTTATTTAAATGACAGGAAAGTACCTTTCGTGTTTTTGTCAATGCAATACTTAAATTACTGAAATATTGTTCAAAGGTCAAAATGAAATGTAAGTACTTTTCAAGGCATGAGCAAACCTTGTGTTATGTTTTGAATGCATGCATATACATGAACAACAATAACATTTAAGGTCACAGTGACCTTGACCTTCAAATGAATGACATTGAAATGACCAGTGGTCATCTTCTAGTACTGGCCAATCTTTATTTCAAGTTTGAAGACTCTAGGTACAAGCATACCAAAGTTATAACATGAAATAAGAACTTTAACATTTTTACATTCAAGGTCACAGTGACCTTGACCTTCAAATGAATGACCTTGAAATGTCCAGTGGTTACTTACTAGTTCTGGCCAACCTTCATGTCAAGTTTCAAGACTCTAGGTCCAAGCATACCAAAGTTATAACAACTTTAACATTTTTACATTCAAGGTCACAGTGACCTTGACCTTCAAATGAATGACCTTGAAATGTCCAGTGGTTACTTACTAGTTCTGGCCAACCTTCATGTCAAGTTTCAAGACTCTAGGTCCAAGCATACCAAAGTTATAACAACTTTAACATTTTTATATTGAAGGTCACAGTGACCTTCACCTTCAAATGAATGACCTTGAAATGACCAGTGGTCATCTGTTAATCCTGGCCATCCTTCATGTCAAGTTTGAAGACTCTAGGTCCAAGCATACCAAAGTTATACCATGAAATAAGAACTTTAACATTTTTACATTCAAGGTCACAGTGACCTTGACCTTCAAATGAATGACCTTGAAATGACCAGTGGTTACTTACTAGTTATGGCCAACCTTCATGTCAAGTTTCAAGACTCTAGGTCCAAGCATACCAAAGTTATAACAACTTTAACATTTTTTATATTGAAGGTCACAGTGACCTTGACCTTCAAATGAATGACCTTGAAATGACCAGTGGTCATCTGTTAATCCTGGCCAACCTTCATGTCAAGTTTGAAGACTCTAGGTCCAAGCATACCAAAGTTATACCATGAAATAAGAACTTTAACATTTTCGAGCACGCCGCCACCCCGCCCGCCCGCCCGCCCGCCCCCCCCCGCCCGCCCGACAACATCAATCTATAAGCCGAGATTTTTTCGAAAAAAATCCGGCTAAAAAAGGAAAAAAAATGGGGGGGGGGGTGGAGAGGGGGGTATAATGTGGGGTGTGGTCATTTATGAGACAATCTTTCAAACAAAAAGAAAAGGAAAAAAAATTGGTGGGGAGGGTAGGGGGGGTAGGGGGGGTAGGGGGGGGGGGGTTGAGAGGGGGTATGATGTGGGGTGTGGTCATTTATTAGATGATCTTTCAAACATAAAAATAGGAAAATATTTTTTTTTGGGGGGGTGGGGGGGGGGGCAGGTATTCTGGGGTGGGGCGTGGGGTATTGTTTGGGTGGAATCCAAACAATCAGGAAGGTGTTGTTTTGTCAAAGTATTAATAAAATCTGATCATAAATAAAGAAGTTATGGCAATTTAAGCAAAATGTTCAAATATTTAAGTATAAAAGGGACCATAATTCTGTCAAAATGCTTGATACAGTTGTCTGCTCTTGTTTATAGGTTGGGGTCATGTTGGTAAACAAGTATGCAAACTATGAAAGCAATATGTCAAGGCACATAGGAAATATTTGGGTTAGTACGCAAACTTTAACATAGAATATTGATAATTTTAAGTATAAAAGGGGCAATAATTATGTCAAAATGCTTGATACAGTGGTCTGCTCTTGTGAATAGGTTGGGGTCATGTTGGTAAACAAGTATGCAAAATATAAAAGCAATATATCAAGGGACCATGAAAATAATTGGGGTAGTACGAAAACTTTAACATTTGCATGCTAACAGAAACGCCGACGCCGGGGTGAGTAGGATAGCTCCACTATATATATTTCATATATAATAGTCGAGCTAAAAATGGGTGTTGCGTGTAGAACTCATCAAGGTGCATCTACATATGAAGTTTCATAGTTGTAGGTGGAAGCACTTTGATTTTAGAGCCAATTTTAAGGTTTTAGCACAATGCCTACATCAGACGGCTGACGGCGTACGACGAGCTTGCTATGACAATACCTCGGGTTTTCTCCGAAAACAGCCGAGCTAAAAATTGTATCAAACATGAACATGTCAAACACGCTTTAATGTTTGAGGTAAACTTTTGAAATACTCATTCAAAATAATTTGACTGAGTTGATACAGATGGTAATAAACAGGCTTGACAATGATTTGATAATTGCCGAGAACAACTTGCAATTAATAAATTACCATGTTCAACACAAATTTACAGCACACAGTATCAAATATGGATTTCTTCTTAATTTGGTTGGAATTGAAAACACTTGTCCAGTTTATTTAACTTCTTTTCTGTGGTTACAAGAAAGATGTCAAAAGCCAAAAAATGGTACTTGAAATGACAGGAAACACACATTTGACAACAGACAATGACTGATCAAAATAGCATATATCTAAGAACTTTAACTTCAATGATTGGGCTCCATCATGCCACTGAGGCTGTGACTGGTATTGATATCAATGTAACCTTACCTGAAAAGACTTTGCGGCTTGTTATTCTTGACTTGACAACTATCCCAGGCCCAGTCACGTTCACCTAAACAGGAGGTTGGTCAGTAGAGGGTAAAGGGTTTGGCTTGGCTTACAGTCCCACTACTCACTATACAACTGTTCCAAAAACAATCAATTCCACCTAAGCAGGATAGAGGTCAGTACAGGTCCAGTGTTAGGCTTAAAATTCCGTTTCTGCTGCTAAGTAAGATATCTATCTCAACCATTATCACTTCCAACTAAGCAGGAGGGGGCAAGTAGTGTAAAGTGTTTGGTTTGGGTAACATTTCTGCTGTTCACTTGACAACTATTCCAACCACAGTCAACACCACCTAGACAGGAATAAGGATAGTACAGTTTCAGTGTCTGGTTCAAGTTCCATTCTAGCTACTCACAGAACATGTTTCACTGGCTGACCAATCTGACTTCTGTACATCAACTGTAAATATACAAAACCAAAAATGAAAGAGCTTTTCTAACTGATTTTTGTAATTAAAATTATGTGCAAAGAAATCAATTTAGTTCTAGGTGTACTAAGTAAACCACCTGTATTTGCAAAAAGTGTAATAAGATAGGCAGGTTTTGGCAAAAGTGCATACATGTATCTATTTTAATGTTTTATTAATTACCAAACACTACTTCAAAATCTTGAACCATTAAAAAAAACAATGTCTTAAATCTTATTTAACAGTTATCACATTTACATTTACATTTATGTTATTCAATAGACTTTATATTTTGGGGAAGTATAGGGCATGATAAGGGTTACTGCATTTCCTTTAACAACGATGTTTACTGTGTAAACAGTATTCAGCATGAAACAATTTTTAGCATAGGTGCAACGCACCTATGCTTAAGGTATATACGACATTTCGAAAACCCACATCGATCGGTTGACCATTATGAAGCCTTACCTGATCAAAAATCAGACGAAATATCTATTTAATTTAGTATATGGTAATTCTAACATTTTTTTTTTTGGAAACGTTTTTCTAACGTTTTCTTCCAAGAATATTGCTTACACGGTTTTAAGTGAATTTTTCTAAGACCGTTTTACGTGAAAAAACCTTCTAAGAAACTAAAACAAATTTCGTTCGTTAAACAATTCTGTTCTTATTGATAGTGACCTCACACCTTATTTCTATTTCCTTTGTTTACTGTTCTGATATTGTGCGTGTGTAAATTTACCACTGGAAATGGTAATGAGATATATTAGCAACGCAGGTCCATTGGGAGACCACTCAAAATAAACAAGAGCACCGCATAACGGGTGCCAACGCTCGGTGGTGAAAGCTTGTAAGAAAAAAATATTTTTTATTTTTTTTAGAGGTCACAGTGACCTTGACCTTTGACCTAGTGACCCAAAATTGGGTGTGGCGTGTAGAACTCATCAAGGTGAATCTACATATGAAGTTTCAAAGTTGTAGGTGGAAGCACTTTGATTTTAGAGCCTATGTTAAAGTTTTATATTAGAGGTCACAGTGACCTTGACCTTTGACCAAGTGACCCAAAAATGGGTGTGGCATGTAGAACTCATCAAGGTGCATGTACATTTGAAGTTTCAAAGTTGTAGGTGGAAGCACTTTGATTTTAGAGGGAATGTTAAGGTTTATGTTAAAGTTTTATATTAGAGGTCACAGTGACCTTGACCTTTGACCTAGTGACCCAAAAATGGTTGTGGTGTGTAGAAATCATCAAGGTGCATCTACATATGAAGTTTCAAAGTTGTAGGTGGACGCACTTTGATTTTAGACCTATGTTAAAAGTTATACAGTACAGGCAAAGTGTACTTTGACAAACGCCACTCGTTGCGGTGTTCATTTTACGGTGTTCGCTTACCAAACGACCCCCGCGATGGGTGTTCAGATCAAATATTCGCGGGGGCCGTTTTCCATAAGGTGGACACCGCGGACCCATAATATCTACCGCAGTGTTCATCGTGTTCGCTAGAAATAAAATAATTGAACATAAACATAGGTCGGTACCAATTTGCAGAAAGAATCTACTGTGCGTTTGAATGTTATAGGTGTCATTTGGTGTCTAAAAAATTAACAACGATAACAAACAATCACAATCGATTACCGCATACATGCGAAAAATTTCCATCTCTGTCCATTACCCAATAATCCCGAGATTTCCGATTTCATGCAAATTCTGGTCAATGTTGACGATAAAAGTGTGATAGAAATGCAAAAATCACAAACATTCGCCATATCTCTAAACTATCAAATGAATTTCTGCATATGTTTCTATTTAAAGATTTGATGAAATAAGCGCCCAATCAGAACAGGTGTATATTAACATTCGTAAATCACCTGACGCCTAGTGTGCGCGTTGTGTAGAGTTCATGTTCTGTTACAAATTGTAGCCACAAATCAATACATGTATACATGCCCATGATATTTTCATTTTCTTTGTTCTGAACCATAAAAAGCGCGCGAAAATTTGCGTGGGTGTATTTATTTTTGACACAAAATCTTCGTAGCGCAGACAGAATTGGGATCTTTTAATTTCGATTTAAAGTTTCGTAGTGAATTTCTTCTCAAGTACCAGGGTGGCTCTCGAATGATTTGGAATTGACATTTCATATGAATAAAATAAAAATCAAACACGCTGTAACACGCTATATTTAGATTTCATGCAACATGTACAAGTCATTTTCTGGAAATTGGGAAAAATGAAACCCAATTTTGTGAAAACAAAAAGGGCAATTGCATTGATAAACACCATAAAGTTATTCGTATTGATCATCTAAACACTTAGTTTTAGTTTCCGACTTAACGTACTGCCCGAGTTTAAGTACACATAAAAAATGTGCACATAATATCTACATGTACATGAAGTATATGATTTTATTTTGTACATGTACATTTAAAACGTGTGAATGACCCTCACAGACAGGTGTTTACGGTGGCTGCGCAGCATCGCAGTGATCACCACTGTTCCCGTTAACGATAGCGTGCAATCGCGGCAATTTAGGGTGTTTGCCGAACACCGCGGTCAGTAGCGTGTCCGCCCCCCACGAAATGTCACCCATCGGGAAAATTGAACACCGCAGACACGCGTTTTTGTCAAAGTACACATTGCCTGTACTGTATATTAGAGGTCACAGTGACCTTGACCTTTGACCTAGTGACCCAAAAATGGGTGTGGCATGTAGAACTCATCAAGGTGCATCTAAGTTTGAAGTTGTAGGTGGAAGCATTTTGATTTTAGAGCTCATGTTAAAGTTTTATATTAGAGGTCACAGTGACCTTGACCTTTGACCTAGTGACCCAACAAGAGCTGTCAGAGGACAGCGCGCTCAACTATTCAAGTGCTTGACAGTATAATGTAAGCCATTATGGGGCAATTGTTCATATTCAATAATTTATAAGACTTTCTTTCAAAAATAAACAAGAGTTCCGCGGTCGGAGATGACCGCATTGAAGCCGGATTTTTTATTTAAATGACAGGAAAGTACCTTTCGTGTTTTTGTCAATGCAATACTTAAATTACTGAAATATTGTTCAAAGGTCAAAATGAAATGTAAGTACTTTTCAAGGCATGAGCAAACCTTGTGTTATGTTTTGAATGCATGCATATACATGAACAACAATAACATTTAAGGTCACAGTGACCTTGACCTTCAAATGAATGACATTGAAATGACCAGTGGTCATCTTCTAGTACTGGCCAATCTTTATTTCAAGTTTGAAGACTCTAGGTACAAGCATACCAAAGTTATAACATGAAATAAGAACTTTAACATTTTTACATTCAAGGTCACAGTGACCTTGACCTTCAAATGAATGACCTTGAAATGTCCAGTGGTTACTTACTAGTTCTGGCCAACCTTCATGTCAAGTTTCAAGACTCTAGGTCCAAGCATACCAAAGTTATAACAACTTTAACATTTTTACATTCAAGGTCACAGTGACCTTGACCTTCAAATGAATGACCTTGAAATGTCCAGTGGTTACTTACTAGTTCTGGCCAACCTTCATGTCAAGTTTCAAGACTCTAGGTCCAAGCATACCAAAGTTATAACAACTTTAACATTTTTATATTGAAGGTCACAGTGACCTTCACCTTCAAATGAATGACCTTGAAATGACCAGTGGTCATCTGTTAATCCTGGCCATCCTTCATGTCAAGTTTGAAGACTCTAGGTCCAAGCATACCAAAGTTATACCATGAAATAAGAACTTTAACATTTTTACATTCAAGGTCACAGTGACCTTGACCTTCAAATGAATGACCTTGAAATGACCAGTGGTTACTTACTAGTTATGGCCAACCTTCATGTCAAGTTTCAAGACTCTAGGTCCAAGCATACCAAAGTTATAACAACTTTAACATTTTTTATATTGAAGGTCACAGTGACCTTGACCTTCAAATGAATGACCTTGAAATGACCAGTGGTCATCTGTTAATCCTGGCCAACCTTCATGTCAAGTTTGAAGACTCTAGGTCCAAGCATACCAAAGTTATACCATGAAATAAGAACTTTAACATTTTCGAGCACGCCGCCACCCCGCCCGCCCGCCCGCCCGCCCCCCCCGCCCGCCCGACAACATCAATCTATAAGCCGAGATTTTTTCGAAAAAAATCCGGCTAAAAAAGGAAAAAAAATGGGGGGGGGGGTGGAGAGGGGGGTATAATGTGGGGTGTGGTCATTTATGAGACAATCTTTCAAACAAAAAGAAAAGGAAAAAAAATTGGTGGGGAGGGTAGGGGGGGTAGGGGGGGTAGGGGGGGGGGGTTGAGAGGGGGTATGATGTGGGGTGTGGTCATTTATTAGATGATCTTTCAAACATAAAAATAGGAAAATATTTTTTTTTGGGGGGGTGGGGGGGGGGGGCAGGTATTCTGGGGTGGGGCGTGGGGTATTGTTTGGGTGGAATCCAAACAATCAGGAAGGTGTTGTTTTGTCAAAGTATTAATAAAATCTGATCATAAATAAAGAAGTTATGGCAATTTAAGCAAAATGTTCAAATATTTAAGTATAAAAGGGACCATAATTCTGTCAAAATGCTTGATACAGTTGTCTGCTCTTGTTTATAGGTTGGGGTCATGTTGGTAAACAAGTATGCAAACTATGAAAGCAATATGTCAAGGCACATAGGAAATATTTGGGTTAGTACGCAAACTTTAACATAGAATATTGATAATTTTAAGTATAAAAGGGGCAATAATTATGTCAAAATGCTTGATACAGTGGTCTGCTCTTGTGAATAGGTTGGGGTCATGTTGGTAAACAAGTATGCAAAATATAAAAGCAATATATCAAGGGACCATGAAAATAATTGGGGTAGTACGAAAACTTTAACATTTGCATGCTAACAGAAACGCCGACGCCGGGGTGAGTAGGATAGCTCCACTATATATATTTCATATATAATAGTCGAGCTAAAAATGGGTGTTGCGTGTAGAACTCATCAAGGTGCATCTACATATGAAGTTTCATAGTTGTAGGTGGAAGCACTTTGATTTTAGAGCCAATTTTAAGGTTTTAGCACAATGCCTACATCAGACGGCTGACGGCGTACGACGAGCTTGCTATGACAATACCTCGGGTTTTCTCCGAAAACAGCCGAGCTAAAAATTGTATCAAACATGAACATGTCAAACACGCTTTAATGTTTGAGGTAAACTTTTGAAATACTCATTCAAAATAATTTGACTGAGTTGATACAGATGGTAATAAACAGGCTTGACAATGATTTGATAATTGCCGAGAACAACTTGCAATTAATAAATTACCATGTTCAACACAAATTTACAGCACACAGTATCAAATATGGATTTCTTCTTAATTTGGTTGGAATTGAAAACACTTGTCCAGTTTATTTAACTTCTTTTCTGTGGTTACAAGAAAGATGTCAAAAGCCAAAAAATGGTACTTGAAATGACAGGAAACACACATTTGACAACAGACAATGACTGATCAAAATAGCATATATCTAAGAACTTTAACTTCAATGATTGGGCTCCATCATGCCACTGAGGCTGTGACTGGTATTGATATCAATGTAACCTTACCTGAAAAGACTTTGCGGCTTGTTATTCTTGACTTGACAACTATCCCAGGCCCAGTCACGTTCACCTAAACAGGAGGTTGGTCAGTAGAGGGTAAAGGGTTTGGCTTGGCTTACAGTCCCACTACTCACTATACAACTGTTCCAAAAACAATCAATTCCACCTAAGCAGGATAGAGGTCAGTACAGGTCCAGTGTTAGGCTTAAAATTCCGTTTCTGCTGCTAAGTAAGATATCTATCTCAACCATTATCACTTCCAACTAAGCAGGAGGGGGCAAGTAGTGTAAAGTGTTTGGTTTGGGTAACATTTCTGCTGTTCACTTGACAACTATTCCAACCACAGTCAACACCACCTAGACAGGAATAAGGATAGTACAGTTTCAGTGTCTGGTTCAAGTTCCATTCTAGCTACTCACAGAACATGTTTCACTGGCTGACCAATCTGACTTCTGTACATCAACTGTAAATATACAAAACCAAAAATGAAAGAGCTTTTCTAACTGATTTTTGTAATTAAAATTATGTGCAAAGAAATCAATTTAGTTCTAGGTGTACTAAGTAAACCACCTGTATTTGCAAAAAGTGTAATAAGATAGGCAGGTTTTGGCAAAAGTGCATACATGTATCTATTTTAATGTTTTATTAATTACCAAACACTACTTCAAAATCTTGAACCATTAAAAAAAACAATGTCTTAAATCTTATTTAACAGTTATCACATTTACATTTACATTTATGTTATTCAATAGACTTTATATTTTGGGGAAGTATAGGGCATGATAAGGGTTACTGCATTTCCTTTAACAACGATGTTTACTGTGTAAACAGTATTCAGCATGAAACAATTTTTAGCATAGGTGCAACGCACCTATGCTTAAGGTATATACGACATTTCGAAAACCCACATCGATCGGTTGACCATTATGAAGCCTTACCTGATCAAAAATCAGACGAAATATCTATTTAATTTAGTATATGGTAATTCTAACATTTTTTTTTTTGGAAACGTTTTTCTAACGTTTTCTTCCAAGAATATTGCTTACACGGTTTTAAGTGAATTTTTCTAAGACCGTTTTACGTGAAAAAACCTTCTAAGAAACTAAAACAAATTTCGTTCGTTAAACAATTCTGTTCTTATTGATAGTGACCTCACACCTTATTTCTATTTCCTTTGTTTACTGTTCTGTGAGAGGTCAAATGTTTACATAACTGAATTCATAAGGCCCTGGTTTAAGGATATGTAACATTTCATCGGTTAATTATAAATAGAAATTAATATTCTCAGCAGGAAGTGGGGCATAAAGCACTTTTATTCTTTGAAAATGTGTAAAAAATGGCGGAGTGAATGTTTTCTGATTTATGACATGGATTCTGACCTGCCTTTCTATGGATTTGATGAAGTAGAGTTTGAAAAAAAAAAAAAAATTTATAGATAGATGTGTCTCATGATTATTATATCTCAATTCTATTTTAATTAAATCTTATCAAACATACTAAATTATGAAAAAAGCAATGAATATAGTGCAAACATGTACAAATGTTATAATCAGAGAGTAAGTAAAAAATCCCCCAAAAAGGGAAACGCCGCAAAAATTCCCACTGCTATAGGTAGCAACCCGCTTCCCCTAAAATGGATTGAGGGCCCTGCAAGACATATGGTGGTTACTACACTGTAACTCCAATATAGTGCGGTTTGTTATAACGCTGTATCCAATATAATGCGGGGGGTCCTTGGATCCCGTTTTTTCTCCAACCTTCCATTTCTGATTCAAATCCATGTTATGCAACTTCATGTATTTTCAGAAAATTCAAAGAAGCCGGCGATCACAGTTTGATTGCTTTATCCATCCGTTTAAATGATTTTAATTGATTAGAGGTTAATAAATTAAACGACATTTGACAGCTAATTGGTGTTATTATGATCATCATCATCATCATATTATGTTGTGTAATGTCAATAAAGGTGTGAAAACTTGCGAGTCCGTGTTTATTACATGTATTCCCTAACAGAGCGGTTCGGTGCGCTTATTTCAATAAGGCAAGTGCAAGCAGAATAATTATCAAATTAAAATTAAAGTTATTTAAAAAGATTACCTGTTTATGTTTTGTATTTATCGTGTATTGTATTTCATTGTATAAACTATGGCTGTGTAAGTGTGTTATCGTTTATTATATGCTACACATGCTTGATAAATAAAAATATCTGTGTGTGTGTTTAATGTTTCAGTACGTATACGAAAAATAAATTAAAAAATCCTGACGATTTATTAACATGCTTACGCAGTGTAATAGTAAACAGAGATGCACTTAAATTTTTGCCAGTTATCAGAAAGTCAACGGAAAGCACTTTTTTTACATGCTGCGTATGACGCAATAAAACCATTTCTTTGTACATGTATCGTATTGCATTCAATCTAAATTTAAATTTGCTCGTCCAATGTAAGCTCAGTGTCCCATAATGCACTGTACTAATTTTTCTGAAAAATGGCGTAGGCATAAGACTTTGTTTACGAAATTCGTAAACATATTTCTTGTCATAAATGTTTAACAATATTTGTTTGTAAGTGATGTTGTAATTATATTGGATTATCGGATAAATGTGCACATTAGAAAAGCGGTATGTATACTGTTATCGTTACATTCGGTTCATATGCATGTATTTGCGGATGACAACACAGCATGACAATACACAGGAGTGACAGGACCTATATTATAGGCTATATACTATACCTGTTTTTATAGCCCCCTTAAATAAATAAGCTCAAAACTTATAACACTGTCCGTTTATAACGCTGATGCGTGGCTTGGACCCCGTCATCCGCGTTATATTGGAGTTACAGTGTATAAAGGACATCGCACATTTGACATTTCACACCACCAAACATAGGTTGGTTACAATAAAAGACACTGCACATTTTACATTTCACACCGCCAGACATCAGGTGGATACAATACAGGACACCACACATTTGACATTTCACATCGCCAGACAATTAGGTTGGTTACAATAAAAGACACTGCACATTTGACATTTCACACAGCCAGACATAGGGTGGTTACTATAAAGGGTTCTATAAAACTTAAATAGAGTGGAGAAAAAACACCTGTGGCTGGTGATGGATATGGAAAGTGGAGTTATGAAATGTAAATTATGCACAAACATGAAAAGTAAATTTAAACTAACTAATGTTGCTACAAGCCAGACATAGGTTTGATACAAAAAAGAACACCGCACATTTGACACTTCACACAGACATACATAGGGTGGTTACAATTCAGGACACGGCTTAGATTTGACACTTCACACCGCCAGACATAGGGTGGTTACAATAAAGGGCACAGCTAATTTGACACTTCACACTGCCTGACATAGGGTGGTTACAATACAGAACACCGCACCTTTGACACTTCACACTGCCAGGCATAGGGTGGTTACAATACACGACACCCCACCTTTGACACTTCACACTGCCAGATATAGGGTGGTTACAATACAGGACACTGCACATTTTACACTTCACACCACCAGACATAGGGCAGTGCTCACGCTGCTGCCAGACATTATCGCCAATGGCGATTATTTTATCCAACTGGCTATTATTTCTTAAAATTGTCTAGAAAAAATGGTGATTATTTTATCCGCCTACATAAAAAAACAAATTGCCACTAAATGTTGTCCGGCGATTGCGAAACGCCTGCAAATCGGGCCATCAAGCAGGAAAAATTGATAACGAGATTACCTGTGTACACACTCGACCCTGTGTATTGTCATACACGCTTCAATAACTTCTGCGACATTGTGGCCTAGAGCATTTTTCTCAATCAGTGTCCGACAGCAGTGATATATTTCGGAAAAAACGTCTTTAATCTCCCTGTGCTTTACCAATTATCGGTAACTGTTAGATCTTTGTTAATTTTTCGCCAATTATTATTTAATCGTCATTATTGAAAATCGCCGCTAATATTGTTGGCTGGTTTTGTTTTGCACGCCATTTTTTCTGCAATTAGATTACGTTGAACATTGCTTGATGAAATAATTATTTAATCGCCATCAACTAATTATCCCCGTAATTACCGCTGTTTGTCGTCTGCTTTAACATAATGATTCCAATTTTTAACCAGGTAACCTGGTTTTCCCAATTCAAAGGGACCCGACATATGCCATGGTCAGCTGATTTTAACGAAACACGTGTTTGGAATTACACTAAGGTGGTGTATTTTAACTTACGCGCTGTGACGTTAATTGATGTAAACATGATCGGCATTGCGAAAGTGTTATTTTTGGAATAATAATTTACAATTGATATTGGCCTCTGCCTACAATATTGCGGCCGATGGCAAACGCCGTATTAAGAGATAAAGTAGTCGAACGATATGCACATTTTATATTATGCATATTAATATTTTATATTATGCATATTTCATGTGCAAAACGCGTACAATTTTTCGGATTACCGTTTTCGGATACTGTATTTTTTTCGTCCATTATGATTTATTTTCGAAGTTCATAACAGCAAAAATAGAATGACGAATACACATGAGGTGATACGGAAGGTGTGGTTTATAATATTTCGAGTATTCACCAAAAATTGCAATTGGAAAAACTATAAAAAATAGTATAATTAGTGCTCTGGGTGGGTTGGGGCCTCTGCCCTTAATTCTTATGTGTATGTAACTGTAGCTGAGATCTGGTTTGTTAAGTCACACCCGCAACATTGATTGTATTCTTTATTGTAAAGCCATGATAATATTTTATAAGAAAATGACACACTGATATTATGCTTGTTTTTGAGTATATATATATATTATAACTTAAATCAATAGATATACATTTAATAAAACATAGATAAAATGAGATTCATGGTTTTTTCTTTCTTTTTGCCTTCAGTACCGTTTTGCGGAAAAGTCCGCATATGTTTTGGCTATTAATTTTTTAAGGAAAAAAAATATGGCTATTATTTTCTGAAGGCCAGAGTGAGCACTGATAGGGTGGTTACATTACAGGAAACTGCACATTTGACACTTCAACCGCCAGACATAGGGTGGTTACAATACAGGACACTGCACATTTTACACTTCACACAGCCATGCATAGGGTGGTTACAATACAGGACACTGCACATTTGACACTACACACCACCATACATAGGGTGGTTACATTACAGGAAACTGCATATTTGACACTTCAACCGCCAGACATAGGGTGGTTACAATACAGGACACTGCACATTCCGTACTTCACACCACCAGACATAGGGTGGTCAAAATACAGGACACTGCACATTTGACACTTCACACTGCCTGACATAGGGTACTTCATGTTTAAAGTGTGCAATATATTACATTATAGTGATACGGGGAGAAATGTAAACATTGCAAAAAACATAATACGGGGAGAAATGTGAACATTGCAATGATCATATAAAGGTTATCTAGTTATAAACAAGAGATGTGTTAGTCAGAAACATAATGCCCCTATTGCGCCACTTTCAAAAAAAATCTTTTGTTGACCTTTGACCTTGAAGTATGACCTTGACCTTGAACTTCCATCACTCAAAATGTGCAGCTTCATGAGATACACATGCATGCCAAATATCAAGTTGCTATCTTCAAATTTGCAAAAGTTATGGCCAACGTTAAAGTTTTTTTCGGACGGACAGACAGATTGACATACTGACGGACAGTTCAACTGCTATATGCCACCCTACCGGGGGCATAACAAATGAATTATATACAGGGTTTGTTTTTTCCAAAAAGGGGAAGACGCTGGAAGCTGGGTGAAAGGGGAAAAATAGTGCGCAAAAGAGACATATTTGGGGAAAAAATAAAAACTGTTTATTTCAAAATCTATAACTCATCTACAGAGGAATGCCTCTGTCCTTTGGCAATTTAATAACACTGTGTTGGCTTCTAAAGTTGGATTTTTTTTCTACTGAAGCCTAGTGTCTATCACTATTATTGTGAGTTTTAATTCTCCTATAGGGGTTGTCCCATAATACAGCACCAGTTGTGACATAGGATATCTTTGTCACTACTGGATCCAAACAGCTCACAATATTTACACAATATTTAAGTCATATTTAGGTAGACTTATATATCCATGGGTATCGGAATTCGTATACTTGAGAATTGAAACGATCAGGTTTTGGTTGTGTTTCGTCTGGCTTGGAAAATAAAGTTGCAGAGCTGTATTTCTGTACTGGGGCCGGGGGACGATGTCAATTTTGTGATTTCAGTTTCATGATGAATGGGTAGACGATCTAGATCTGCTACAGTATGGAATAGTAAGGTGTTGCAGCTGCTGATTGTCTACTTTCACTTTCAAAATGTTCAATGTCCATTACCTCCGAATCCTGCTGGGTTTCAATGGTTTATTCTTAAAAAATGTGTCAATGTGTTTAGTACTTTGGAGTCTGAACGTTGTTTTTTTCATGTATGAACGCCAATTGTGAGACATTTTTTTCTATTTTCACGTTTACATCTTAGCTTTCACATAACCCGGATGAAAATTTGACTGGTTTCTGGTACGTAATGGAAGAAATACCCTACTTGCGCAAGACCGGAATCCAGTGAAATAGTCACGTGATTATTATGGTCAGTGTTTTTTATGCGGTTTCGGGGCCGATATTCGGCCCCATTCCCCTCAAAAAAGAGTATATATTTTTCCCCTATTTTGTACAAAAAATCCCCTCCAGAAGTAAAAAATATATTTTATTTTTTTTAGAAAGAACCCTCTAATGATTTATATATCTCAAATTTATTTCATAAACAACTAACAAAGTATATAACAAATTTATATGTTTTTGAATTATTATAAAGAGTTATATTAAATTATTTTTTCCCAAAACAGTGGACTTTTCATATAAATTGCATTTTTTCCCCAAAATGGCCAGGAAAATGCCTGATGCATCTATACTATGTCAATATTTGTTGATAAAAACATTCCACTTTGGTCCATTTTATTGATAAAACATGCTTAAATTTGCCATTTTATCAATAAACAAGGGCTGTTTGTAAAACATGCATGCCCCCCTATATGGGCTATAAGTTGTAGTAGCAACCATTGTGTGAATACGTTTTTTGTCACTGTGAACGGTGGTGGTGGTGGTGGTGGTGGTGTAGTAGTAGTAGTAGTAGTAGTAGTAGTAGTAGTAGTAATAGTAGTAGTAGTAGAAGTAGTAGTAGAAGTAGTAGTAGTAGTAGTAGTAGTAGTAGTAGTAGTAGTAGTAGTAGTAGTAAAAATAGTAGTAGTAGTGGCAGTAGTAGTAGAAGTAGTAGTAATAGTAGACATGTTGGTGGTGGTGGTGGTGGTGGTGGTGGTGGTGGTGGTGGTGGCGGGTGGCGGTGGGTGGTGGTGGTGGTGGTGGTGGAGTAGTAGTAGTAGTAGTAGTAGTAGTAGTAGTAGTAGTAGTAGTAGTAGTAATAATAGTAGTAGTAGTAGTAGTAGTAGAAGTAGTAGTAGTAGTAGTAGTAGTAGTAGTAGTAAAAATAGTAGTAGTAGTGGCAGTAGTAGTAGTAGAAGTAGTAATAGTAGACATGGTAGAATTGATGGTGGTGGTGGTGGTGGTGGGTGGTGGTGGTGGCGGCGGCGGCGGCGGCGGCGGTGGTGGTGGTGGAGTAGTAGTAGTAGTAGTAGTAGTAGTAGTAGTAGTAGTAGTAGTAGTAGTACCTAGACCTACCGACCTACCGACCTATATACCGACCGACCGACCGACATGAGCAAAGCAATATACCCCCTCTTCTTCGAAGGGGGGCATAAAAATACCGATTTAGACTCAAAATGGCTAGGAAAACTGAGACTGTGCATGAAGGCTGAACTGTCTGAAACTATACTGTTGAAAAAAATCATTGATATATATTTAAGAAAAAGAACAGAGAAATTTAGCTGTGAATATTACATTCATACAAACATGTGTATTCATACATGTATAATAATTATCATAACATATAAAAGAGTGATTTTTTTTATTTTCCCCATTTTCTAAAAAACGACACATTTTTCCCCTTTGGACTGGCCCAGCCACCAATCCCCTATTTGTGAAAAAAAACCACTGACGGTTATCAAGTTTACAATGCAAACAAGCACACTCGAGTTACCATTTCTTGATATATTGATTATAAAAAACAATACTGAAATTAATACTGATATATATTACAAAGAAACTGATTCTAAACAATATCTTAATTTTACCTCGTGTCATAATAAACACACAAAGATAAATATTCCTTTCACTTTAGCGAAACGGATCTGCACCATAGTTTCGAATGATAAACTTAAACTAAAACGTTTAAATGAACTTAAGCATTCACTTATTCAAAGAAAATATCCACAATCTATTATAAATACAGGTATTAAAAAAGCACTTTCCATCCCTAAACATGAATTACTTTCAAAATCAACACAAAAAGACAAGAGTAATATAATTCCATTTATTTCAACACAAAATCCAAAAAATAAAGAACTGTTTGGCGTATTAAAAAACAACATTGACATTTTACAAACAGACCCGGTTATGAATAAAATAATTTCAAATCAGAAGATAATAAAATGTAAGCGACAGCCACCTAATTTAAAACGTCTGTTAACCAAATCTTACTTTTCATCTCAAGAACCAAGAGTATCCAAATGTAACAGTGATTTTTGTTGATTTTTTTTCTTACAGCCTGTGCCTTTTGGATTGGGAAAATTAGCGCGATAAACCATGAAATTGGGAAAAATAGCGCGATAAACCATGAAATTGGGAAACATTATAAATATGATTATAAGAACAGAATTAAAATTATTAAAATATGTTTGACAGCATTTTTATATTATAAAGTGCTAATTTAATGTGTTCTTACAATGAAGACAATGTTAAGTTAATATCCTTCCACATTCATATTGAACTTGCAATAATCTATATAGATTCTTAAATAAACCATTTAATCATAACCTCTTTAACAGTAAGAATTTAATTCAGTATTCTTTTAAATTAAATATCATATGGTAAAAAGATTAACAAATATTTATAAAAAAAAACGCTTTAGTGGTCTTGCTATGTCAATGATGTATTAAATAAAGTTAAAATAATTTATTTCATTTCTTTACCTTTCAACATCTTGCACTTCAATGCTATTTCAGTAAACTGTAAAGCGTGACAAACATAATAAAGCATAATATGCATATGAATCTGATTTTACACAGATCCACTAACATATAAATCATATCATGTTTGTCTCTTTCCATTTTCGAATGATACTCATCTTAAATGCATTAACTTTGTGAGTAATGGTAGACTAACTCCAATTTCCCAACACTGATTTCCGTGATGCACATTCACTGTGAAGATTTGTAATACATATTTGTTGTTTTTATCTCAAACGTTGTATTTTGCATTAATTGACACACGCATTAAATTATTCCGTAATAACCATATGATATCCGTTGTTTATTTGAATAATTATCATTTTCGCCGCTTATCGTAAATTTCTCGTCTGCTTGCCGCCATCTTGGGCGTGTGTAAAAACAGGCGTTTACAATCGGAATACATCGACTATCGTCGGTATCCTCCGCAATATAGAGAGAGATGTGGATAGCAACGTAAAATCGTATTTGGCTAAATTCGCGAAAAATACGTAAGTCAGTTGTTGTTCGGCGACGACTCGGCAACTCGATCGGCACTCGTTCGAAATTATTGCTAAATTACATTGTAATCTTATTGGCTTCATTGGGAAAATTTTGTCTTTTTTTGGGAAATTTTAATCAAATTTTTGGGAAAAAACGTCATTTTTTGCAATTGGGAAGCAGCCGAATATCGGCTGTAATTTCTGGCAAAAAAAATCACTGTGTAATGACTCTAGATGCGCCCTGTGTGGTTATATTATTGTA
This sequence comes from Dreissena polymorpha, assembly GCF_020536995.1. Classification (NCBI taxonomy): domain Eukaryota; kingdom Metazoa; phylum Mollusca; class Bivalvia; order Myida; family Dreissenidae; genus Dreissena; species Dreissena polymorpha. Next base: position 27,205,056 of record NC_068355.1, read on the forward strand.
GGGAATTCTTTTGATTTTAATGGCAAAATGTTCAAAATAAAAACTAATATGTCATGTGATATACAAAATGTGATTTATGTATTATTATGCAATGGATGCAAACAATATTATATAGGTCAAACTGGCGATAAACTTAGAAATAGGCGATCTGTCCATGAACAACAAATGCGAGACCCCTCAACAAGACAGATGCCTTTAAGTAAACATTTAGATGAATGTTCACATAATGAACCAAAATTTAAAATATTTCCATTTTATAAGCTATTTTCGAACAATATTTCAGCTAGGTAAGCAAAAGAACAACATTTTATACATGTATTTAAACCCAAATTAAATTTCATTTAATATTTATTGACGTTATGACGTCATAATTGATATGACGTTATCTCCATGACATTTTGACGTTGTAATATATTGTATTATGCCCTGATGAGCTATGCGAAAAGCGTTGGCTAAATCAATATATATTTAAAATCCCAGACACGTGTTTTTACTTTTATTATATATATATATATAGACATAGCTTTATCAATAATATGCATATTCTAAGTGGAACAATGGAACAAGAGATGTGTTTGTCAGAAACACAATGCCCCCTGTTGCGCCGCTTAGAAGCTATAAATTTGACCTTTGACCTTGAAGGATGTCCTTAACCTTTCACAATTCAACATGTGCAGCTCAGTGAGATACATATGCAAGCCAAATATAAAGTTGCAATCTTCAATATTGCAAAATTTATGACCAAGGTTTGACTCTGCCTTGAAGGCATACATTTGACCTTTTACCTTGAAGGATGAGTTGTCTGCTCTTGTTTTTATATTGGGGTCATGTTGGTAAAGAAGTTTGCAAAATATGAAAGCAATATGTTAAGGGACATACAAATATTTGAGCTGGAGTGCAAACTTTAACATAGATTTATCAATAATATGCATATATTCTAAGTGGAAATTAAGGGACATAATTCTTACAAAATGCTTGACACAGTTGTCTGCTTTTGTTTATAGATTGGGGTCATGTTGGTAAAGACGTATGCAAAATATAAAAGCAATATATCAGGGGACATAGACAATAATTGAGGTGGTACACAAACTTTAACATAGATTAATCAATAATATGCATATTCTAAGAGGAAAAAGAGCGTTAATTCTTATAAAATGCTTGATACAGTTGTCTGCTCTTGATTATAGATTGGGGTCATATTGGTAAAATAGTATGCAACATATGAAAGCAATATGTCAAGGGAGAGAGAAAATATTTGTGCTGGTATGTAAACTTTAACATAGATTTATAAATAATATGCATATTCTAAGTGGAAAAAGGGACATGATTCTTACAAAATGCTTGATACAGTTGTCTGATCTTGTTAAAAGATTGGGGTCATGTTGGTAACGAAGTATGCAAAATATGAAAGCAATAGGTCAAGGGACATATAAAATATTTAAGGTGGTACACAAACTTTAACATAGATTTATCAATAATATGCATATTCTAAGTGAAAACAGGGCCATAATTCTTACAAAATGTTTGTTACAGTTGTCTGCTCTTGTTTAAAGATAAGGGTTATATTGGTAAAGAAGTATGCAAAATATGAAAGCAATATGTCAAGGGACATAGACAATTTTTGAGATGGTACGCAAACTTTAACTTTCCAACGATCACGCGCACGTGGGGATGAGTAGGATAGCTCCACTATATATATTTCATATATAATAGTCGAGCTAAGAAATGACAAAAATAAAAACATTTTTTATATTGTATGAGTAATTTTGTCCATTGTTGCCATTAAATTAATTTTTAGCATAATAAAAAATAATCTTATTTAGCATTTGCACCAAAGTATTTGATAAATGGTATATAGCAAAGTAGGATATAAATATGTAGTCAGAAGGTCCCCACACCTTTCTCCAAAAGGTAAAACAAGAAATACATGTTAAAAGATATATGGCGTTGATTGTGGTCGGTGTTGATGAACGATCAAAAGTTATATCTATGAAAGTAAAAAATGCCTTTTTTTGCAAAGTTCTTAGCTGCATTACACACAAATCAATTAGTGGGTGTTGCGCCAGATTTGGTGGCTTATTTACCTTTATTAGATGTTATTAATCAGAAACATTTTTACAGATTAGAAAGACACAAGAAGACTGAACATAAATGAAAGCATATACATGTAGGCCAGCCGACAACACAGTAATCACCCCGTACATATTTGAAATAGTTATACGCATATTCTTCGAACAGACCTGTTGTTTGGGTTTATTGGACATTGTTATTTGATTCCATTATTAATAGTTTAGCGAGTCATAGCACTCATGTTTAATATATTTGTCTATATGGTTGAATATTTCTAATTAAATTAATCAAAACTGATACATTTGTACTTATCTTTCAACTGTTGAAAAGATATTAAGAATCTTTGATTGACATACCATAAAAATATCTTTATATACATGTAATATATTTTTTATCAAAATAAACTTAAAGAGCACATAGTTAAAGCGATTTAAGGATTTCTATACCAAACCGCGAACTGACCTTGATACCTTCCAGTTGGAATGCAATGCATTAATAAGGTGATGTAACGATTCCACTGTTGAACAACGGCTTGATTAAAGCTTTATACATTTACGTGTTTAATGGTCATGTTATTTAACAACATTACTTATATGATCTAACATTTATGAGTGCACAGATGCAATATATTTTTTCGGGAGGGTGCGGGAAGACTATTTTGATCATAATCCCCCGATACAGTTTTTTAAAGTTAAATTGAAGATTAATGATATGTTATTACAAAACTGAAATAAAATAACTTGCATAAAATTGTGATTTATTTAGAATGCAAAACAAGAGGGCCATGATGGCCCTGTATCGCTCCACTGTTTTTTTTATGCGAAAAAAGCATGCGCAAGTGTTGAAATGTACTCAAGCATGTGACTTTCTCTTTCTATCCCTTGTCCCACTGGAAGGGTTGGAAGGGTGAGCATTTTTATTTATGGACAACGTTACTGCGGTGTTAAATAGGCCTTATTTAAGCATATATTCATTTTTGTGACCCCCGGGGCAGGGTCAAATTTGACCCCAGGGGCAAAATTTGAAAAAACTTGGTAGAGAGCTTTAAAAATTTAATACATACCAAATTTGGTAAACATAGTCCCAATGGTTATGGACAAGAAGATTTTTAGTTTGCACAAAATAGGCCCAATATAAGCATATGTTCAATTTTGTGACCCCTGGGGAACGGTCAAATTTGATCCCAGGGGCTTAATTTGAACAAACTTGGTAGAGGACTATAATATGTCACTACATACCAAATTTGGTAGCCCTATACCATACGGTTATAGACAAGAAGATTTGTAAAGTTTGCACAAAAAAGGCCTTATTTCAGCGTTTGTTCATTTTTGTGACCCCCAGGGCAGGATCAAATTTGATCCCAGGGGCATAATTTGAACAAACTAAGTAGAAAACTATTAGATGTCACTACATACCAAATTTGGTAGCGCTAGGCCCTACGGTTATGGACAAGAAGATTTTTAAAGTTCGCACAAAATAGGCTTTATATAAGCATATGTTCATTTTTGTGACCTAGGGGCAGGGTCAAATTTGACCCCAAGGACATAATTTGAACAAACAAAGAAGAGAACTATTAAATGTCACTACATACCAAATGTGGTAGCACTAGGTCCAATGGTTATGGACAAGATTTTTAAAGTATGCACAAAATAGGCTTTATATAAGCAAATGTTCAATTTATTGACCCCCAGGGCCAGGGTCAAATTTGGCCCCAGTGGCATAATATGAACAATTTGAAAGAGGTTCACCTCAGGAACATTTGTGAGAAGTTTTATCAATATTGGACTTGTAGTTTAGGAGAAGAAGATGTTTAAAGAAAAAGTTAACGCACGCACGCACTACGGACACAGGACCATGACATACATGTAATCCCTAAAAGCTAAAAAATTAAGATTGAGGAAAATACTTGTGCTTTGTGTTTTCCTTGACTCTTCAAGAGCCATATACATTTTGCATTTTTCAGTAGTGCTACTGACATAGTTTTTGAGTCATTTCCCTTGGTTTCTTTTCATGCTTTTTTCCCAGGGCATATGTTAGTGTACATAGTGTGCTTTGAAACATAACATTCCTTCTCATTAGCTATTCCATGTAAGGCATAACATCTGATTCGATGAGATTTATTAAAACAATATTATATTTTTCAGATTGCTGCATGCATAGAATGAATGTTGGCAAGAAAGAAAAAAAAACGCAGATTAAAAATCAGAGTGTTGAAATGTTGAACATCTAATTGATGCAAAATAGTGCAATATTGTTTCTATTCTAAAATCTTGTATCAATGGAATTTGATCATTGTTGTGTTAAGTTTGATTTGACTGAGACTGATTCCACAAAAAAATGTTGTGGGTTATTTTGTAATTGAAACAAAATGCTACCTGTGTTGATCTTTTGAATGCCACTTATTAGTGTTCATGAATTTCTGCCCATGGAAATAATGTTTGTTGCTCTTTTGCGATGCTTTAATCATGACGCTTCATGGACGAATACAAAGGTAGAAATACCATACATTTATCCAATTCAAATTGAAATGCACATCAAATTTGTTTACTTCTATTTGTGAAAAAGACATATGTTATGAAATTAAAAATTATAATGTCGATAAATTTAACTAAAATTAATTTAGGCAAAAAAATTGTTCAATCACATGAATATTATACATCTAACAATCTATATTTACAGTACAGCCAACGCGGCACAAACAGAATCCGGGGCTATGCCACGGCCAGATTATTAGTCCGCGGCGGCCAAATCGTGTGTTCACGCGGCGTATCGCCGTGGCACTCGACATCAATCCCCGCAACGACACTGAGTCTGTATTAACCTCGCGTACTTTCGCGGAGTAAATCTGCCGCATACGTACGCGGCGGATCGAGTGAAAAGATATCCACCTACATGTACAAACATGTATGTGTAGCGTAGAATTAATCACGTGCAACTGTTAATGTTTCGTTCGATTATCACTATTAAATTTGTAATCCGAAACACACTTCCGAATTTTAATGCTAACGCGACCTTTGGCAAATTCTAAGCGTCAATTTAATAAACAGTGCTAAAATATCCTTTGTTTCATAAAAAGCGCACAAAAATTATGCAGACATGTAGAACGTCATACATGAACATCACGTCAGGCGTAAATTGCGTCTTCAGTGGAAAAAAAACGCCCCGATTAGACGTTATTTCATCATCTCTATAAATAGTAACAACTGCAATAATGTATTTGATACTTAAGGAAAAAGCGAGAATGTTTGTGTATCGTAAATATTTACCAGCATTTGCTTTAAAACTGGAATATACGGGATTATTAGGTAATTAGTAGCGATATTTACTGTATAATATGAACAAAAAAAAACATGTTTATATACGCATATTCAAACAATAGTTATAATAAGCTGATAACTAACAAAACAACAAATACGTCGTCACCGTCTTTATTATTGATGTGGATTCAAACTGCTAATTTTCTCAGCTTAAATATAATAGCAAAATCAAAATGCAAGCTATTTATTAATCCACCATATTCTGGAGCCTTGACCACTTGTATGAGCGAAAACATAATTACGTGACCTTGTTTATGTGTGAAATACATACACTACGGGCAGGAAACAAACTTAATTGGCCAGACACATTAACTACGCTTACATGTATATGCTTATACAATCTGCGCACAATAAATTTATAATGATTTTAATTAATAGTATAATTGTTCTTTCAAAATTTGTTAACTACATGTAACTAATAATTTAAAAAAGATTTTTTATTTCATGATGCGCATCGACTTGGCATCATGTCGCGGCTCGAGGTATGCCTTGGCGGACAGATGCGAAGTTTCGCGGCGAAATGCGACTTGCCGACGCATACTGACGCGGCTTCAACGACTGACGCGTCATCGACTCGTTACGCCTTGCCGCCGCGGATCACGAAATACATTTGTTCCGCTTTGGCTGTACTGTATACCTTTCATTTCAACATCATCAATATATGTATCCCAGAAAAAGCAACTTTTTGGAAAAAAAACACTAATCTGCTGGTACAAATAAACATGACCCATTTATGATCTTTTCAAAATCACACACCGTATCAACCATTATTATTTAAAGGAAGCTATCACTGGTTGATATAATTGACCAGCGCTGTTTGTACCGGGGTGATTAGTGGGTTTTTATAAACTCGTGCCTTTCCGGGATCAGACTATTGGGACTCATAAGACTGTGTTTGGCAGAAAAAGATAATCCCCAGTGACCTATTTCTGGTGACTTACAGAAACAGTTGACATAATCTCTGAACTAATCCCAACAATGCAGCATTTAATGATTTTCCTTCAAGAAACTATTTTATTGCCATTAAATCCATGTCAATTGTGTTCATTCGCACACTGTTTAGCCATGCAAGAGATGTTTGTGCATGTAAACTGTAATAGAGTTGATAATTTGCATGGGTAACCTAATTCAGGTGTAATCAAAGCAAAGGGAGATTACAACATTGAACTTGGCTGTGTTAACACAAGTGCATTTGTCTGCTTCACAATGCAATTTATGTATTACTTTTTTGAAGAGGAAATAATTAAGTTATCCTCTGATGACCGATTATTGTCATATTAAGAAAAAAGTACCGTATTTTTCGGGGTATAAGACGTGACTTTTTTACAGACAAAAGTTACATATGCGTCGTATGCCCCGGAGCGTCTTATGTATGTACAAAATTAATTTTTCTAAAGTCAAAATGTCAAATTTTTAAGTCAGAATTGCATAAATCCGCGAGTTTGATAACCATTACCAGTAAGTTTTGCTGTTTTTGTAACACAATTTTATTTAACACAAAGTCGGTTACACACTTCTAACAATACTATTGGTGTACTATACAGTACTGTAACGTCAATAAAACAATGCAACAAAAAAGTAGTCGTCTGCTAAATTTATTTTACTAGCTAACCTTACGAATTTTACAACAATTTATTACAAGCGTTTATTGGTATGCCTGCGATACCACATGTCTGCAAACATGAGATCTCAAATACCCTTTAACCATCTGCGATAGATGAACGATCATAATCTCTCCATGGGAGACGAATGATGTCCCCAGTGTGGATTAAAAGCGTTTATTGGTAAGCCAGTTACACCACACGTCTGCACACTTGTGTTAAGATTATCACGATAAGAATATTAGCCCTTCTCATAACAGGCCTCATTTTAATATTCATCATAAATGCTCGTGTTACCAATTAAAGAATGCCGGTATACTTATGCTACAAAAGTTGTGCAAAAATACAATTTTTAGAAAATGGTACATTTATTTTTTATGAAACAGCAAATGCTGCATTTATAGCCTAAATGCAGTTTAATACACAATAATTGTTTTTTATTTTATTTTGTTGTATTATCAAATGCGCATAATTAAATTTGTATTTTCCAATTTTATTGCTAACGCTAGCCACATCTATTGCTCATGTACTTTTCTTTTGTTCAGTTGGAAAGCGCGCGAAAATTAGCGTGGGTGTCATACACTGTTGAAGAAAAAACTGTGTAGTGAGGAGAATGCTGTATCTTTGACGTTACGGTCATTTAGGTAGTTTATTTATGAAACAGATAATGTTCTGTGTACTGATTTACAGGAAAATCTGGTCAAGACTGGATTTAATTTTGGTAATTGTGAAAACATGATCAGTAGTGTTTAGACTGCGATGTTTTGACAAAACAGATAAACATGTGCGAATGCAACGGCTTGCAGATATGGTCAATTATTACCAGTAATACATTGTTCTGAATGATGTTGTTGTTTAAAATAATGCGTTCAAATAAATTTAATGGAGAAATTATATAAAGACAATGAACATGTGAGAGAACAAATGGCTGCACCGTATTAAGATGAATCTTCTATCTTAAATAAAACACGAAAGAGGATTAAACATTTAATGGATTAACATGAATGAATGCATATTTGGGAATATTCCATGATGATTTATGTGCGTCATGTACCCCCGAGCGTCTTATGTATGAAAAAAAAAATGTTTAAAAAAAGGGGATGCGTCTTACATTCCGTTGCGACATATAACCCGAAAAATACGGTAACAGCATTTCTAAATTAATTCAAACAATCCAACATTAAAACATTTCCATTTACAGATTTTATTGATTCCCTTGAAATCAATGTCAAAATAGTTTATTAACTACATGTTTAACCACTCAAAGCCAATAGCTCTATAAACACATGCAATAACATTTATTACATGCTTGGTTTCCTTGCATCAAGATGTCACACCAGAAAGGGAGAGTACTCAATAGCAAAAGGCATAAGGCCAACTAATCTTATAAATTTGATTCATATACTATTCAAAGATTTGCAGGGAATAATCTAGAATTTACTACCTATGGGTCCCTGAATTTGCAGATTTTAGACCAATGAGCCCCAGGCCAAAATTAATGCGTCCAACTTGAAAAAGAATGGGTCCCAATTTTTTAAAGATACCAAGAAATGAAGAAAATGAGTCTAAATGACACTAGCTCAATAACTATATTTTGCATTAAACTTTTAATAATCTCAAAAACAGTGAGTTTTGAAACCAAAAAACAAATTCAGAGTTATCACTATCTTGTTAATGCCATCACATAGGCTATAACAGTGTCGTCTGTTACATGAATGTAACCTGTTACAACATTTCAACTTGATTCAAGTCAATGATAATAGCATTGTTAATATCCGAATTGCGAACCTGATAATATTATTATTAACATCCGAATTGCGAGCTGTTGACCTACATTATATAAGTTTAGAGTTGTTTGTTTTGGATCTTGCTTCAACACCTTATTTCGGAGGCATTATTTCTGTATTATTTATGACTAAGTTACAAAACCTTAAAGCAGGCCTTTAATCCGGGGACTCTAGAAAATATCATAACACACTATATTTAAAAGGTCGATTATAATTGATTTGTATTATACAGCAGCGGCTCAACTAGAGCCAATCAAAAAACTTGTTGCAGTCTTCAAGCCTCATTCGGTTAATTTCAACGTTCATCGCTACACTTTTGACTCATACCTGAGATGGTTTGTACTTATCGTGATTGGCGTATGCCAGGCTTGGTAAAATTGGAAAAAATCTGCAGGAGAAAATTTAGCCGGACCAAAAAAAACAACAACAAAACTATTAGTGCTGCAACAATATACCGGTTTATCGGTATATATCGCAATACGCAATTCGCATATTGTATTGCGATACGATTTTCATCATACCAGTACGAACAAAAATTCATTCACATTTCGTCCAGAAAAACCATTCGAAATAAGGATAACAAGGTAAACAAAACAAAGCAGTGTAAAAAAAAATCCGTAAAAATAGCATTCTGAAAGTGTATTATACGGAGTAGCGTTGTTACATCGGAGCATTCGTTCGATGCTTTTAAACAGATTATCGTTGAATTAATTGCGCACAGCTGTAAATGTTTTGTTCGATTCTGAATTGAGCATTATTAAATTTGTATTCCGAACTTCGGAATTACGCTTCCAAATTTTAATGCTAATGCGACAATAAAAAATTCTAGCGTCAAATAAAAAGTGCTTTATCCTTTGTCTCAAAAAAAAGCGTGTGAAAATTATACAGACATGTAGAACGTGGCATGGAAAGTATGGGTGTATTTTGTGTTGTTAAAAATGGGAACATCACGTCAGGTGAATTACTCGTGTTCATTGGAAAAAAACGCCCCAGTTGGACGTTATTTCATCACATCTTTAAATAGTAATGAATGCCAAAATGTATTTGATACTTAAGAAAATTTGCGAATGTTTGTGTTTCGTGTTATTCTTGAGCACATTTATAGTAAATATATACCAGAATTTGCTTTAAAACTGGAATATACGGGATTATCAGGTAATTGGCAAGTTATAATTTTGGTACAAGTAAGCAATATATTGCGATATATTGAAATACGGGTTTTTGAACTGACAATATATTGCAATACGGTTTTTGGCGTATTGTTGCAGCACTAGTGCATGTTATAAAGATATCACTAAAACATTGTTAATATTTAATAAACAACCTTTTTAAAGCCATGCTTCATAAAGAAATTCATATTTTAATGTCCTTATCTACTCGAAAAATATGTCAAAGCTATCTAGATCTTTTTTGTTAGAACGCAGTTGCCGATTTTGCGACTCAGTTTGAAGTAGGTGTTGTGTAACCAGTTGGATTTGCTAATTGTAAGTTACAAAGTTATTGCAAACATCAAAACAAGGGACAAAATTGTCACAAAACCAGGTTTTCATTGTGAAAAAAAATCTGATAAAGGGAGAAAACTCAAACTGAACTTTTGAAATGAACAAACAAAATTAACCCCCTTTGTAAGTTTGTTTTTAAAAAAAATATATTTTTAGTCGTGGCGACTTTGACATTGGAGATATTGACGTGATTCTTTCGTGCGACACACCGTCCCATAATGGTGAACAAAAGTGCCAAATGATTTTAAAATCTCACAATGAATGACATAGTTATGGCCAGGACAAGCTCATTTATGGCCATTTTTGACCTTTGAACTCAAAGTGTGACCTTGACCTTGGAGATATCGACGTAATTATTTCGCGCGACACACCGTCCAATGATGGTGAACAAATGTGCCAAATGATTTTAAAATCTGACAATGAACGACATAGTTATGGCCCGGACAAGCTTGTTCCGCCCGCCCGCCAGCCCGCCAGCCAGCCCGCCAGCCAGCCAGCCCGCCCGCATTCGCCAATCTAATAACCAGTTTTTTCCTTCGGAAAACCTGGTTAACAATAAGCAATTTCATTTTCATGATGTAGTAAGGGGTTTGCTCTTACAATTTTGAAAAAAAAGATTTGTTTGCATTCATTTTACAGTTTGCCAGTCGTCAGGACCGACATTCTTGTTAAACCTGCCGGTCCAAGTGGAAATCTGCCGGTCAGGACCGGCGGACAGGCAATTTTGCAAAGCCTGGTATGCATTAACGGATTCATTTCAGCAATGCGTCCGAGTGGACGCACATATTTCAAAACTATGCGTCTATTTCGATATTTGTGCGTCATAGACGCGGGATGCGCATGTAGATTATTCCCTGGATTTGATACAATAACTGTCCAATATGAATGGGGGTAGGGTAACTTGCCCTTGAGTCGATTTCGCCCTTGAGTCTGACATTTTTATCTATGTAATTTTCACCGTTAAAGAAAACTAATTAAACTAATTAAACCAAAAATTAGTTAAAACAAAGAGCAATTTCTAAATTGAATATACAATTATTGTATACTGGTATGCAGTACTGCAGGCCCCTTCACACAAGAGAAAGGCCCCTTCATCATACTTAATTACTTTAAAATTGTGCAAAATTCCCAAAATTTTAAGTTGACCTTGGAGAAAATGTTCCCCTTTCTTAGTTTTGTGGATATTTCCCCCATAAAATTGAATGCCCGGCCTTTTCCCCACATTAAGAAAATAAGCATTGCTGATAGTTAAAAGACTGTGACAGTGACTGAAGTCAACAAAGAATGTCAATAAACTATTTGTACAAATACAATCACAACTATATTTGTAAGGAATCAATGAAGTACATAAAACAACAGAACGTATGTGGGAGATCAAAAACATAATTAAACATACTTAGTTTTAAAAGCACAAAGCAATTACTGGCATTACGAAAATGTCATTGACAACTAATTCCCGGTCGCAAAATTATATGCCAACTCAGAATTTTACTACAAATGTCAATAAACTGGCCACAAAGATGTACAAATCAATGAAAAAGCACTGTAACGCGTAAAACTGAAGGAGAACAAACTGTGTATGCCCCGAAAATAACAATCTGAGTTGCAGGACGTGTGTTCATGAAACCGTAAAAAATATTGACATATTTACTCGGAAGTGTTTGGTGCGCATGGGCAGAAACATTTCATGCATGTTAACAAAAATATGATGTGATTTTTACCGCTCATATTTCTTGTAAGCTCTCTTTGATTTTCAGTTTTTCATTCTATGAAATAAATAAATTTCTTCTCAGTAATTATCGACCGAACATTGGGACCGGCAACATAGCATTTTCAATCCGACCTGTCTTAAAAATGTCGGTCAGGTCCGACGGTCCTGCACTTTTGGGAATGTCTGATGTTTTATCTTTGTATATCTGTACTTTTCTTTGTTACCCCCAGTGCTACAAATGGTTGCGTTGTTGTAAAAGTCTGATAGACACTTCAAGTGACCATGTCAATTTTCCTCTTTTTATAACATATTTTCGTCAACATGCTGACAAAATAATACACTTAAAAAATCAACACAGGACTGTTACTGTGCAATTTACACTTTAATAATAATAGGGAAAGGATTATCAAATAAATGCTTAATACAAATCTGTGTCCGTGTTAAGGGCGAATGTGTCCGACTCATGGGCGAATTCAGTGGGTATTGTTATTCAACTATTTTTCAATGAGAATAAGCTGGGAATCAAATAATTATTTGTAAAATAGACTCCCATGATATTATAGTTAAAGCCTGCAGAAGCCGAGTCCCGGCTTTGATCACAAACTTTGTATTATAGACTTATACCGTTAACCTGTGCGACTCAAAGGCGAGATACCCTATTCCAACTAAACATGTGTATATATCGCCTGAGGCCATAATGGATGTATGTGCTCTTAGGCAAGAATCTATTATAATAATGCATGAAACATTTTCTGAAAATCAAAATATACTTAAAGTATTTGTTGAAGTGTTGTTTTACCACTACTGAAGTGCAGTTGACAGCTACTTAGAAATTATGTGGACATTTAGATGGAGAGGACTAATTAAGTCATGGAAATGGATACAGTTGGATTATTTTAGTCGCAGTAGAGCAAAGTCGGGTAATTTCGACACCTTAAGAGTAAAATTTGATTTAGTCCTGATGTGTCGAAATTACCCTCCAAGTGCCCAAACTTGATGAAAAACACCGTTTTGACTTGTTGATATTTGCTAACGAACGTTATTATCGTTGCCGGCATAATTCAAAACTTCAAGCGATTTAACTAAATGCGGCGGAGTGTAATTTCGACAGTAAGCGGCTAATTTCGACAGTCAGCGGCTAATTTCGACACTTGTCTTTGTATTAATTTTCAACAACTGTTTTAATCAGTTATTTACATTGTATGTCTCAATTAATAGAATTTCACGATCTCTTTAATGTCTAGTGTTAATTAGGCTCGATTGTTCATTGTCGGCTCGGGTACTGCTAACATTTACCCCGGGTACATTGAAGTATACTTACATGTACCCCGGGTACGGTAAATATACTAAAACGTACCCGGTCGAAATTAGACTGTACCCGAGTTTTATTCCCGCCCTAAATCAGATGTCGTAAAACGCGCTACCGATTACCGTTATTACGAAACAAACTTCTGTTATTTGTTTTTATAAACTGCATCAACATGCTTTTTGAGTATGGGTTCCGATAATATAGAGGCAATTTAACAGAAAATTATCATAAATATGAACATAATTAATCTAAAAAAAATAGCCGACGACGACCGATTTAGCGTAAAAATTCCCGGGTAGATTTTAGTATAACTGTACCCGGGGTACATGTAAGTATACTTAAGCGTACCCGGGGTATATGTAAGTAGTACCCGAGCCGAAAATGACCAATCGATTGTTAATAAGGTTGTGGTGGTTTAGTGGATGTGATGTCCGCCTAGCGATCAGGAGAGAGTGTTTTAATAAGTCGTAGGCTTTCCATGCAGTGGAGCTTTAATAAATAGGATTATACTAAACTAGTGTTAATTTGCAAATCAGAGAATTATAAATAAATTGCATTTAGAGTTCGTATTGTGCTCCCACTTGACTCAATATACAGTACAGACACCGTGTACTTAAACAAACGCCACTCGCCGCAATGTTCATCTCACTGTCTTAAAGCTTACCAATATGAACCCCGCGATAGGTGTTCAGATCAAATGTCGCGGGGGCCGTTTGCCATAGACTAACACCGCGGACCCATAATATCTACCGCGGTGATCATCGTGTTCGCTAAATATAATTGAACATAAACGTATTGAATTGATCCCTTTAATTTAAGAGTGATAATGAATAAATAAATTCTATTTTAATGTACATGCTGGTCGAAAGGATGTGATAAGTATTTAAAATATATTGGCGACAATAAAACGCCTCCGATACATATGTGTCAACTGTATCTATCGAATACATGCAACTTCTCCCTTCTTTAATTATCCATTACTCGATAATCCCATATACGCCCGATTTCCGTTTTTAAAGCAAATTATCTGAGGGAAATATAGACGATAAGAGTGCTCGAGAATGCCATAAACATAAACGTTCGCAATTTTCGAAAGTATCAAATGAATTTCGGCATATGATTCTATTTAAAGGTTTGATGAACTGCATGTAAGCCCCTAAACAATACAGTTGTATTCCAAAATGCGAAAATCATCTTACACGGTTTGCACGCGCCGGGTACAGCTATTTTCGGTTAGCAACTTCTAGATAAAATAAATGAATTTCTTTGTCCTGATAAAAAGCGCGCGAAAATTGGCGTGGGTGTATTTATTTGTAAATACAAATTTCGTAGCGGGTACAACATTGTGATCATTTGATTTCCATTAAAAGTTTCGTTGTGAATTTCAACTAAAGTTGAAATATCTCGCGATATATTTGGCATTGCCATTAAGAGTTAATAGTATTGATCATCTAAACGCTTTATTTACGTTTCCGACGTTATGTACTGTACAAATTTAAGTGCATACGTGTGCACATACTTATAACATCTACATGTAGTACACATGTATATGATTTTCTTTTGTACATGTACATTTAAAACGCGCGAATGACCCTTGCAGACAGGTGTTTACGGTGGTTGCGCAGCATCCGAGGTGATCACAGGTGATCCAATTAACGATATAATTAAGTAAAAAAAATACATTTTCATTAATCAATAACCTTTACAATCTTTAAATAGCTCTAATTTTATACAATCTGCTTGAAAAGATATAGAGAGAGCTAAATATAATATTCAATAAGCTGCGTCAACTATTTAAAGAGTAATTCTATTCAACGAAACTATCTTTCCATATGCGCTGGGAATGCTTGAAAACATTTGGAGTGTCGGAATTACCCACCATCGTATAAAATCGGAGGATAATTTCGACACCCCACAAATCATAGTTTAACAAACGATTTGCACTATTCAAACACAAATACAGGTCAAGTGAAACAAATTTTATACTAGAACTTGTACAAATATCAGAAATACAGCGAAATCCTGAAGGGACGTAATTGACAATTATGTAACCTCCCTTAGCGAAGCTCATAACGCTATAAAAATTCTCTAAGTAATACAATGTACGTATTTTAAATGACTCACTTACATGCAATTAGCGAGACGTTTGATAGAGAGATGTTATCTGGTGACGTCACAACACCAACTACGTCACATTTTACAACGAAATCATACGGGATGATGATGATTTAAGACTGGTCTGATAAATACTGTGAAAAGTGTCGAAATTAGACGACTGTCGGAATTACCCGACATTGCGCTAATATTTCGAATTGAAATTTTACCTGTCTTTTTCCCTTCTTTTGGTTGTTTTTGTATTTATTTTCAATGGTAGTATTAATACTTAAACAAATTAGACAAAGTGCATGCGTGTGACATCGTGTCGATGTTTTCAACGTAAACAAAACCATCGACATTACAATGTATATTCCTTTCGATTCTTAGTCACAATATTTAAAGAAAAGGGGGGCAACTCTATCATCTTTTTTTGACAAAATGTACAGTTTACAATTCATTTGTTTGAAATATTGACATTGGAGAAATAAGACCATCGTAAAGAAATACTGAGTGCGTAAATATACATTTAAGGAACAAGTATTTACCTGTTTGATGTCATTATACGTTTTATTTTCGTTAGTACAGTGTATGTTTTATATTCGTTTACTGACAGCGTTGTTAACGCCGCCATCATGGGTAACATACAACTAAAATAGTGTGTATCTCTCCTCAGTGAGTAATTTCTAAAGAGCACCTATTCTTCCTTTGCATAAAAGCCATTTTGCTATCATTGACATGTCTTGTATGGCTATTTCTTATATCCAAATATGTATTAAGTAGTTTGGTGAAATCAAATTTGTATAGCATTCTAATTAAAATATGATTTTTAGTGTGTGTTTTCTGTTGTATGGGGCTTTTGTCGAAATATGCTTGTCAAAATAAGGCTGCCAAATCTGCTGTTTTACCGCTGCACTGTATGGCATGCTTTTTAATTGAAATTATTTGAAGACGACATACGAAAATTATACCAGGTATCGAATAAAGGATAGGCCAGGTAAAATGCTTTGAGAGTTTGCAGTATAATAACGGGAACATATCGGAATCGGAATTACCGGTAGTGTAATTTAAAAAAACAACAGAAATTCGTCTGCAAGCAGGATAAAAACATGATTTGTAATGATTTTTCGACCATTGGAGTGCTAGACTAGATGAGAGATGTGAATATTCTGATCAAAATTGGTGTGACGGGTAGGTAGTGAGCTATACAAACAAAGGTCCCTGAGGTAGGGTAGGAATGTGATAGATGGTAACATAGGGATCCGGCACACACAAAATCGTATATGATATATAATATATAGACTATGGATGGTAAGGGGACTCTGTATTGAACAAAATAAGTATAACATGTCCAAATAACCTTAATAGCAAATACGATTATCTTCATAGATTGAAATTCCAGACGGAGAACAAATTGCAGAAGTACCCAAATGACACGCATAAACCCCATTCATGTCATTCTCTTTTTGTTGTAGGACTGACCCTTCATCTATTTAGCCATTCTTTTTTAATAAAACGGAGAAAAAAATACAAAACACACTTGTTCCGGATGAATAACAACAATGAAACACACTTGTACCGCATGAATAACAACAATGAACACACTTGTACCGCATGAATAACAACAATGAAACACACTTGTACCGCATGAATAACATGATAAGATGGCTGCGTGTTTCTATGCTCGTCAAAAATTGGACAATTTATATTAATTTAAGTGCGAAAATAACAATGGGGATTAGCATTGACCAGTGGAGGGTCAAAATAGGATGTTTTTCACAATCGAAGAAGTCTGTTTTTAAGCATGACGTGTTGTGTGTGCACGTTGGGAGTAATTTTAAACTCGCCTTTCGGTTAACCACGTGCTTTATGGCGTTGCTGCTTATTTGCGGAGATGTCGAGAGCAACCCGGGACCTCCAAAATCTGACAGTTCACGTAAAACAACATCATCGCAAAACAGGGTTTTCGATCGCGGAGGCCAACATGAGAATCCAACAACGACCCCTTAGCCCACCAGGCCGGGGACGGGCGCCGCCCAATGGAACCAGGGTGTCGTGACACGCCAGATGTCGATATCTACATATACCACGCCGCAAAACCAACATAGACAGCCAAACCAGCATGCTTCTCCTGTCCATGGTCATCATCAGACCCAGAATTTGGACCCCCAAGGTCAACGTGACCCTCCAGCTCGAGCGGCATGGGCACATGATCATGTTACATCTAATGCAGCTACTACCACATTTGATCACAATCAGAGTACGGAAGGTATGTTTGACTTTTTAAGAATTATGAAGCACGACTTGACTCAACAAAATATTACAGTTTCGACGGAAATCGGCAATATTAACTCGAAACTAGACTCAGTTTTATCAACTGTGAATGAGTTGAAGTCTGACAATGAAAAACTAAAACAAGACAATATGTCTCTTCATCATGAAATATCTCAAATGAAAAGCAAACTAGACCAGTATGAAAGTCAGTCGCGTAGAAACAATTTGAGATTTAATGGTATCAGTGGCAATATTAACGAGCAATGGAGTGTAACTGAAGAAAAACTTCGAAATTTTTAAAAACAACATTGAACTTTGGAGACGAAGCGGACCAAATTGATATTGACCGTGCTCACCGGATTAAATCGAATGACAGCAATGCATGTACAATTATAGCCCGTTTTGTGCGCTTCAAAGACTGTCAATTAATTATGATTAAAGCCTCGAGTGTACTAAAATCGGGCACAAACCCTAAGTACTCTGTACAACAAGACTACACAGACCGTGTAAAACGACACAGAAGAATACTCGGGGAACGCATGGTACGTGAACGCAACAATGGGCATTACGCATCTATTCGATACGACAAGTTGTTTGTAAATGACACTATCTATAGATACGATGATAACACAGACCAAATTGTTTACGTTGGGAAGCGCTCTAGACCTCGTGCATTCCATCATCAAGGGGGTGAGAAAAACCGCACCGATGATGAGCAGCGATTGGTCGGATCTCAACGCGTGAACAGTGAACACGATGACGACCGGTCACATGGTAACGCTCAGTCAATCAATGGAGCTACGCCAAATCACGAAGCGAACAGGCATGACTCTCTCTCCGAATAGGGACTAGGTCAAGGTCCTAATACGAACATTGTTTATAAACATGCTAGCGTTAAGGTTATTTCATGGAACATATGTGGATTAAACAAATATTTTGAAAATGCCGAGGTCACTAAGTTTTAAGTTCATTTGATATAATACATATTTGTGAAACTTGGGCTATATATGTTGGGGATTTTAATGACTTTATAAAATCGTATGTTCATTACGACTCTGTGAGAAAGATGAAAAATAATGCTATAAGAAATAGTGGGGGAATTAGTGTCTATATAAGTAGTAAACTACATAAGCAAGTACCTATTCGACGAATTTATGAACAATTTGAAAACTGTGTTATTTTGTACTGTGAATACTCTACCTTGTATGATTGTGAGGACATTATAATGTACTTTACGTATGTATCTCCTGAAGGATCATGCTACTATAATGATAAAGATGAGAAGAATGGCATATCTCAAATGTATGATAATTTAGAAACTATAACTTATGATTATCCACAAGCATTGTTGTACATTGCAGGTGATTTGAATTCCAGATGTAAAGATTTTTTGGATTATGTTCCGTTCGATGATCTCTTTTACATTTTGGTAATATAGACTATGATGGAAGCACATTTGATATCCCACGCAACAATAAGGATAATATACGTGTAATAATTATGGTAATCCCTGGTAAATCTATGTTACATATTTGACATACACATTCTCAATGGCCGCTTCCCTGGTGATAGATGTGGTGAATTTACATGTTTTTTCAAATGATGGCGCAAGTGTCATTGACTATATGATTGCTTCATCGTTACTTTTTCAATACATTAAAGACTTCCAAGTTATAAACAGGGACGATTCGGATCATTTTCCGATTCTTGTGTATTTGAGCTTCCAAATACTACAGGTCAAATACTATTGTAAATAATATAATGATTATCCCACTTAACACATGTAAGAAATTTCGATGGCGTAATTCGTTATGTGACGAGTTTGTACTAACGTTAAGGGAATTATACAGAATCGGTATAACACTTTGCGTGATACCATAGATTCTAATGTTAATCTGCGGTAGATCTGATTACAGGCTATATATCAGGATGCCGGTAAATGTATGCTGGTTAATTTTTGGTATTTTCATCACAACCACCTTGGTGGGATGACGAGTGCGACTATTTAAAGTCGGTAAAATATATCGCTCTTCGTAAATTTCGTAGCTCCCATTTAGAGTCAGATCTCAGATTGTTTAAAGATAAACGAAATAATTTTAAGAATCACTGTAGGTCAAAAGTATACGAATATCAAAGGTTAAACCGCCAAAAAACTAGTTAATTGTAGTAATAATCATACAATGTTTTGGAAAGGTTTTAAAGAAAAGTAAACCAGCCAAACCAATTGACTCTAGTATCTCAAAAATAGAATGGTTACAATATTTCAGTGGCCTTTTAGTCGATGAACTCTATTGTTATTGATTCCACTGTTGGAAATGACCATGCTTTATTCTGATGATACGGCGAATTCACTTAATGATCCTTTCACTTTGCAAAGAAATTGAATGGTCAATATCCAAATTAATAAATGGTAAAAGTTGTGGTCTGGACGGAATTCCATCTGAATTACAAGTGTTCAAAAACGGATATTTCTCCAATAATGTTGTTGTTGTTTAATAAAATATTAGACACTGGTAACTTTCCCGAGTCGTGGGGTCAAAGTATCATTTCACCGATTCATAAGTCAGGTCCAAGTAATAACCTTGGTAACTATCGTGGTATATCTATTACGAATATTCTATATAAAATATTCTCTGGAATAATTAATAAGAGATTGTATGACTGGGCAGAAGAAAATAATAAGATTGATGAATCTCAAGCAGGTTTCCGTATAGGATATTCGGCAGTTGATAATGTCTTTTGTTTACAGGCGATGGTCCAAAATAT
Organism: Dreissena polymorpha; assembly: GCF_020536995.1. NCBI lineage: Eukaryota > Metazoa > Mollusca > Bivalvia > Myida > Dreissenidae > Dreissena > Dreissena polymorpha. Next base: position 27,225,487 of record NC_068355.1, read on the forward strand.
CTTTCAAAACGGGGTGGTCGATTCTATTGTTTGTATGTTGACTTCCGTAAAAGCCTTTGATAAAGTTAACATGTCAAAATTTTCATCGTTAGAGAAGAAAGGAGTTTTTGGAAAGTTCCTTAGAGTTCTTAAATCTATGTTCATGCTTGACTTCTCGTGTAAAAGTCTCAAAAGATGTTACAGATGCGTTTCCTGTAATATTGGAACCAGCAGGGAAACAAATCGAGTTCGACTATTTTTGCGCTATTTATAGATGAGTTATCGTCACTTTAAGGATTAAATGTGAAAATGGTTATTTTCATAACTAAT